>NC_083332.1:37127499-37448405 GCF_963455315.2 Globicephala melas | reverse complement strand
TCCCTCAGTCTCCAACTTTTATGCTTTCATTTGCATTTTCCCTTGACCTGAAATCTCTGTCTACATCCTTATCTGTTAGGTGCAATGGGACAAATTTTGAAATGGAAATTCTAAATGAAGATATCAGTATTTGTGTAGCTAGAAAAATGAGATTTCATTTGCCATCAGAGAGAATTCTCAACTGAGAGTACGTCTGGTGACATAGAGTATGTTACCTGATTGCCTAGGACAACTCTCCTGATTTGCCTAGGACTTTCCTGCTTTTAGCTTTGGAAGGCCCATGTCCTAGGAACCTCCTCAGTTCCAGGAAAACTTATGGTTGCTCCCTCTACAGCTAGCTATATAGACATTCTTATAGATCATTGAGTGGCCTTAATATAGAATTTGAAGATGTGTCAGATAGTGAAGAGTAGAATGACTTAACTAGGGAAAGACTGACGTTATAATGATCACGTAGTAAGGTATTGTACAATACAGTCCCAAACAGAGAAGCCATTCCACAGGTAGAATATGAATAGGGACTTCTGTTCAATAGTCAACAGAATTTGATGACTCACTAAATAAAGGGATTGAAGAGGAGGAACTACGACCCTGGTAAGTTAGCTAAGAATCTCATTAAGAAATAAGAACTGTCATCAAATTCTTGTTTCTTGCTGAAGTTGAGCAGCCAAATATCCCCAGGACACTGAGGCAATAAATATTCTTCAAAAGAAAATTGTGGAAAAATGACATTTAAATGGGTTACTGAAATTAACATATCAGATTATATCTTGAGGTAAAATCAGACTGTATCAATTTTAGAGCCGTAGTAGAGAACACGCCACAAACACATCTGAAGAAGGTGCCAGCATAAAATGCTGAGCCAGAAAGGAGCCAGAAGAGAAGTGGCATAGCTAGAGAAAAAGTACTCTGAATCCTACCTTTCTGTCCCAACAAATAATTACAGTAATAAAATAATAATAAACGTTCAATAAAAACAGTTGTTAAGCAGGTCAAGCAGTGCGCTGAGCACACATAAGTTATTTTACTTAAACCTCAAAAATCTCTTGGAGTTAAGTATCTACTTGAGATTATATTTGGGATATTTCCATTTGGGAAGATGGGAAAGGAACAAAAGGGACAGGGATCTTGGGAGAGTGTGAGATGCAAGACTTCCTTGCTTCAAGGTGCACCGGTCTCACCTCAACCACAGTAGAATCAGAGATGCAAGCCAGTTACTAAGAAAAAACCCCGAGATTAGGAGGCGGCCATGCCAGAGACAGATGGGCTATTATCTCAAGTTTAAACTATGGAAAGTGACTTAGAGAAATCAAGTGTATCAGCAGTGATGTCTGGGAATAACTTAACAGACAAAATAATAATTTTTGAATACTGAATTGGATTTCAAAATGTTACACTTTAAACAATATCTCAAGGAATTTTGTTCTTATACATTAATTTTGAATGTATTTGGATTGTCCTACCTCACCTAAATTTTGCATTAAAGGGCTGGAACAGTAAAGACTTATAGTCAAACCAGTAACAGTTTAATAGTCAATAATGTAGTTTGATTTTTCATCAAAAGACTATACAGTTTTTTTGAGGAAACTCTGATAAGGAGTTGGGCTGAAATATTACTACTGAAATATAACTATAGAGACAAAGACATTTTCCTTTGAGTAAGTGCATACTGGATGTGTAGAGAAAGGTTAAGAAAGAATACAGCACTGTATTTAGGAAACTTCATGCCTTGAGAAGGTTAATAAGATGTAGCTCATTTATACATTTCCTTTTTTTTTCAACTAAGGGAAAATCACTTATCAACATGGTTTCTAAGTCACTTCGAATATCTGTCACTAGGGGTACATCCTTCCATCATTTATGTGTAACTTTTTCATCTCATACAATACCACTGAGGCTGAGAAGTAGTTTTCACAGAAGACCTAAAAATAATTTGACATTTTAAGTCTTGAGAATAAAAAAAAATATGCTTATTCTATGAATGAGAAGACTAAAGCTAAAATCAGAGGACACTTCTCAATTAAAAACAAATCATTTTTAACAAATATTTATAGAGTAACTCTTATGTTCCAGACATCGGATATAGAGCAGTGAGCAGCGTAGATGTCGCAGTAGACCTCAAGATGCTTATTGCCTGTATCACTTAATTATGGTCAAAATAATGCTGCATAACATACAAATCCAACCATCAAATCTCAGCAGCACATGACGGTATGCATTTATTTAGCACACCTATTTGGGGATTGGCTGGAAGTTTGCTGATGTAAGTGAGGTTCAGCTGAGAGGCTCTGCTAGTCTTGAATGGATTATCTCACACATCTCAACTGACTGATTTTCAAGTCTGCTGATTCTTTTTTTTCTTTGCGTACTCAAATAGGCTGAGCTCCTCCAGTGAAGTTTTCATTACAGTTGTACTTATCAACTCCATAATTTCTTTTCAGTTCCTTTTTAAAATAGTATCTTTCTTTTTATCGATCTATTTGTCAATATATTGTTCTAAACTTTCTTTTACTTCTTTAGATATGATTTCCTCTAGTGCTTTGAACATATTTAGAATAAGTGATTTAAAAGTCTTGGTGCTGATGATAGTCTGCTATCGAGGAGGAATGATATGATGGAAATAGAACTGCACTTGAAGGGATCAAAGCCCAAATCAAACATTTCACTGCTACCTCCTTTTGGGTAAGTTGTTTCACTTCCTGGTGAACTTTATTTCCTTACCCATAGAATGGAGACAATTATACAGGGTTATTGCGAAGCACAAACAAATTACTCTATTTGTAAAACTTTTATAAATGGTTAAAGCATTATGCAAGAACAAAAGACTCTTATTATGCTGTAAACCTGAGTGTGATATTGTCCTGCTGGCTTTATTGACCAAAAATTTTGTGGCTTGACTGTACGTAAAGAGAACTAGGGAAAGATTTTACTAACGGTTTTTAGCACCAACACACCAAGTTCAGAATCATAGCCTAGACAGACTGCTACAATCTCATAAAAAGATACAGGATTGCAGGGATGTGAGGGTGGTGCTTTTTGATGCAGTAATTCCCAAGGGTATGCTGACCATGCATGTAGGATTTAGGGATATAGCAATTTACTTCTGGATTATTGCATAACCTGGACAGTGTCTTTGATTTATCATTATTACATTATAATCATTTTCTATCTTTAAAATAATGATGAATAATAAATGTTAAAACACTATGCGTACTTACTATTTAATATTATTTATAATTATAATTTATAGGTACTATTTATTACATATACACATTTCTTTATAGTTTTTTACTATTAAAACATAATATTATAATCAGTTAGTATTTACTTTTTGTGATTACTATAACAATTAATATTATCATTTATTAAGTATTATGTATCTGCCAGATCCTCTAATAAACAGATAATCCTTATAACAACCCAGTTAGATATCAATTAATACCTGCAATAAACAGATTTTTAAAATGGAGATGCAAGAAGCTTAAGGAGTATATACAGTAAATGACCAAGCTAAAACTAAACGTGGGTTGTATGACTGCTAAGTATATGCTCTTGAAACAGCAAGACAAGAGCTGTTTCTCTCTCTCTGATTATATTTAAACCAAATCCCCTTGAAGTGATATAACACTACTTTTAACAGAATATTATTTTCAATAGTTAACATTTGAAGCTGATCCCTATAATTTATGGGACACTTTGACACAGAGCCCCGGGGAAATACTGATGTAGTGAAATAAAATCAACTGGGAATATATTTGAATATTCCTGATGATGTTTCCACTTAAGCTCTCTATTAGTTGGTAAAGAATTTCTCAAGGGATCCCTGACCCTACTTAGTGTCCTTCAGATTGCACAGGAAAAAAAAAAGAGCATCTCCCTTCCCCGACACATAGAGCCAAAATATATAGCCCCATTTCTCTGTGGGTTTAAAGGAAACAAAGAAATTCAGGTGTTGAAATGTTGGTTTCACAGGGATCAGTTTCAGCATACAGTGTATTTTGTCACTTTCATTTCACTCCACCAACACACAAACAGGCATGCCTGTGCACACATCATACTTGGAATCAATCAACGTCTTGATAGCACTCAGGGATTCAGGTCTTTTCCCTGACTTTTATTTTTAACTTTAGTAAAAAACATGCAACATAAAATTTACCATCTTAACCACTTTAAGTCTACAATTCAGTATATTAAATACATTCAGTATATTAAATACATTCATGAATGTATTTAATATAATGTGCAAAAGATCTCCAGAGCATTTTCATCTTGCAGAATTGAAACCCTGTATTTATCAAACAACTACTCCCCATTTCCCACCCCCCCAGCCCTTGGTAACCATCATTCTACTTTCTGTTTCTACAATTTTGACCACTTCAAATACCTCATGTAAGTGGAGTCATACAATATTTTTCTTTTTGTGACTGACATTTCACTTAGCATAATGTGCTTAAAGTTCATCCATGTTATGTCATATGACAGAATTTCCTTCTTTTTTAAGGCTAATGCTACATTGTATGAATATATCATATTCTGTTTACCCATCCATCCATCAATGGACAACTCAGTTGCTGTCAATTTTTGGCTATTGTGAATAATACTGCTAAGAACATGGGTGTGCAAATATCTCTGACACACTGCCTTCAATTATTTTGAATATATACAGAAGTGGGATTGCTGGATCATATGGTAGTGCTATTTTTAATTTTTTGAGGAATCTCCATACTTTTTCCCACAGTGGCTGTACAAATTTATATTCCCACCCATAGTGTACAAGGGTTCCCCTGTGTGTGCTTGTAAAGAATGTGTATGCTGCTGCTGTTGGATTAAGTGTCCCATAACGTCTGTTAGACCCATTTGGTCTGAAGTATGTTCAAGTACAATGTTTCCTGTTGGTTTTCTGTTTGGATGGTCTAACCATTGCTGAAAGTGAGGTACTGAAGTCCACTACTATTATTGCATTGCTGTCTATTTCTCCCTTCAGAACCTATTAGAATTTGCTTAACATATTTAGGTGCTCTGATGTTGGGTAGTTACATATTTACAATTGTTATATCTACTTGATGAATTGATTCTTTTTATCATTATATAATGACCTTCTTTGTCTCTTGTTACTGATTTTGGCCTAAAGTCTATTTTGTCTGATATAATTATAGCTACCGCAATTTCTTTTGGATTCCACTTGCATAAAATATCACTTACCATCCCTTCACGTAAATTTATTTACAGTTTCTTGATAGTTCAGGTTTTCTTGTATCTCACTACCTTTGAACCTCATTTACCTTTTTTCTTGAATGCTCACTCTCTTCCTATATTCTCCTGTGATTATATTTGAGTCAGATTTAATGCATGCCAAAGGTAGGCTTAGTGCTTCCATAGCTTCTTTTTCTTTTCTTTTTTTTTTTTTTTGATTAAGGATGAAGCCTCAAAACATGCTAGGTTCTAGTGACAGTAGCATCTTTTCCCACATTCTGGCCTAGGATTTATCACTGAACGCTCTTATTATTTCTTTAGACATTAATTTCCAGACCTCTGACTGATTAAGGTGAGGAAAAAATACAAGCTTACTTTTATAACTCCATTGTCTATGAGAATGTGAGCTGACTGATAGAGAATCATACAATAACACAGCATTAAATCTTGCTTTCTAGAGTTGAGAAGTTCCTCGAGCCAGATGGATGTCACCTGTTTAAGCTAAGCTGAGATTGTGAGTAAATATTGCCCAATGTTTTGCCAATTTAAGATTATTAAATTGCTGCGGATTTCCACAGTCAAGACTATACCAGTTACGATTTCATACATAACAAAAAGCTATCTGGTTATTATTCCTCCTAGCTACTCTGATAATGGGATATATTTGCCATGTATAATGCACATTTCTTTTTATTGTGGGTGGGAAAGGAATATTTATTAAGGAAAATTAATAAGAATTATAAGAATTCAGGTTTATAAACATCGGTGTTCCCTAAGTTCTGTTAGTTTGAGTGAGCCTCCCTAAGTCTGATGAACTCTCAATTGTCTGACCAAGCCCTTGTCAAGCTGAATTTGGGGTGCAGAACAGAGCCTGGATCATAGACTACCAATCAAGGTAGTTTGTCTTCTGGGATGGGCTTAACTGTGTGGTCAGCTAGCATCATTTCTGTGCCACGAGGGAGAATTCCTGCCTTTCCACACCAAATCAAATCAACTATTGGTGACTACTTGTAATAAAAATAAAATCTTAACTTCTTTAGTTTAAACTTAATTAATTCTCCTGTTATCTTTATAAAACACTGGGATAGACCAAAAAATTTTTTCTTTTATATACAGAAATACATAATATGCCCCTTTTTCTCTATAGATATATATAGAGACATATATTACACATGTCACACAGCACCATTCTGATATTAACTTTCAAGATCTCTTTTCTAAAGAAAACCCTAGAAAGTTGTGGCTGAGTCAATGGGCTCTATCAACATCTTTGACCAATGATTTCTAGAACAGTTCTGATTCCTGTTTCACATTGCATTTTGTGTCTAAGTCATTTGTTTTCTCTACAATATACAACTTACACACTTACTGTAGGGATATTTCAATCTCTGCAACTACAGACATTCAATGTTTATAAATTTAAATGAGAAGTTTTTTAATTGAAGTATAGTTGATTTAAAATGTTGTGTTAGTTTCAGGTGTACAGCAAAGTGATTCAGAGAGATATATATATATATATTCAGATTATTTTCGCTGAAAGGCTATTACAAAACACTGAGTATAGTTCTCTGTGCTATACAATAGGTCCTTGTTGGTTATCTATTTTATGTATAGTACATGTTAATCTCAACCTCCTAATTTACTCGCCTACCGCTTTCCCCTTTGGTAAGCATAAATTTGTTTTCTATGCCTGTGTGTCTGTTTCTGTTCTGTATATAAGTTCATTTGTATCATTTTTTTTAGATTCCACATATTACAAAGTTTTCAATGGCACTCACTCAGCCTGTTGCAAACTGGTTACCACAAATAGCTATGCTGAGCTGACTTCCCCATGTTGGTCTAGAAAATGCCTGTTGCAATTTATGTTGCCCTGTGCTTGAGTTCACAGTGTTCTGAGAACCCTCTGACGTTGAACTGGCTGCTGACTGGAACAAGAATGACTTGTTCTGACTGGATTCTGACTGGATTCTGACTGGAACAAGAATGACTTCCAAGTTGCGTGAGACCTAAAAAATGCTCCCCAACTGAACAGAAGATACTGACATTTATGTTCTTCCTGCACTGCAATATCAAGAATGCTGTGTGGTGGTAGCACCCTGTGGCTTTGTTGGACAGTCATTTTGTGCTTTCCTCTCTGTAGCAGACCCATTCTAGAGTGATGTTTAACTTTTCTTTGGCTTATAAATGCCCAACCAAATGGAAGGATGGATGGATGAATTATTCCAGACATGAGCTGACAATATTTGCTTGTATGTTCATCCACTGCTTTATTATTGAGCTTAATCATGATCATGTGTGTAATCTTTCAGACTTCAAATAAGCCCCCCTTTTTCCTCCAAATTACATATTATGGGAAAGGGTTTCATCATCTTCAAATAAGATATGCCAATCACCAGACAATAACTGTAAGTAGAAATTCACATAAAAATGACAAATATCTGTATTTAATAAAAGAGAACTAGAATCTTAGAAAAACAGAGCACCAAGGACATTAAAGATTCATCTCCAGGAATTTAGTGCTGAAATAACTGAAGGATAATATCACTATTGACTGAACTATATAATGTCCTTAGCAAAAAGCTTGTCAGGACCAACATAATCAAATACAAAATTGATACAGGGAATCCTGACCCTACATCTCAAACACCACACTGAGCCTTTCCCACCCAGAGGAAGGTAATTAATTAATTTCAGCTGGAGAATGTCTGCCTGTCTGTAATTAACAACATGTGTACCTACCACACTCTCATCCTCCACTGTGTTAAGGATGTGCAGAGTGATTAGTGAAGCCAGGTTGTCAACATGCCTCCTGGTTGTTCCTTCTTCCACCTCAAACTCACTCAGCCTCCCACCCTCACCCCACATTCCTTATCATGTTCTCAGTGGGATTGTCTTTTTAATCAACTAAAGCATAAATGACCTATTTTCTTCATTTTCTTAAAAAGACAGTTTTATTCTAAGTTCACATCTTGAGTTCTAAACTAAACCTCAGAGTAAGTTTTATTTTGGTTTATTACTACAGAACCTGTCAAAATGCTCGTAAAATGCATATTCCATGTATTTTGTCATGGTTAATTTTTTTAAACTTGTGAAGTGTTTGAGAAATGATATTTATAGGTACATAATAAAGATGCTACATGCTTGCTTTCTTCAAGATTTTTGGCCTGGCATCTCTACAATGTAGACAGCTCAATAAAATAATCAAGTCAGTGGAAAAATCAAAGTGTGGCACATACGAAAGGGCATAAGATTGGCATTAAACCAGAACTTTTAACTGGCTTTGCTACTTCTCAGCAGTGTGCCCTTGGGAATATTAGTTAGCTTTTCCTTAATTTCCTTGTTTCTTCCATGAAGAGAAGATATAGATTGCTAACAATATGGTGAACACATCATTATAGACATATTTAAGTATGTCTCTTAAATATAAATGTTTATGAATGGACACTTCACCAAAGAGGATATACACATGGCAAGTAAGCACACAAAAATATGTTCAATATCATAAGCCATGAGGAAAATGCAAATTAAACCCATGATGGGACAGCACTACATACTTATTAGGACAGCTGAAATAAAAAGTCAGTGACAATACCAAATGCTAGAAAAGATGCAGAGAAAATGGCTCTCTCACACATTGTGGATGGAAATGTAAAATGGTACAGCCATTCTGAAGAACAGTTTCACATTAAAAAAAAAAGGAACAAACACGTACTTAATTTATAGCCTAGCAATTGCACTCCTGGGCATCTATCTAGAGAAATAAACTTTTCTCAACACAAAAACATGCACATCCATGTTCAGGGCAGCTTTTCTATAATAGCCAAACACTGGAAACAACCCACATGTCCTTCAGTGGGTGAACAGCTTGATGACCTGGGCCATATCCATTCCATGGACTACTATTCAGGAATAAAAAGGAACAAACTCTCAATACACACAGCATGGATGTATCGCAAGGGAGTGATGCTGAGTGAAGGCGGCCAACACCAAAAAGTTACATACTATACGATTCCATAGAATATTCGTGAAATGACAAAATTATAGAAATAGGCAGATTAGTAGTTTTCAGAGATTAAGGATAAGAGAAGGTAAAGGGGATGGGAGTGGATATAAAGGTGTACCATGGGGGATCTTTGTAGTGATAGAACGGTATCTGGATTGTGATGGCGGTTACATAAATAAATGTATGTGTGTCATAAAATCGTATAGAAGGACTTCCCTGGTGCCGCAGTGGTTAAGTTCTGCGTGCCAATGCAGGGTACATGGATTCAATCCCTGGTCCAGGAAGATCCCACATGCCGAGGAGCAACTAAGCCCATGTGCCACAACTACTGAGCTTGCGCTCTAGAGCCATGAGCCACAACTACTGAGCCCATATGCCACAACTACTGAAGTCCACGTAACTAGAGCCCGGGCTCTGTAACAAGAGAAGCCACCACATCGGGGCTTCCCTGGTGGTGCAGTGGTTGAGAGTGCACCTGCCGATGCAGGGGACACGGGTTCGTGCTCTGGTCCGGGAAGATCCCACATGCCGCGGAGCAGCTGGGCCCGTGAGCCATGGCCGCTGAGCCTGCGCCAAAAAGTAATTTAATAGGTAGGGTTCAGAATGTCCACAAATGCTTTGACACTCGTCCCATTATGAGGTGGAGTCCCTTTATCTTCCCACTGAATATAGATTAGCCTGTGACTGCTTTGAGAAGTGGAGTATGGTGAAGCCAGTTTTGTACTTAGCCTTTAGATGACTAGCCACTTTCCTTTGCTGGCTGGGAGCCCTGTGCTGCCATATAAGAAGTCTACGTACTGGGCTGAACAGACCATATGAAAGGACTTTGAGATTATATGGAGAAGGTGAGTGGCCTGGCAGAAGCCAGCCTTCAAATCACCTCTGCCAAGCACTAGCCTGCTTATACCCTCCAAATCGGACCATTCACCAGCTGACTGTCACTGAGTTCTCTCTCTATGGCATGTGGAGCAGAAATATCACCCTGCTGAACCCTGCAGGAAATCAGGAAGCACAAAATCAGGAGATATCTTTAAATGTTTATTATTTAGAGCTGTTACATCTTGAGGCAGTTTTTTTTTAAGGCAGCAATAGATATCTGGAACTGAAATAATGGCTGAGAATTTTCCAAAATGAAGAAAATATGGAATCTTTAGATTGAAGAATCACAAGTCCCAAACAAGAGAAATAAAATTAATCCCTTCCTAGACTCACTGTTGAAGACAGCAGAACAAGAGCAAAGTGAGGTCTTTAATAAAGCAAAAAGATAGATTATATACAAATAAACAATTCTAAGACTGAAAACAGATTCCTTAATAGAAACAAAAGAGATGAGAATATAATGGAATGACACTGTCCAAGTGATATACCTGTTAACCTAGAATTCTACAATACATTCTGTCAAATAATCATTCAGGATTAAGAGCAGAATCAAGACAAAAAATCAATACACGATTGGGTTGGGATTCAGGCTACACACATCCTTCCATTAATTTTTCCAAAAAGAACAGTGGAACTTCTGACTAAACTAATAAAAGTTAATTACAGTGGTGATGTTGTTAAAGGAGGGAAAGTGGAGCAGGGGAAGGAACCCTAAACCTGGAGGAAGGAGAAAGGGATGTAAATCTAGTAAGACTCTTCTACTTGCTACTTCATTGTTCATTCTGAGCTTTATTTCCTTGGCTTATATTGTACAAAATGGCTCCTATACTTATAATTTGTGTGAATGTTGAAGGACAAGGTAAAAAGTGAGAGAATGAAGATGAAAACACATAGCATAGATCCTAGTACACTGTAGTTATTTAAAACATCACATGAATTGTTTATTGACTGTATTAATTATACTGTTTGAGAAAGAAAGCTAGTAAAGAAAACAAATGTGGGCATAACGAATATGGGCATTAAAACAGTCTATTTTAAGAATTGGGCATTTACCGCCATAAAGGAAGAGAAAAATGTACTTATTAAATTTTGTCATACTGTTTTTCCTATTAATTTTAATTAGATCTTATTAAATATTTTAGGATTCCTTTTAGTGGTTACCACACTTACTATTTAGATGTATTATTAATTGTAGATGGAACTTCCCTCTTGTTAGATTTGTTGTCTTTTGAGGAATTTTGTTTCACTTAAGTGTTTTTTCTAATGTAGATCCCATGGCATGTCCCCAGAGAATACACCAAAATGCTGTAAATATTGCGTACAGAGTACAGGTATTTCTCTCAATGCAGGCTTTGCTCTGGATACTGTAACTCTGGTAAGAATAACTCTGAATGAGTCAGACATCTAACACCATTTTATAGTGATCAACAGAAGCTGGAGATTTAACACTGGTCATTGAAATAAAAATTATCTCCCTAGAGAACTAAGGAATGTTCTTCTCCAATGATGGTTTGTGCATTGCTTCTTTATGACCTCTTCAAAAATAATCCATCCAAATAGGAAACTAGTCCATAAAAGAGAAGTACTTAAGTGTAAAAATGATTTATGGAGGCTGAGGTCTAAATTCCCATCCCATATATAGAATGGTGACAAAAAATACACCTTAAGACTGTGGGAAATAGTTGAATTAACAAGTGACCTACTTATTGAATTTTTTATTCACTTCTTTTTCTTTCATTTGTGCATTTTTCACAGTGGACTGGGGTATCAGAAAAGGATTCCTCAAGGAAATGACAAGGTAAAAAGGAAGGAAGGAAGGAAGGAAGGAAGGGAGGAAGGGAGGAAGGGAGGAAGGGAGGAAGGGAGGAAGGGAGGGAGGGAAAGACATTCCTAATTCCTACACCAAGAAGCAGTTTGAAGTGGCCTATTAACTGGAAATTCCAGAAGTGGAGAGTAATTTAGACCTGGTGAAAAAAGTATCTTTGATGAGTGGATAGAAATAAGGTCAGAGAGTTGTACAGTGATACATCATGGAGGGAGTTCTGTGTTAAATTACAAAGTTTGAAATTTATTCTGAAAATTACAAAGAGCCATTGAAAGATGATGCATAAGTGTTCTAATTCTGCTGTAATAAATTACCAAAATTAAATAAATTTGGTGGCTTTAAACTACACAAATTAATTAATTATTTTTTTTTCCATTTTGTATCAGAATTTGTTTTATTTTTCATTTTATATTGGAGTATAGTTGATAAACAATGTTGTGATAGTTTCAGGTGTACAACAAAGGGATTCCATTATACATATACATAAATCTATCCTTTTTCAAATTCTTTTCCCATTTACATTATTATAGCATATTGAGCAGAATTTGTTTTTCAATTGATTTGTATGACATTCTTTATATATTCTGGATACTAATCCTTGTGGATTTGCAAAGTATCTACACAAATTTATTATCTAACATTTCTGGAGGTCCAAAGTCTGAAATCAGTCTCATTGGCCTAAAGTCAAAGTGTCATCTTGGCTGGTTCCTTATGGAGCCTCTGAGAGGAGAATCCATTTTCATGCCTTTTTCGTGTCCTAAAGGCTGTTTGCATTCATTGATTCATGGTTCCTTCCTCACATCACCCCTACCTCTTGCTTCCATCATCACGTCTCCTAAGTCTGATCCTCCTGCCTCACTGTTATAAGGACTCCTGAGGTGACTGCACTTGGCCCACCTGCATAATCTAGGATAATCTCCCCATCAACATCCTTAACTTAATCATTTTTTTAAAATTTATTTATTCAGTTTTGGCTGTGTTGGGTCTCTGTTTCGTGCGAGGGCTTTCTCTAGTTGTGGCAAGCGGGGGCCACTCTTCATCGCGGTGCGGGGGCCTTTCGCTATCACGGTCTCTCCTGTTGCGGAGCACAGGCTCCAGACGCGCAGGCTCAGTAGTTGTGGCTCACGGGCCCAGTTGCTCCGTGGCATGTGGGATCCTCCCAGACCAGGGCCCGAACCCACGTCCCCCGCATTGGCAGGCGGATTCCCAACCACTACGCCACCAGGGAAGCCCTTAACTTAATCATATTTACAAAACTCCTTTAACCTTGTAATATCCTCGCAGGTTCGGGGAATTAGGACATGACTATTTTCGAGAAGCAATTATTCAGCTTACCACAAATTATAAACAGAGATATGACATGATAAATTTTGTACTTCAGAAGGAACTCTCTGATACAGTAGGAGTTAGTCTGAAGAATAATCAGTCTGGTGGAAGGAGACCAAGGGGCAGTTGTTGAGCTCCTGATGAAAAATGGCTTATTCCATATCTCTTCATGTGCAACATTTGGCTCTAAGACTACTGTGTCCCATGTCCTTCACAGGAGCAAAGGCCCCTGTGATGAAGAGCAAAAACATGTAGAAGGTGCCTTTTAACAGAACACAGAAACTCACTGGATAGGGAGAGAAGTGAGGAGTAGAGGTAAGGAAGCGATTAAAGTCTCCAAATTTGAATCACCATTCATAGAGATGGGAACTTTAGGAAAAGAGAAGAGGAAGAAAATAAAGAATTCATTCAAAGACCCTATTAGCCTGTAGAGCATCACTGTGCAAATTGGGAAAAGATGCCCCTTCTGGGCAGATGCTGTCCCACAGGCACATGGCTGGGTCACATGTCCATGCCTTTACAGAGAGGAAAAGGTGCCCCTTCCTCCCAGCTAATGCAGCTCTCCGGCGGGACACAGGAGGAGCATGCCGCAGACCACAGCCATAGTTGTCCTGAGCTGTTTTGTACATGATAAATATAAAGCATCAGTGAAAACTGAGGTGGAGTTATCTATAGGCACCTCTCAGAAGGAAAGTTAAAAAAAAAAATCTGGATGCCAGTTTTATATCAGCAGAAAAATAATAGATGAAGGTATAGAGTGGCTGAGATTGTACAGGCAGCAAAGAAAGTAACATAACTTCAAGAGGCAATCCAGTTTAAAGAGAGAATGTCCAAAATCACACCATCATTGCTACCATCAGAATGGGACAATCTCTTGTTGCAGAGACAGTCTAGGTGAATGTTTACTGCATTCGATCAGTGTGTATGACAAGGCTAGACCTTTAACATTTTGCTTGTCTGTATTTTTACAAAAATATTGATGTATTAATTATTAAATATAACTAATTTTGGGGCAATAATAAGAAATGGAGCAGAGCTAAATTATTTGATATCAGCAAAAGGGAAGATTAGTAGAAGGGCAACTGGGGTATATCAACCATGGGTGAAAACAGCTAAAAAATCCTTTGCTGCATAATTAAACCAAAGTCTCTTAGAAATCTCTGGAAAGGAAAAGAGGCAGAAAAAAAAAAAGGAAAAGGGAGAAAATAGAAAATTTTAAATTAAAATATTTTGATTTTTTTAACCAACTTATTTTTAAAATGAATTGATTTCATGAAATGATGCTTGATCTTGATTATTTGAACCTGTGAAATGTTTTGACAAGGGAAATGCATTTTCTTCAGTTCTATTTGTGGAATTTAGTTATCTGTTCAATGTATGCATTTCACTTAAACTTCAGCTGATTTGAGACACCCAACTCTCCCTTGGAAGTCACTTGGCTTTTCTCATAAATGTGTAATTTTCAGCTCGAAGAAACATTTGCACCTTCAGGGAGCAATATATTCTCTTCTCCCAGTAGTTACTTATTTTATTTACCCTGTCAAGTAGCCAACAAGAACATTTTCTCATACTGTACCGAGGATAAGTGAAGTTCAAGCATTCAGCTTGCCCAGCTTTTAGAGGAAATTAGAAAATACTTCCTAGCAAAGTAACTAATAATAGTTCTTATTGAGACATAGGCCACCTGTTTGGAATTATCAATCAAATCAGCTTTTATAATAAATACCTATTATTTTCTGAAATATAATGCATTACAAAAGTGTTTGCATTTTTCATTTGGCATCTTGGCAAAATGTTGGAAGGAGAGTCTAAATCTTAGAGCATACCGTTGTTAATTGTCCCATTTTGGAGTAACCTAAGCATGAAAAAGTACAAGTGCTTTTTCCCTTATTGGTCATTTAGTGACCTGCATAAAACTGAATATGGCAAGTTCTGATTCTTTGGATTGTTATTTGTTGAAAATGTGCAGAAATGAAGCTATCAGAAATGCTTCCTTTAAATGAATATTGAATAGAAGCTAGTGGCATCTTTCCAATAAAGTAATTTCTTCCTTAGTTAGAATGGGTTTAGTTAAAGGGGAAATCCTACTTCAGTGCCATTTTTTTTCCTCCCCTCATTTATGCCCAAAGCATATTGTATGCAGAGATGTCATGCCATGGGCCCAGTAATAGTTCTGCTATAGACAGTTTCCACCTGACTGCATTTCTATTACTGCGGATAACCTTCAACTCATGAACAGAATTCACAATTTATAAGGAATATAGAAAAAAGAAGTCTTCCATATAAATCCAGAATTCTAATTGTGTGAGGTATGGATAAATTGCATAACTTTAAAACTGAATGTGAAATCCTTTTCAGTGTGATCCTTATGGGAAGGATTACTAACTTGCTGCTCATCTTGAAAGTTTTCCTCGATGTGCTATTATTTTTCAAGTGTCATATGTTTGCAAGACATTTCTCTGATATTTCCCCCAGGGCATGGAGAATAAGACTTAGTTTGACCAGAAGAGGTTGAAGATGAGCAATCTAGTTTAGAAACAGGGCCTGTCAAAGAAAAAAGGCTGGTTATTTTTGTTAACCTGGATCAAGCAGACCAGAGACCGATTGAAAGAATCTGGCTCGATGAATAAGCATTGAAGAGGTGCACTACATTTCAGCAGTATCCAGGAGCTAGCCACTGAAGACCTGGCTTTTATTGTTGACTCTGTTAATAATGTACTATGTAAACTTTGGCAAGTAAATGAACACATCTGTTCTTTCTTCCTTTTCCCCATTTGTAAAAAAGTGGTTTGAATTGCTTGATCCATAAGATTCTCCTCAACTCCAAGCTTCTCAGTTTGAAGGAGGGGCAGAATTAGTGAGCTTATGATATAAGGAAGGTATAAATTCTCTGACCTCTTCCCTGTCCTTCCATGCATGGGTATAGCAGCACTTACACATGTCTGCTTCCAGCCAGAGGAAAAGAAGGAAAATAGTCACTAGGTCCTTTTATATCCACATTTTAGAAAAGTGAAGGTCTATACAAATTGTCAGGGCCTGCCAGAATTAAGAGTATGTCTTATTATTGCATTGGGCTAGCTTTAGCTGTAAGTTTCATCCATCCATTCAAGCATCCATCCATCTATCCTTCATCAATATATCCACTGAATCAATAGGTACTGTATACTTATTTTCTGGCATGTAAGCACTAGAAATACACTGGTCAACAAGACAGGCTTGTCCCATTTTCAGGGAATTGAGTGGGCATGTGTTACAAACACACAATCAGTTAATTACGCATATGAAAAGTGTTATTTAAGAAAATACAGAGAGTAATAACAATGTCTAACAAGCAGCTTTGTTCTTCATATAAGAACAGACCTGATTACCCTCACACAAACTAACTTCTTTATTCAAAGGAAGTTAGAGATACAAGTTGATTAAAAAGTCAAGAATGAAATTCATTTTTCAATGTTCAGTCATTTGATCTGTTTGCAAGATCATTTTATCACAACATAAACACTACTGGCTTCTGAATAACAAAGAATTAAATTTATAAAACTCTCCATACTGTTGTGACCTCCACAGAGGTCCTGGGCAAGAGTTTGCCCTTGCGAACTCATCCAGAAGTACCATAACCTTTAATATCAAATTGGTATTCTAAGTACACGAAGGCAATAAAGAAGAACAATAACAACTAAATCCTGAAGGAACTAATGGAATCAGCCTTTATTTGGCAGAGAATGGCATGCAATTATAAAGCTATCAAGACTCCAAACTATAAATTTAATTAAGCATAAAGATGGGTGAGTACTGAAATACTAATGAGAAAACTTAGTCTTCCTTCTAATGAGATTATGCAGTTATGACCCAAATATCCCATCCTAGATTATATCAACTAACCATCTGTCCTGGTTTATCTGGGACTGAGGGATGTAGGACTTTTAGCGCCAAACCAGGAAAGTCTTGGGCAAACCGAGGAGAGTTGTTTTCCTACATATCTTCTATTAAGTAATAACAATGTAAGACTCCTATTATGCAAGCCTCTAAACTTCTTCAGTTCATGCTCTCAAAGCATTGGCAAGCCATGAATCATGGCCACCCACCCTCTGGAAAAGGGTATTTTAGAATCCACTAATCTAATCTGACTAATCTGTCAACAAAGTTATGTTCTTAGCAGGGGCTATTTTGCCCAAAGTAGTACCAGGAAACAAACATGTATAAGCTCTAGTCAAGGAAGTTATTTATTTCCACCATGCAAGGTACCTGTTCTTTGCAGAATCATCAGTAAACAGCAAAATATATCAGCTGGCTATCACACCTGTGCTTTAACTGACACTGCGGTCAGTGATTCTAGCTCTATTACTGAGTTATCTCCATTCAAAGTTACTTAGCTAGAAATATCACCATCATTTGACATTTCAATGAGCCTCTGTTTCCTCAGTTAAAAGAAAAAGTTTGATTGTCATAGATGAAACAGTCTACTGTGCCCAGAGTTGGGTTTGGTAGATAAAGATAACAGTGGAAAGTTGCCAGTGTAAGTGCATTACACAGATACATGGAGGGCCTCATTTCATTTTCCACAAAGCCCTATGAGGTATGCATTTTTATATCACTTTCTTTAGGCATGACTGACATGTAAAAAAGCTATACATATTTGATATTTAAAACTCCATGAGTTCATGGATAAATATACCCCCATGAAAACATCACCACCATCAAGGCCATAGAGATATCTATCGCTACCCAAAGTTTCCTCCTGCCTTATTTATTATTATTAATAGAAGTAGTAGTAGTAGCAGTAGTAGAATATCTAACATAAAATTTAACCTCGTACCAAATTTTAAGTATACAACATAGTACTGTTAGCTACAGGCACTATGCTGTATAATAGAATTCCAGAACTTAGTCATCTTGCATAACTGACACTTTGTACCTTTGACTATCACTTCCCCATTTACCCCTCTCCTTAGCCCCTGGCAATGACCATCCTACTCTCTGCTCCTATGAGTTTGACTATATTAGATTCTACAAGTAAGTGACATCATACTGTAATTGTCTTCCGTATCTGGCTTATTTCACTTAGCATAATGTCCTCCAGGTTAATACATGTTGTCACAAATAGCAAAATTTCCTTCTTTTCTGAAGGCTGAATAATATTCAACTGTATGTATATACCATATTCTCTTTATTCATTCATGCATCCATGGACATTTAGATTGTTTCCATACCTTAGCTATCGTGAGTAACGCTGCATTGAACATGAGGGTGTAGGCAAAAAGATCCTGATTTCAGTTCCTTTAGATAAATACCAAGAAGTGGCATTGCCAGATTGCATGGTAGCTGTATTTTTAATTTTTTGAGGCATATTCATAC
Source organism: Globicephala melas (assembly GCF_963455315.2). Taxonomy (NCBI): domain Eukaryota; kingdom Metazoa; phylum Chordata; class Mammalia; order Artiodactyla; family Delphinidae; genus Globicephala; species Globicephala melas. The sequence goes on along the minus strand of NC_083332.1, from coordinate 37,429,824 downwards.
TGTTTTCCATAAAGGCTGGATCAATTTACATTCCCACCGAGGGCGTACCAAGTTAATCTTTTCTCTACATCCTCACCAACATTTGCTCTTCTAAAAATAGGTGTGAGGTGGTATCTCATTGTGGTTTCAATGTACACTTCCCTGATGATTGAGACCGAGCACTTTTCATATACTTGTTGGTCATTTGCACGTCTTCTTTGGAACAATGTCTGTTGAGGTCCTTTGCACATTTTTTTTTTTTTTTTTGCGGTACGTGGGCCTCTCACTGTTGTGGCCTCTCCCATTGTGGAGCACAGGCTCCTGATGTGCAGGCTCAGTGGCCATGGCTCACAGGTCCAGCCGCTCCACAGCATGTGGGATCTTCCTGGACTGGGGCATGAACCCATGTCCCCTGCATTGGCAGGCGGACTCTCAACCACTGCGCCACCGGGGAAGCCCCCTTTGCACATTTTTTAACAGTTATTTGTTTTGTTTTCTTGCTATTGAGTTGTAGGACTTCCTAATATATTTTGGATATTAATCTTTTATCAGATATATGGTTTGCAAATTTTTCTTCCATTGCATAGGTTGTCTTTTCATTCCAATTGTTTCCTTTGCTGTGCAAAAGATTTTAGTTGCATATAATCTTATCTGTTTATTTTTGCTTCTGTTGCCTGTAGTATCCAAAAAGTTTTGTGCTTTGGCATCATATCCAAAAAATCATTGCCAACACCAATGTTAAGGAGCTTTTTTCTGAAGTTTCCTGTAGAAGTTTTATGATTTCAGGTCTTACATTTAAGTCTTCAATCAATTTTGAGTCAAATTTTGTGTATTCTACATGTGGATATCCAGCTTTCCCAACATTATTTACAGAAGAGAATACCCTTCCCCATTTTGTATTCTTGGCACCCTTGTTGAAGATGAGTGGACTGTATATGCATGCGTTTATTTCTGGGCTCTCGATTCTATTCCATTGGTCTATTTGTCTATTTTCATGCCACTATGGTACTGTTTTACTTACTGTAGCTTCATAATATAGTTTGAAATCAGGAAGTGTGATACCTCCAGGTTTGTTCTTTTTGTTCAGGATTGCTTTGGCTAATGGGGGATTTTTGTGGTTCCATATGAATATTAGGATTGTTTTTCAATTTCTGTGAAAAATGTCACTGGAATTTTGATAGATATTGCATTGAATCTATAGAGGGTGTGAGTAGTATGGGCATTTTAACAATATTAATTCTTCTAAATCATGGATATGGGATATCTTTCCTTTTATGCATGTCTTCTTCAATTTCTTTTATCAGTCTATTATATTGATAGATTTCAGCAAACAGATCTTTCACCACCTTGGTTAATACTATTCCTAAATATTTTACTGTTTTGATGCTATTGTAAGCGTGGTTGTTTTCTTAATTTATTTTTCATATAGTTCTAACAAATTTTTGGCAGTGTCTTGAGGGTTTTATATATGAAAGATCATGTCATCCGGAAACAAAGACAATTTTACTTCTTTCTAATTTGGGTATCTTTTAAATTTGGATACCTTTTCTTTTCTTTTTTTTTCTAATTGTTCTGGCCAGAACTTTCTGTACTGTGTTGAATAAAAGTGGTGAGAGTAGGGGCCCTATCTTTTTTCCTGATCTTAGAGGAAATGTTTTCAACATTTCACCATCGAGTATGATATTAGCTGCTGGTTTATCACATATGGTCTCTATTAGTTTGAAGTACATTTCTTCTATACTTAATTTGTTGAGAGTTTTTTTTTTAAGCACGAAAGGATTTTGAGTTTTATCAAATTATTTTTCTGCATCTATTGAAACCATCATGTGAATTGTATTCTTAATTCTGTTAATGTAGTGTATCACATTTATTGATTTGTGTATGTTGAACCATCTTTGCATCTCAGGGATAAATCCCACTTGATCATGGTGTACTCTCCCTTTAATGTGCTGTGGAATTCATTTTACTAGTATTTTGTTAAAGATATTTGCATCAGTGCTTATCAGAGATACTGGTCTATAATTTTCTTTTCCCATTATGTCCTTCTCTGTCTTTGTTATGAAAGTATTGCTGGCCTTGTGAATGAGTTTGGCAGTGCTCCTTCCTCTTCAATTTTTTGGAATTGTTTAAGAAGGACTGGTATTAATTCTTCCTTAAATGTTTGGCAGACTTCACCAATGAAGCTATCTGATAATGGGCTTTTCTTTGTTGGGAGGTTTTCATTATTAATTCAATCTCCTTACTCATACTAATCTGTTTAGATTTTCTATTTCTTCATAATTTAGTCTTGGTAGATACTATGTTTTTAGGAACTTATCCATTTCTTCTACTTTACCCAGTTTCTTGGCATATAGATTTAATAATAATCCTTCATGATCCTTTGTATTTCTGTGGTATCAGTTGTAATATCTCCCCTTTAGTTTAAAATTTTATTTTGAAATTCTCCCTTCTTTTTTCTGAATTAGCCTAAAGATTTGTCATTTTTTTTTTGTCTCTTCAAAAAAAAAATCAACTCTAGCTTCACTGATCTTTTCTATTGGTTTCCTGTTTCCTATTTCACTTATTATCACTCTGATCTTTGTTATTTATATCCCTTTGCTAACTTTAGGCTTATTTTGTTCTTTTTCTAGTTCCTTGAGGTGTAACATTATGTAGTTTACTTGATATCTATCTTTTTCCTTAATGTAGATTTTTATCACTATAATCTTTTCTCTTAAAAGTGCATATAAGTTTTAGTATGTTGTGTTTTCTTTTTTATTTTTATCAAGATACTCTTTTATTTCCCTTTTGTCTTCCTTGACCCATTGGTTGTCCTGGAGTGTGTTATTTAATTTCCACTTATCTGTGAACTTTCCAATTTTCATCCTGTTATTGATTTCAAATTTTATATCATTGTGTACAGAGAAAATACTTGGTATGATTTCACGTTTCTTTAATTTGCTAACATGTACTTTGTTGCTTAAAAGATGATCTCTCCTGGAGAATGGTCCATGTGATATATATCTATCACAAATCATGTACACACGTGCCCGCGCACACACACTCACATATATACACTTCAATACTGAGATGAATTATTTGCTAATTTCCTCATTACTCTCACTTTTTAGAGTAATGGTCAACATATTCTAACTACCTTTCAGAAAATACTTAGGAGTTATCAATATAGGTAATATTTTCAAAGCAAGAATGGCATATAATAGAAATTTTTGTTTATAGCCATGTTTTAACCACCAAAATCAGCATTGTCTTCAACATAGCCACTATGTTTTTTAACACTTCTGTTTTGTTCTAATTTTCAGAACTTAAAATTTGTGATTTTCCCCTGAGTCTCTGAATTTAGCCTGAAAGCTGGAATAATATTTCTTAGCTCTAAAAAACAATAATGTGCCCAAAGTTTTGCTTAGTCTGAACCAGAAAGTCATCTCTGGGCAGTAAGTGAAATGTCCACACTGGATAAAATGGAAATCAATTGAGCTTAGGTGTCATGTCATCATAGGTGATGGGGTGAGAGCAGAAGGACAATATGTAGAGAAGGGTTAATTTTCAACTTTTAGTCTCCTCAACAGAATCAGTAGACATGACACCTTCTCATGAGAAGCAGTGGCTCATTGTAGCAGTTATCCTCAAATAAGGGGAAACATCAGAATCTCTACCAGAAGGACAGGAAATATCTGTTGAATCTCTGTCCTACTGCCCATTCTTGACAAACATAAATTTCCTGTAAATTAGTTAGATAAACAATCCAAGAATCAGGATTTCTGAATTTTATCCATCTCTGACAACTTACATGGAATAGGAGACATAGGATTGTCACATTTTTCTAGTCTATGTTTCCTTCGAAGAGTTCTGTTGATGAAACTGATATGCAACTCCATGATATATTTCTCATGCCAACTTACCTCATGAAATTAAAATTTTTTAAATAAGAAGAATAAAATGATAGCTTAAATGTACTTTTTGTTAGTAAGAATCCACCTGACATGGTATGCACATGTGACAATCATATATTAGAAGGGATATAAAAATGGTAACATTTCCATGGAAATGACCAAAATGATAAAGAAAACACCAAGTATTTGACGGTTTGAAGGAGGAAGCAGTGATGTTTAGATCTGAATGAGACCTGTGAGGTGGCACATGATAGATTTCATTAACGAGATACTTGAAAAGAGTTATTTTCTATTTACTAGTCCTTTAGCTTGATCCAACAAGACAAAACCAGTGATTGGAAGAAAAAAGACATCACTTCCAAAAATTTCCAAATGTCATCAAGAGTGGAACACAATGTCTTACACAAGAGTGAGTTTCTATCATGTAAGTACTTCAAGCAAGAGACTGTTAAGTAAAAGATTTCTAAAGATGTTTTGGACTTACGTTCACAAGGTGTGTGCCATGGAAGAGGAGATACAGGTTACGTTAAACAGTGCTTCTGAAAAAGAAAAAAATAATCTGTCATTGAATATGATTGAAAGACACTAGGTTAAATGAAATTAGACTTTTTAAATTGTAGGACTTAACAGAGCACTTCAAATAATAATGTGCATTCCTAGACAATGAATGGGGAGGAGGGGGTGTGGATAAAAAAGAATAAAAGAAATGATGTATCTGAGATCTCAAGATGTTATTTTTGCCCTGTTATCGATTTTGCTCAAAACTATTTTAAAAACCATTGCTATGCAATGTATGCTAAAAGAATAAAAATAAATACAGATAAGTTATGGGAGATAATCACCATATTGGTATTTAATACAACATGAATGTCTAATATTTTATGAGTGCATGAGGTTATGCCAGAACCACAATATAATAACAAACAGCAGTAAATGTGGTGGCATTATCTACACCTATTTACCCAGCTGGCAATGAATAAGTAACTGAGCATGAGGCAACCACTATGAGTCAATTTGAGAGACCCTGGGGTAACCCATTCATTTAACTAAAGTCGGAATAATTTTAAAAGTAATGAATAATTTTTCTACCTCTAATGGGTCAGTTGATTTGTGCCAGCCCATGACCTGTTTGCCTTCAGATCTACTCCTTAATCTTTTTCTGCCGTTCTCTGGGTGACAGGGAAGCTGATTTCTGCAGACTCCCAGGTCAGGTGACTTTTGGCTGGGTTTAGCCAACAGGAGATGTTGGTGAGAGACTGGAGGGCAGGAAGGATAGAAGGTCTAGCGATTTCCCTTCTCCTTCTCTGCCTCAGGCTGGGTCTGTGTAGTATAAGAATTACCTTGGTGATTCTAGCCCTTCGGATCTGGTAACGGTGCCTTTTCCTTGGTTCATCCTGCCTAGGATGGCAGAGGTTTTTTGCTTTTGCTAATCTCTGGATTATACCAGAGTTTTCTTTTGGCTTCTTAGCAATGCTATCACCCATATAACAAATTCCCAGCACTTTATTTCCTGTGACTTATGTACTTTCAGTGGTTTCTGTTTTCCTGGTTGGACTCTGGTAAATATAATGGTTTTCTACATTACAGAAGCATTTTTTTAAATGTTAATGCATTATTATTTTCTCATAGGATTCCAAAGATGAAAAGGATCTTGGAGACTGCTTAGCCAAACAGTCAGACTGCAGTGTCTGATAAAGACAGGGAGAGAGCCAAATGGGTAGGGATGTGAAAAACTCTCACCCTTGCTTCAACAAGATCATTGTAACTATTTACCTGTTTACAGGTATTGCTTCTATATCATAAAAAAGGTGTTGCATTGATATAGTTGTAAACCCTAATATTGCAGAAAAGGCCCAGGTAAGGGGTGACTTTTATTTTGTTCAATTCACTACATCCTTTCAAATTCATCAATCTTTTATTGAGCAGATCCTGCTTTCCACCCCCAACCCCCAGCAAGTATCGAAAGGGACTCTACCTACACTGTTTTGCTTTATCTTCCCATCAACTCATTGAAGGTGGAGTACTATTCAGAAATTGAGATTGAGAAAGGTGAAATATCTTGCCTATATCTCTATAGTAAATAAGTATCCAAATCAGACCTAAACCCCAAATTAATGTCTTTCCACAACACAATCCTGTTTCCCTTGATGATTAAATGCTTATCTGATCTTAGAGTTACAAGAAGAGTTTTAGAGAGTAAAATGATGAGTTTAATTGTGGGGATGTGAAATAAAAGTGAATGTGCCTTTCAGCAAGAACTTAATCTAATGCCTGATCTAACCGTGATATAGTAATTTTTGCCAACTGTTGTTTTTGTTTAAACAGTGTCTTATAAAATATTCCATTCCCAAGGTACAGGATGAATATTAGCATCTATAAACTTTCCCCTAGCCTACCACTTAGAACACACCTTTATTACAAATTATTCCACCCAAGATCCTCAATTAATATTAATATTATAACCCCCATCATCATCCTCTCCAAAATAATTCAGTGTACAAACTTTGTCTAATGAGGGAAAGAATAGAAAAAAATCTTTAACAGATTCGCATATGGGAGGGAAAAACCAATTAAAGATTATCTCTGAACCAGGACCGCCAATATGAGATGAGATGCATAACTAATCAGCCCAAGAAGTACAACACGTGAAGTGAGGAAAGTGTCATTGTGAGAAATGTAACAACAGTCTGATGTGCATAATTCACTTTTCCCATGGAGCCCTTGCCCATCTGCTTTGACTTAGCTGAATATCAGAAGATGCAAGGAGGCCATCACTCATTAACTCACTCAGCTCCTTCAGGGCCTGGCTTTGCCTTCATTTTGTTTTTATTCTTGCACTAAAGACTTGGAAACCATTAATATTACTCTATGGGTTTCTGAACTTTCCAGGCTAGGATCTAATCAGATTCTCTTCTAAAGGGAGCAGAGGTCTGAAGTTCTTTATACACAAAGCAAAGAGTATCTAACATTTGTTAAAGCTCCAAAGAACTACCTTCTCCCCGGCTATGATGGATTAAAACCATGAAAACACAGTCCTAATTCTAATGTTCTTGGAAACAATCCTCCCACGCTTTATTTTTCCTATGTCTGCCTGGGCTCAGGCAGGTTTTTGACACTAAGCACTCCCAGTCAGGCTTTGGAATCACTGCTTGAAAGAATTTCTCAACTTTAAGACACACATGGAATGAGTAGATGATTTTAAGCTAATCCTGCATGATATGAGTTATTTATTTTAAAGATGTTGATCAAATGATGCTTTGATTTGAAATGCCCTTAATTATTCCTTAGTATTTTAGGAGTAGTGTTGTTTTTCTCCCATTCAGTCATGGATTCATTTGACAAATATATAATGAATAGCTTTCTATGTCAGGCCCTGGCATAGGCATTAGGGATTCAGTAAACAGTAGGACCTAGTTCCTTTCTTTAATACTTTAAGTTCTGGTAGGTGCTTAGTACTGGCATTAATATCATAGTAAGAATGTTCATTATTCTGGTGCATTATTTTCCCCTTTCAGGATGTCCTTCTTTCTAAACCTCTACATCCTGAGTCCTGTTTCCATTCCTTAAGCTCTGTAGCTCTATCTAAACTAAATTCCATCAGAATGGTGACTGTGTCTGATTTTGCTCACTAGCTGTTTATCCCCAATCCCTATAGTGCCTGTCACATAGGAGGCACTCAACAAACATTTAAATTATTTATTTACTGAAAAAAACTCTGTTTTATCAAGCCAAATGATATCCTATTTCTCTGAACTTTGTTCCACTCAGACAAACCACTGGTATTAGATGCTTCTAAAAATGAACAAAATTTTTAGAAACTAGTTGAGCTTATAAAATATACAGTTTACAAGCAGAGATATGTCTTAACCATGTTGGTGATCCCTTCAGTCTTAAACCCATACAGTTAGCAATCCCCACACTTTGTTTGACAGAAAGATTTTCAGTTGGCCAGTGTAAAATCAAATGGCACTAAAACTACTGTGAACTAAATGCCTTTTTAGTACTATTTTTTCTTTTGTTAAAAATTAAAGACAATATACAAATATGGAATATTTGAGTATCAGGATTATTCTCTGTTATACATCTGTATAGAAAAGGCTTGATTTGAACATTACTCTTTCTTTGCAGTTTTCAAAATAACTATTTTTGTTAAAAATTAAATTTTAAAAGTGTACATTTGGGGAAATGATGAATATATAAAACTTTGTAACTATCAGCCAGACCAAATTATAGAATACTTCCATCAACCCAGGAAGTCTTCCCTCCAAATATCCCAAAGATGGAGTCACTCTTCTATTCTAATACTTCATATAAATGATGTCATACAGGAGTATCAGACAGGTAAATTGAAAAAGATATGTTAACATTACTCTCTTAACATTTTATTAACAATTTAGAGCTTTATATCCAATGGATATTAATCAGTGGACCCAGTTTGCACGTTTTTTTGGTAGAAATGTTAGAGTGCACAAAATTATTTTTTTCTCCATTACCATTCTGACTAACCTATTTAAAAATTTTAAATAAAAACAAAAATCAGTACTGGTCTTGAAAACAGAATAAATATACTTTTTAAAATGAAGGAATGGAAGAGTATAAGACAGCCTCTAAATATCTTTGGGTAAAAAGTGGATTTAGCATTATATCTGGAAATATAAAACTTATTTCTTTTCATTAGGGAGTCTTACTTAAAACTAGGATTGTTGGGCAGAGTACAACCCTGTGGGATCCAACAGGACAATGGACAAATGTTATGACTTAGGTATAATTTCCAAAAGCATTGAAAAGTCTTTAGAAACTACTAGTAGTATGCAGAAATTCTGCAGCTTGAAGGGTTATATTTAAATACGTCTACCAAGATTCTTAAGAATGTAAGCTTACCTGCAGTTGGAAGGCTGCAAGTTTTGCCTTCCTGCCAGAAATCTTAATCAACTGATACTGTTGACATCGTCCAAAAACAATAAGCAAGATTAGTGGAAGTTACACATCCTACTCATTATTGCTTTGTTGAAGAGTCACTCAACTGAGAGAACAATATTATAGGACTTATTTACACTGATGTAAATCATTTCGTCCATAAACAAATGAGTAATGACCTGTTAGTCCAGGAGATTAAAAGCTAAGCAGATGTTTCACAAGAACAAAAATTAGTCTAGGGGAGGAAACAGAAAGCAAATTCATGTTAGCCATTGGCTTTCAAAACTGAACGATGTTAGACCACTTGAGTTTGTTGAGTGGGACAAGGGAACGCAATTGCTATTTTTGCTAAGGACCATTTATAAAGAAGTTTCAAAGTTCCTTTTAAAAAAATTACTTGCTTTTTAAACAAGGAAGCAGCAACTAAGAAAATGGGTCCTCAAACAGCTCACCTCCAACTCTGTAAAAGACTGCCAAACATCTCTTGTGCATTGAAATTTATGGCTCAGGGATTGATTTCACTGGACTTTACACAAATCTTTGATCCATGGACCCATTTTAGTAGGTAATGCTATATCCTGTAACTCTATTTATCCTATTAGTCAGTGAAGGGGAGAGGAAATGTTACCAGGATGTCAGAAGAAGATGAATAACTGGAAAGTAGAAGTTCAGAGAGATCAAGAAAGTCAATCTGGTAGCAGTAATGTGATTAGAGTAGATGACTCAAAAGGGACCTAATGCTGGTGATTTTAAATGTACTTATTTACAAAACAGAAATAGATTCATAGACATAGAAAACAAACTTATGGTTACCAAAGGGGATAATGGCGGGTGGGGGATAAATTAGGAGTTTGAGATTAACATATACACACAATATATGAAATAGATAAACAGGAATGACCTATTATATTGTGCAGGGAACCATACTCAATATCTTGTAATAACCTATAATGGAAAAGAATCTGGAAAAGAATATATATATATACATATACACACACACACACACACACACACATATGTGTGTGTGTATATGTACACATTAACTGAATCACTTTGCTGTACACTTGAAACTAACACACTGTAAATTAACTATACTTCAATTACAAAATGAAAAAAAAGTCAAGCTGGTAGTAATAATGTGATTAGAGTAGATGATTCAAAAGGAACCTAATATTGGTGATTTTGTGCTTACTATCTCATGAAAAGGACTTTACAGCTTTGTAATAAGATGCCCTGATTCTGGACCTCTGAGCCTGCAAGGATGCAGTGACTTTCCTATTTAGGACCCTGTTACATGTCAGATAGCCACTTAGGTCAAGAATATTGCTGGTTCTGGGCTGAGGTGAAGATCAAATGCGATGATGATGTTTAATCTTGGAATCTCACATGCTTATATTTTTAGAGAAAGATAGCTAGTCTTTAATTAACACTAAATCTTGATAATACAGCATTCTTTTTTTCAATTTGCATGATCATCATGCACATTAGTTAAATATTACAATCTTGATTTTGCAGTTATGAAATTTAAGGTGCAGAGAGTTTAACAAAATTACTGAAGTATAAGTAACTGGCTTCAAATTCACGGGTAAAAATTTAAGTAGGTTTGAGTTTAATCCAGTGTTTTTTCCAAAAATCTAGTATTAAAGGACTTATACATGGTCAGTCTCGATGTAAATCAAATGGGAAGCTTTTCAAATCATACATATTAAAACTCCACCCCCATGACACCCATGTGCTATTATAAATATGCCACATTCTAAAATGTTTTATTTTTCATTAAAGTTGTGCTGGCTTAGTGTTCAACATGTTTCAGACCTAGGCAAACCGTTTGAAAATCACCTAACTATGCAAACTAGTACAATCACTGGAATGGCCCAATTAAGAACATACTATTCTTCTCAATGTAATTTAACTATGCATGAATATTAGAAAATTTTGAATGCATCTGCTAATATGCTGATTATATAATCAATGATACTGATCATGTAGTAGGATAAATTGCCATTGACTTTGAACTGCTTTCAAATTCCCCAAACATAAATTACCATAAATTTTTCATTTGAATTTTGTTTCTAGAAAAAGCAACAGAGACTATCATTTCGTCTATGTAGTTATTTGTAATTCATTGACTACAATTAGTGTTCTTAATATATCAGATGAAGTCTTTCAGCTGAAAATTTTCCATAAAAAATATCTAGAGCAGACTTACTGTGTCCTACTACACATTATGTGCATATCCCACACCTGACACATACCCTCATTCCTCACCATTTCTGTCCTAATAAGTTCTCTGTTACTTGTACTACCATGCTCAAGCATCACATCCTTAAAAAATATCTTTCCTGCAACTACAGGTCATGGTACACAATCTGTGTGTGACACATTTTCATGGAAAGAAGGAAGGAAAGAGAAAGATATAGTATTAAGAACATCAATTCTACTGCTAGTAATAATAGCAGCTAACATTTATTGATACTTATTCCATTAAGCACTTTATATACAGTAATGCTGTCAGTGACCCCCAATCAAACCACCAGGAACATTGCCTGTGGCTGAAAAAGTCAGTTTATTACTCATAGCAAAGGAGAATGCACAGCATGGGAAACAATAGGATAGCTCAGTGAAAGCATGTTAAAAAGGACTTATTATAGGATTTATGCTCTGGTTGAGCTGGGGCGGGTCCAAAGAAGTGGGGACACCTACTGGTTTGGGTGATGTCAGAAAGCAGGAATCATTCTATAATTGTATATCTCATTAAATCTTATTTGCAGGGCAGGTGAACTAAAGAAAAGCTAATGCTGTTTTTGGTAAAATAGCAGTAGCCATTCATACCACCTAGGAGAAAGGGTTATTTGGTATATTGTGCCTTGGACAAATAGTCATAATTGGTCAGTTTTTAGACGTGACTGTGGAGTGGTCTTTTGTTTTGATCCATCATGACCACAGAGCGGCATTCTGATGTTGATATTCTATGTAACTGCTTATGTTCAACAGTGCCTGGCAGTGAGTGCGGGAACAGCATGTAGTAACACAAAAGCCTAGCTGATAGTCGCGGGCTAGCTCCAGATGTCAGGGACTGCTTTTCTCTTTCTTAATACCTATGCTAGGCCATTCATTTCATCAATAATTCAATCAGTTTTATGCTATTACCGTCTCCATTCTATCGATGAGATAAATGAAAGTCAGATGGGTTATGTAACTTGCTCAAGGACACAGTGACAGTAATAGGACCCATTAGTTGAACATCAGGCTGTCTGCTTCCCTGATTCCAGAGGCCAAACCATTAATCCTACACTAAACTCTCCATTAATAGACATGAGAGAATTATTCTGTTTTTCTCCCTTTGAGTCAAATTATTACCCTAAGAGCTACAAACATTAAAAATGTTTCTAGTCTCAACCCAGTGATATTGCCCAAACATTTCAAATGTATTCCTTCCCTCTTCCCTCACAATTCACAATGTTTTGGCTTGTAAAGTGGTCAGTTTGCTCTGTTGAGTCACTAGGTCTACTCACTCAAAGCGTATTATTCTCATGCCTTCAGCTGAAATACAGAAACCATATAAATGTTTACAGGATGAGCCACCTAAACCCATGAATAGGCAAAGCTTCTTATTTATTTTTTTAACCCAAGGAGATGAGCAGCAAAGCTTTCTTGAATAATCCCTGAAACAACCTCTGAGATCGCTTCAGGATTCATGTGGCTCACAATCCCAGTCATAGCAGCCCCGTAAAGCTCAGCAACACGATGGGACTCTCATGACTCCCTTTGATGCAGACTCGTATTCAGCTGTATGTTCTACTGTGAGTTCAGGCAATCTGGGAAGAACTCAGAATCGTATAACTGCACATTTCACACTTTTAAGACAAAAGGGAGTTGATAGCTTGACCCAAAATTTGTTTGATTTATTTTTATGTTGATAGATATGTAACATTTTGATAGTTACAATTATATAATGTGATAATCATGTTGCAGAAGGTCTATATAACGTTAGAGATAAACTACCAGTTTTACAACAACAACTACAAATTCTTTAACACTCCTCTCAATGAGAGATGCGGTAAGGCCCCTCTCTTTGAATTTGGACAGGTTTGTGACTGCTTCGGCCATTAAAATATGGCAGAAGTGACACAAGGTGACCTCTGAGGCTACATTATAAAGGCCATGCAGCTTCTGCCTTGTTTGTTGGAAAACTCATTCTTGAAGCCCTAAGCCCCCATATGGGAAGTCCAGTGAGTCGTGAGTCGGAGATTGCCCAGACCGACAGATGAGCCATCCCTTCAGAGGAACCAGTCCTGTGAATGAAGCTGTCTTGGGCCCTCCGGACCATTTACCATGATAATACCACTGCGAGATATCTTACAACACCATGTAGGATAGAAGAATCACCTAACTGAGCCCTGCTCAGATTTCTAACCCTAAAATCATGACATACAATAAAATAGTTATTGTTTTGTCATAGTTTCACACACAGAAGTAGATAACTGGAACAATTTATCTCTAAAGAACTGAAGATTGCAAGGAATTTCACATGGCTGGAGAAATGGCTAAAAAAAAGAGACCTGTCTTTCTGGCAAACTCAATTCACCATGAACATTATGTGATTTTTTTTCCCCCCAAAGTATTGAAATCTGGATATGGTTGGGAGGCAGACAAATATTCAAATATTCCTTTAAATTATCTGGTATAAAACACACAAACTATTATTTAACTATTCATTCACTCAATCAGTGAACCACTCTTCACCACAGAGAATAAATTTTGACTTGGATTTTACTTGGTGGAAGGTTTAAGCAGGAATTATTAGGGATACATTAGGTTCCTAGATCTAATCCCTACAGTAGTAAGACACAAATACATACTATTTCTCCTCAAGGATTTTTTACTTTGGAGAAAAAAATACACATTTTAAAAAAAATTCTGGTATTTTTGTGACATATTTCCAGTCCTTATTTTCTAACCTGTCCAGTCATCTATCTCAATTTCTTGATTCAAATATCAGCATGGAAACACATTTTAGTATGATGGGTAGTCTAAGGAATGATGAACACAACAAAGTGATTTAAGTTAGTAAGAAGTGATTTTGATGTTAATACACACAAAAATACTTAATTTAAGAGAAATGTTACTTAATAAATATTGAATCGCCTAATTTAAAATATAATAAGTAACAAAGGTTTGTATCAGTAGATGTCATATTGAACCCATATTTTCATTTCATACACTTTTTGTCAAGTGTGTCTAGTATCTTGGTAATTAAAACCCTGCAAAAAAAAAAAAAAAACCCTGCAAACTCTATTTGTCAGTGTTCACTAAATGAGTGCATTGGAAATCGTGATTGACCTCATTTTTGAAGTTCAGGTTGTAAAAAATATATTAGGAGATAGGTCCTGAAAAAGCATAACTTTATATCTGACTACTAGTTACTAAAAATGTACAGTCTCTTATAAAATTATAATATTCTATCATAAATAATCAAGATTTTTATTGAATTGTTTTATAATCATTCCTATGGTTAAAATATAGGGGTAAATAATACATGAAGTATTTAGAGACCCGTGAGGAAACTGCAAATATAGCAGGACTAATGCTGAAACAAAAGGACAATTGGACTACTAAGAAGGCCAGGGGAGGAACTGAAAGATATCCTCACACAATTCATTGATAAATTCTCCAAGATTCATAAAGGGGGACATGTAGAGAACTCTGTAGCTACATATACTTATACATTGATGCTGTGGACAGTCATTCACGTAGACCAGATCTTTTCCCACAGGTGGTCCTTAAAATGATTTTAGGTAGTAAGATAGCAAAATATAAAATAAAATAAATCCCATATTGAGAAAGCCATTTTCCTTTTAATCCATCTTTCACTCCTTTTGAATACACTGACCCAGTTTGGTGCTGGTATGTCCTGAACACCATTCTAAAACTTGCTTCACCTAACAAAGAGTAGGTTTATGGCACAAAGCCTTCACAAAATAGTACTATCTTATTAAAATGTAACTGCATCGCTTTTTTGTATTTGTTTTTATATTTACCTTATTTTTTTTCAAATGGCAGCAAAGTAATACACTCGTAGTAATAGATAAATAGTCTTTCCAAAATGCTGAAAGGTACACAGGAAGATTTAATGAGGTATATGTGGTCACTGCCTGAGCTTTCTGTTCCGAATGAAGACATGTACCTATAAAGTCTGAATCTGACTGTACAACCAAATCCACCCGAAATTTTGTAGTTTATAAATTTGGTTGTCTAGATACTAATCCTCACTGCTTTACCGCTACTCCCTTGCCAGAGTTACTATCATCTCTCACCACAATTAAATAGCAAGAGCTTCTAATTCATCTGCCAGTTCCTACCTCTTCCCCTATCTGTACTCCATTCTCAAAACAGCATCCAAAGTGTCCCATGACAAATGCTATCAGGTCTCGCAGCTTCTCTGTACAGAATCCTCCAATGTCTCCCTATTTTACTGAGTTTGAAAGTCCATCTATTTGCAATGTCCTATTAAGGTCCGGCTGCTGGTTATTTACTTGACCTCATCTATTACAAATCTCATCTTGCTTCCACCCACTGGCAAAAAGTATTCCTAAAAACATTACGTCTCCAAGATGGTTGACACTAATACAAATATTTTTAGTTAAACTAGATTCTGCTAATAATTTTATTAGATGTAGTTATTTCATTTTTAATTTCTGAGATAACTATACAATTCCTTAAATACTTAACGTTTTCTGCAGTTTGAATGAATAATTTCTGATCTTTAAAGTATTAGTACAGTCTTTAAAAATATTAACCATTTATATGTCCCATTATTCACCAGTTCTCAAATTCCAGGCGTTATTATTCCTTATAGAAGGCCCAAGTCTTACAGATTAGAGCCAGATTTAAATAGCCCAAATGACAGGATGCTGAAGCAAGCGGGAGAGACATGCTGATCACTCATGCACTCCGTTATTACCATGCTCCCAAAGCTCTGTTTTCTATTTCACATCATGTAACAGTAAAAACGTCGCAATGACAAGGTAATAGAAGGATGATTAGCTTTAATGTACTCCCTTTCATGTTTGTAGTTAGAGCTAATATGAACTAATTTACACCCTTAGATATTTTTCTTTTCTCTGTGTTTTGTAACAAATGTGAAAATTGCTGGTGTAAGTGCAATCGATCAACTGAGATAAATGCAAGTTGAGCTCAATGACTCCTTAACAAATTTTCATAAGGCTACCCCTTTTGGTAAAAATTGTTAGTCATTTCTATGTCAGCATAAACACTGTAGAATCCTAGGAACTCCAGGTTCTGGTAGGCGACATGGATTTTTTTGATTAAACAAGTGAAACAAATAGCAACAAATCGAGTTGGCAAACAATTGGATGGTACAGAACAAAGAAACCACATTGCATTTTATCATCTTGTATTTGATCTTAAAACTGCATTTTAGGGTTTCCCTGGTGGCGCAGCAGTTGAGAGTCCGCCTGCCGATGCAGGGGACACGGGTTCGTGCCCGGACTGGGTAGATCCCACATGCCGCGGAGCGGCTGGGCCCGTGAGCCATGGCCACTGAGCCTGCGCGTCCGGAGCCTGTGCTCCGCAATGGGAGAGGCCACAACAGTGAGAGGCCCGCGTACCGCAAAAAAAAAACAAAAACAAAAACAAAACAAACAAACAAACAAAACCCCAAAAAACTGCATTTTATATTATCAACAGTACAGCTAATCAATATTTTGAAAGATCTTGGACAACTGTAAAGTGGTATAGGCAGTCAGTTCTGAATAACTCTAAATGAAATGTACCCAAAATTATTCACTATTTTTATTTAGTGTTCTATTTCTGGATATCCTTTAAATACTATGAAATATAATTAGAACGACTAATAGAATCTTTATCAAATTTGATGATATACTTAATATATCAATAGTGAATGCTTTGAGTCAATTTGCAAGGTACATACAAATACAAATTTGCTCAATGCTTTGACTAATGGAAGTCACATTTTAGACAGATAGATACAGATAGATATAGATACAGATGTATAGATAAATAGATATATATAGTCCTATATTGCGTATAATCTAAGCACATACACTATCTAGAAATGCTTATACCTCAAAAGCACCTAGAGATGCCTCAACTAATAACAGTGCTTGTTAATTTCCCATGCTAACACAGTTCAAAACTATGGTGGCTTGATACTGAGATGCTAAGTATGGTTCCTGGGGAAGGAGCTTGGTGGTGTCATTCTCCCCACTTGAGGTGTGCACTGTCTCTGTAACAACGAGCTGCAAAACAAACACTGAAAGCAATTTTCACTTTTCACCTTTTTTCATAAAAGTGAAAACCTTCTTCAGATTTCTTTCAGTTAGCAAAAACTGGTATTAATGTCGGTCTTTCATAAAAGCAAATTGGCATAAAACAAACCTTAAAAAATTGGGGGGTACCTCTATACAGAAGGAACTGAAATTAGGTTCTCAAAGAGATATCTGTACTCTCCTGGTCACTGGTGCTCTATTCACTATAGCCAAGACATGGAAGCAATCTAAATGTCCACAGATGGATGAATGGATACAGAAATGTAGTATGTGCATAAAGTGGAATATTATTCATCTTAAAAAAATAAATCCTGCTTTTGTGAGAATATGAACAGACCTGGAGGACATTATGCTAGGTGAAATAAGCTAGACAAACACTACATGATACAACTTAACAAGAGAAATCAAAAACAGTCAAACTAATTGAAGCAGAGAGTAGAATGGTGATTTACAGAAGGTTGGGGGAGGGAGAAATAAGGAGGTGTTAGTCAAAGGGTACTAACTTTGTTATGCAAGGTAAATTAAGTCCTAGAGATCTACTACATAGCATAGTGCCTGTAATTAACAATACATATACATAGTTAAAAATTTGCTAAGAGGGTAGATCTTATGTTAAATATTCTTATCACAAAAATAATAATAATAAAGAAAGAAGGCAGGAGGAAACACTTGGAGGTGATGGTTTAGATTGTGGTGATGGCTTCAAAGATGTATAGTTCTCTCCAAACTCATCAAGGTGTATATATTAAATATGTAGAACTTTTTGTATGCCAATCAGACCTCAATAAAGTGGTTTTAAAAATGAAAAGTTAAAGCAAAAAAGTGACAGTCACAGGAAATCACCACTGTAATCCTGATTGCTTAAATGCAAAATCCATTCCTCTATGAACAATTCATGATTTCCCTAGACAGGTAAAACTCTCCTTCTCTAAATTCCCATGTCATTTTATTGGTTGATTTTGCCTCAACAAAATAATAGCTTTTCATAGTCACAAAAATTGCTAAAGCAATCCATACTTCATTTCCATTTAGTCTTCAGGGCTATCTTATCTTAGGATGAAATTATTGATATAAATAAATGTGGTCCCAAGATATATTTTAAAAGGTTAAATATTCTCTATAGCATTTTTTATACTCAATTCAGGGGATGAATCAATTTCTTTTTAGAAATATATATTTAAACCACATTTAAATAGAAAATTTGGCGCTTACATAAATTTTACAGGGGTCTGAAATGACAGAGCACGTCTCAATATATTCAGATAAATTTCATTCCTTAGTGTGGCAGTTGTTAGCATCATTCACCAAATACTTCTGGTTCTCTTTCCAGTCAAATAGTAGGACTGCATTTCCCTGCCTCTTGAAGTTCATGGGGCCATGTAACCAGCACTGGCCAATGAAGCTATGAGTGGAAATAACGTGTATGACTTCTAGGTGGAAATTCTAGGAGTTAATGTGCAATTATTCCTATTTAATTTTTCTGCCTTTGCAATCATGAAGGCACACCCAGACACTGAATCAAATTCACACTGTGTCTCTGAATGAGGATGATGTAGAGGTGAGCCCATCAGCTACTCTGTGCTGTTAATGTATTGTAAGTGAGCAAGAAACAAACCTTTGTCATTTTAATACACTAAGATTTTTAGAGTTGTTTGTTACAGCAGCATAATCTAACGCTGACTGACACATTTATTATTATCATTTTTTCTTAAAAAATGGAGAAGATATATATGGCTCATATTTTCTGGAGCAATAGGTTACAAAAATAAAGTTAAAATATTGAATGCATATAATTAAACAATGAATGATGTGATATGCTCTATTCCTTCAAAAAATCATTTCACTAGATTGGAGGGCATGTAAAAATTATCTGTCAACAACTTGTCACTTTGATCACATAAAAAAGAAAGTTACTCTATGAAATCCTTTAATTTGAAATGTTTAATTTTTAATTTTACCCAGAATCCTGTCTGCCATCCTTGGTTATGACACCAATCAAAAAAATTTTTTAATTATACTGATCAAAAATAGAGATTATGATAACTTGACAGCCAAAGGCACCTACCTTTTAAAACTGATAAAAGTTCAAAAAGTTGATAAGTATGTTTGAAAAATGCACAATTTCTGCAATACATATCAACTTAGTGGAAGGAAATTCACTTTGCAGTTTGCATACTAGATATGCCAATATAAACTGCATTTGAAAGAAATAAGACCATGAGGGTTGGAAATGTCTGTTCCCAGTCCCTTCACTGTCAGGTGGGTCCATATGATAAGTTCTGGCCAATAAAGTGTGAGCAAATTTGATGTACATTATTTTCAGGTGGAGGAATGGTGATGCCTATGGTTAATTTCTTAGTCTTTCTTCCCAGCTCTTAGTCTTTCTTCCCAGCCTCCTGTTCCAGGTAGGGCAGGTGAAAGATGGCATAATCTCTGCCAGTACGGCACTATCTCTTGTGATTCCCTTGTATGTTGCTAACACCTTAGCAAACTGCCTCTTTATTAAACATTCCTTGAATTACACTAATTTAAGTATTCCATCGGCTTCTTGCTGGGCCCCTGAGTTATAGAATCAGACTACTGCCCAGAGGTTTATGTAGAAAAGAACACCCCTCTTTCCTCCAACTGGCTTATGATAAACATGTAACATCAAGAAGAAATAAACCTCATACATTAAGCCATTGAGATTTGGGGATTATTTGTCAAAGCTCCATAACCCTAAGCCAAACCTTAAAAATACACCTATCAGGGGCTTCCCTGGTGGCGCAGTGGTTGAGAGTCTGCCTGCTAATGCAGGGGACACGGGTTCGAGCCCTGGTCTGGGGGATCCCACATGCCGCGGAGCAACTGGGCCTGTGAGCCACAACTACTGAACCTGCGCGTCTGGAGCCTGTGCTCCGTAACAAGAGAGGCCGCGATAGTGAGAGGCCCGTGCACCGCGATGAAGAGTGGCCTCCGCTTGCCACAACTAGAGAAAGCCCTCGCACAGAAACGAAGACACAACACAGCAAAAATAAATAAATGAATAAACTCCTACCCCCAACATCTTTAAAAAAAAAAAAAAATACACCTATCAAACTAGATAAGGATTCATCTGTACCTGTTTTTCTAAGAACTCCTGACAAGAGAAACTGGTAAGTGAGTGGACACAAAAGGAAAAAAAAGCCAAAAGGAGGTACAATTTTAGCATAGTGTTAGTCCGGTTTTTCAGGGGGATTCTGGAATGTGACACCTCAGAGTTGGCAGCTTGGAGCTTGAATTTCATATTGAGTCAAGGAGCTTGAATTTCATATTGAACACTCACTGATCACTGATAAAACTTTTCTTACACCTGTGTACGTGGGCAAGCCGCCAAAGGTCATTTTCTGAGTAAGTGCTCAAAAACTAGTACAGGTAAAAGGAGCCTAAGGGGATTTGATACAGCATAAACAGTGTCCAACTAGAACAACTTTCAAAAGAGAACACGGTCTTATCCGTCAACATTAGTTACAGTCTGTACCTTATAATCAAAAGGAGAAAGAACAATGGTTATATTTATAAAGATTCAAGGAAATTAAAAATATATGATCTCAAAAGAAAAAAATTATGTAAATTAGTCTTGCAGTTTTCTGCTCTAAATTATATAATCTGGAAGGATATCTTGGTCAATTCACTTCTAACACTTTAGGTCACTTACCCCAAAATAGTGATGGAAAAACAGTATCAGGTACTATATATTCAAGAAACTTTATTATTTCTCTAAAGAAAAAATGATTGTGGGACTACTACATACCCACGGGGAATACAAGAACAAATATAACAAATTCTATTTCCTCAACCAGCATACATTCTAGTGAGGGAGACAGAAAAGTACAACAAATAGAGTTATAATACATTATCGATGGTGAAAAATGTTATGAAGAAAGTATCAGCAAAGTAAGAGAAAGGCCATGAAAAGAGTTGGCTATTTTAAATAGTAAAGTCATGTTAGGTCTCTCTGATCAAATAACATCACCTAGGAACCTAAGCAAATTGAGGGAGTGAGCACTGAAAAAATCCGAGAGAACAGCATTCCAGGTAGAGCAAACCTCAAAATCAAGTTCCCAGAGCCTACAGTAGGTTTACTGTGTTCAAGGAACAATAAAGGCCAGTGTTCTGGTCATGGCTAATGGAGCGAGGAAGAGAATGTTGGAATATACAATTGGAGAGAACCAAGGCCAGACCATGTAGGCCCTTGCAGGCCAAGGTGAGGTTTACTTCTGTATATGTTTGTTATTGTTTTCTATTGTAAGCCACTAGAAGACTATAAACACAGGAGTTGCATTAACTGATTCTAGACATAAAGAGGTAACAAAAGGTGAACTTAATCTCCCACCGTAAACAACTAGAAAACTGTCTATTATATATGAAAAACCTGGCTCCACACACTGGACAATAGGTTGCACAGAACTGTGATCCCCAAAAGAAAGGAAAGGTAGTTGAAATTGTCCCAATTTGCTGCCTGGATGCAATGCCTTAGACTGTATTCACAGAGATGGGGAAGAACACAAACAAGAGCCTGGCAGTCTCAGCGAGTTCAGTCACTGGAGACCAGAGTTTAGGGAGGCTTATGAGACTGTAAGTAGCAGGGCAGAGCTCGGGAAAGGACCTATGCAGAAACACAGCTCCAGACATCTATTACATAAAGTTTTCCTTAAGTCTTTGCTGAAAACTTAGCTATATGTACATTAAGTAAAATTCCACAAGCCTTGGCCAAAACTACCAGCAAGCTGTAAGTTAAAAATTTGTAAAAGCTCACATAAGGCAGGGAGTTATTCAAAGTCTAACCATCCAGAGAGTAGAGTCCTTAGTGATCAGCCAGGCCATTTGGTGGAGACCTCAGGAGAATCGTATCTCAGAAATAGGGCTTACACATGCCTGGAAACACTCTAGGAAATCTTAAAAACAGGGTCAAGTTTATAAAATTTATCCAGAATAATCTAATTGTCAAAATTAACTGACAAAACAGCAGCATAGCGTTCATAAGATCCAGCCTCCTATCAAAATATTTTATACATACCAAGAAGCAGTAAAGGTAACTAACTATAGCCAGGAATAAAATCATTCAACAGAAAAAGACACAGAAATGACTGACAAGGATGTTAAGTAGCTATTATAACTATGAGCAAGTATTCCATTAAAAACATCAAGCAAGAGAGAAATTAAAGATATTAAAAAATGGACTTCCATAGATTAGAACAACATCTGAAATTAAGATATCACTGGATGGGATTAACAGCAGATTAGATGTTGCAGAATATATCAGTGAACTTGAAAACACAGCAGTAGAATCAAACCAAATGAAACAAGGAGGAAAAAAAAAAAAGAAAGAATTTAAAAAGCCTCTATGACCTGTGAAATAAATTAAATAGTCTGACAGACATATGACTGATCTCCTAGAAGAAGCAGAGAGTCTAGGAAGACATCAAAAATATTCAAAAGGGCTTCCCTGGTGGCACAGTGGTTGAGAATCCGCCTGCCGATGCAGGGGACACAGGTTTGTGCCCCGGTCCAGGAAGATCCCACATGCCGCGGAGCAGCTGGGCCCGTGAGCCATGGCCACTGAGCCTGCACGTCCGGAGCCTATGCTCCGCAACGGGAGAGGCCACAACAGTGAGAGGCCTGCGTACCACAAAAAAACAATAATAATAAATAAAAATAAATAAATAAAAAATACAGTGACTAAACAAGTTGCAAATTTGATAAAATATAAAAGCCCACAGATCTAAAAGTCTCAATGAACTTAAACAGGATAAACATACACACAAACACACCAAGATATATCAAATTGCTGAAAATCACAAATAAAATCTCAAAAGCCACCAGAGTGGGGAAAATATGTATTATGTACAGAGGAATGACTATGTGAACAAATGAAGACTTTTTTTTCAAAAACTATGCAAACCTGGTGACCATGAATGGAATCTTTAAACAGCTGAAAAAAGAAAAAAAAAAAAAAAGATGAAGACCCGTCCATCTAAAATTATTTATCCAGCAAAGAAATATCCTTTATAATGATTATGAACTCTAAGAGAATTTGCAGGGATGGGTAATGGAACTGTTCTATAATGTAACTTATTCCTTCCCCCCACCACATGCCCAATACTCTTCACTTTTCTCTACCTGTTCTTTACCCCAAGTGGCTGACCAGTTTGGACTTCCTTGACTTCTGACTTGCAATTAGGATCAGTCAATGAAAAGCACAGGAAGGAAATTCAAGGGAGGGGAGAGGAAAGGATGGTTATTTCTCCAACTCTGTTTCTGTAAGTTCTCCGAGGCA
Source organism: Globicephala melas (assembly GCF_963455315.2). Taxonomy (NCBI): domain Eukaryota; kingdom Metazoa; phylum Chordata; class Mammalia; order Artiodactyla; family Delphinidae; genus Globicephala; species Globicephala melas. The sequence goes on along the minus strand of NC_083332.1, from coordinate 37,406,425 downwards.
ACATCTCTATCTCACTTTTTTAAATGTTTTAATCCATTCACCTATTGATGGACATTTGGGTTGTTTCCAGTTTTTGAATATTACAAATAAAACTGCATGAACATTCACATACACTTTCCTTTTTTTATACAGGGGACACAGTTTTACTTCCCTTAGGTAACTAATGAATAAATTATATAAATAACATTTGTATTTATTTATAAATATTATCATTTATAAATATTATCCTGTATAATTTATAAATATAAATAAAATGAATGGAATGATTATGTTAAGGGAGGTATATGTTAAAATTTTTAAGAAAGTTCCACATTTTTGTAGCATTTTACATCCCCACAGCACTGTATGAGCACTCTAGTTCCTCCATATACTACCACTAGATATGATCAGTATTTTTAATTTTAATCATTCTAATAGGTACGTAGTAATATTTCATTGCGGTTCTTATTTGTATTTCTTTAATGACTAATAATGTTGAACATCTTTTTATGTGCTTATCTTCTATCCATGTTTGTTATTTGATGAAATGTTTAATAAAATTATTACCCTATTTGTTACTTTTGTTGTCGTTTGTTTTGTTTTCCTCATTATTGGATATTGAAATGTCCTTTTTTTTAAATTTATAAATGTATTTATTTATTTTGGGCTGCGTTGGGTCTTCACTGCTAAGTGCGGGCTTTCTCTAGTTGCAGCGAGCGGGCTTCTCATTGCGGTGGCTTCTCTTGTTGCAGACCACGGGCTCTAGGCAGGCAGGCTTCAGTAGTTGCGGCACGTGGGCTCAGTAGTTGTGGCTTGCGGGCTCCAGGGCGCAGGCTCAGTAGTTGTGGCATACGGGCTTAGTGTGCCACAACTTCCGAAACTATGCTGAATAATAGTGGTGACAGTGGGCAAGCTTGTCTTGTTTCTGATCTTAGTGGAAATGGTTTCAGTTTTTCACCACTGAGAATGATGTTGGCTGTGGGTTTGTCATATATGGCCTTTATTATATTGAGGTAGGGTCCCTCTATGCCTACTTTCTGGAGGGCTTTTATCATAAATGGTGTTGAATTTTGTCAAAAGTTTTTTCTGCATCTATTGAGATGATCATATGGTTTTTCTCCTTCAATTTGTTAATATGGTGTATCACATTGATTGATTTGCGTATATTGAAAAATCCCTGCATTCCTGGGATAAACCCCATTTGATCATGGTGTATGATCCTTTTAAAGTGCTGTTGGATTCTGATTCTAGCATTTTGTTGAGGATTTTTGCATCTATGTTCATCAGCGATATTGGCATGTCATTTTCTTTCTCTGTGACATCTTTTTCTGGTTTCGGTATCGGTGATGGTGGCCTTGTAGAATGAATTGGGGAGTGTTCCTCCCTCTGCTATATTTTGGAAGAGTTTGAGAAGGATAGGTGTTAGCTCTTCTCTAAATGTTTGATAGAATTCACCTGTGAAGCCATCTGGTCCTGGGCTTTTGTTTGTTGGAAGATTTTTAATCACAGTTTCAATTTCAGTGCTTCTGATTGGTCTGTTTGTATTTTCTATTTCTTCCTGGTTCAGTCTTGGAAGGTTGTGCTTTTCTAAGAATTTGTCCATTTCTTCCAGGCTGTCCATTTTATTGCCACAGAGTTGCTTGGAGTAATCGCTCATGATCCTTCATATTTCTACAGTGTCAGTTGTTACTTCTCCTTTTTCATCTCTTATTCTATTGATTTGAGTCTTTTCCCTTTTTTCTTGATGAGCCTGGCTAATGGTTTATCAATTTTGTTTATCTTCTCAAAGAACCAGCTTTTAGTTTTATTGATCTTTGCTACTGTTTCATTCATTTCTTTTCCACTTATTTCTGATCTGACCTTTATGATTTCTTTCCTTCTGCTTACTTTGGCCTTTTTTCTGTTCTTCTTTCTCTAATTGCTTTAGGTGTAAGGTTAGGTTGTTTGAGATTTTTCTTGTTTCTTGAGGTAGGATTGTATTGCTATATACTTCTCTCTTAGAACTGCTTTTGCTGCATCCCATAGGTTTTGGGTCATCGTGTTTTCATGCCATTTTTTTCTAGGTATTTTTTTATTTCCTCCTTAATTTCTTCAGTGATCGCCTGGTTATTTAGTAACATATTATTCAGCCTCCAGGTGTTTGTATTTTTTACAGTTTTTTTCCCTGTAACTCATATCTAGTCTCATAGCATTATGGTCAGAAAACATACTTAATACAAATTCAGTTTTCTTAAATTTACCAAGGCTTGATTTGTGACCCAAGATATGATCTATCCTGGACAATGTTCCACGAGCACTTGAGAAGAAAGTGTATTCTGTTGTTTTGGGATGGAATGTCCTATAAGTATCAATTAAGTCCATGTTGTTTAACATGTCATTTAAAGCTTGTGTTTCTTTATCTTCATTCTGGATAATCTGTCCATTGGTGAAAGTGCAGTGTTAAAGTACCCTACTATGATTGTGTTACTGTCAATTTCCCCTTTTATGGCTGTTAGCATTTGTCTGATGTATTGAGGTGCTCCTATGTTTGATGCACAGGTATTTACAATTGCTATATCTTCTTCATGGATTGATCCCTTGATCATTATGTAGTGTCCTTCTTTCTCTCTTGTAATAGTCTTTATTTTAAAGTATGTTTTGTCTGATATGAGAATTGCTACTCCAGCTTTCTTTTGATTTCCATTTACATGGAATATCATTTTCCATCCCCTCACTTTCAGTCTGCATGTGTCCCTAGGTCTGAAGTGGGTCTCTTGTAGACAGCATATATACGGGTCTTGTTTTTGCATCCATTCAGCCAGTGTATGTCTTTTGGTTGGAGCATTTACTCCATTTACATTTAAGGTAATTATCGATATGTGTGTGCCTATTCCCATTTTCTTATTTGTTTTGGGTTTGTTTTTGTAGGTCTTTTCCTTCTCTTGTGTATCCTGCCTACAGAAGTTCCTTCAGCACTTGTAGTAAAGCTGGTTTGGTCGTGGTGAATTCTTTTATCTTTTGCTTGTCTGTAAAGGTTTTAATTTCTCCGCCAAATCTGAATGAGACCTTTGCTGGGTAGAGTAATCTTGGTTGTAGGCTTTTCCCTTTCATCACTTTAAATATGTCCTGCCACACCCTTCTGGCCTGCAGAGTTTCTGCTGAAAGATCAGCTGTTAACCTTATAGGGATTCCCTTGTATGTTATCTGTTGCTTTTCCCTTGCTTTTATTATTTTTTCTTTACATTTAACTTTTGATAGTTTGATTAATATGTGTCTTGGCATGTTTCTCCTTGGATTTATCCTGTATGGGACTCTCTGTGTTCCCTGGACTTGGTTAACTATTTCGTTTCCCATATTAGGGAAGTTTTCAACTATAATCTCTTCAAATATTTTTTCAGTCCCTTTCTTTTTCTGTTCTTCTTTTAGGACCCCTATAATTCGAATGTTGGTGCATTTAATGTGCGTTTAATGTTGTCCTAGAGGTCTTTAAGACTGTCCTCAATTCTTTTCATTCTTTTGTCTATATTCTGCTCTGCAGTAGTTATTTCCACTATTTTATCTTCCACGTCACTTGTCCGTTCTTCTGCCTCAGTTATTCTACTATTGATCCCTTCTAGAGAATTTTTTATTTCATTTATTGTGTTGTTCATCAGTTTGTTTGCTCTTTAGTTCTTCTAGGTCCTTGTTAAGCGTTTCTTGTATTTTCTCCATTCTATTTCCAAGATTTTGGATCATCTTTACTATCATTCCTCTGAATTCTTTATCAGGTAAACTACCTATTTCCTCTTTATTTGTTTGGTCTGGTGGGTTTTTACTTTGCTCCTTCATCTGCTGTGTATTTCTCTGTCTTCTCACTTTGCTTAACTTACTGTGTTTGGGGTCTCCTTTTCTCAGGCTACAGGTTCTTATTTCCTGTTGTTTTCGGTGTCTGCCCCCAGTGGGTAAGGTTGATTCAGTGGGTCATGTAGGCTTCCTGGTGGAGGGGACTGGTGCCTGTGTTCTGGTGGTGGAGGCCGGATTTTGTCTTTCTGGTGGGTAGGACCACGTCCAGTGATGTATTTTGGGATGTCTGTGAAGTTATTATGATTCTAGTCAGCCTCTCTGCTAATGGGTGGGGTTGTGTTCCTGTCTTGCTAGTTGTTTGGCATGGGGTGTTCAGCACTGGAGCTTGCTGGTCGTTGGGTGGAGGTGCATCTTAGCGTTGAGACGGAGATCTCTGGGAGAGCTCTCACCGATTGATATTACGTGGGGCTGGGAGATCTCTGGTGGACCAATGTCCTGAACTCGGCTCTCCCACCTCAGAGGCTCAGGCTTGACACCCAGCCGGAGCACCAAGACCCTGTGAGCCACACAGCCAGATCCAGGTACGTGGGGAGTTTCTTGCCTTTTGGGAAGTCTGAGGTCTTCTGCCTGCCAGCATTCAGTAGGTGTTCTGTAGGAGTTGTTCCACATGTAGATGTATTTTTGATGTATCTGTGGGCAGGAAGGTGATCTTCATGTCTTCCTCCTCCACTATCTTTAAGGTCCTCCTGAGCTTGCCAAACTTAATCCTAACCCAAAAGTTATGTTCTTCCCTCTGCTTTTAATGTTCTTCCCCAAGGGCATAAGTGGTCCCTGGTACTGTATTCAGATCCTGCTTACATATCACCATGTCATGAGAATAACTGTCATGTGGGCAATAGGGGATGGAAGGGGGAGAGTAAGATTAGATTCAGAGAACTTTCTTACCTCTAAACCACTCTGCAGATTTATTTGCTTTTAAGAACATATCACTATATTATATTATTGTTAATTAAATTTTCAGTATCCTCTAACAAGAAACTAGATCTGTCTTGCCCTCTACTGTATCAGCTACCCATAGAATCATGCCCAGGATATAGTGGGTACTAACAAGTAGATGTGGGATACAGACTGCCAACAAACACATGAAAGAATGCTCAACATCATTAATCATTAGAGAAATGCAAATCAACACTACAATGAGATATCATCGCACACCAGTCAGAATGGCCATCATCAAAAAATCTAGAAACAATAAATGCTGGAGAGGGTGTGGGGAAAAGGGAACATTCTTGTACTGTTGGTGGGAATGTAAATTGATACAGCCACTATGGAGAACAGTATGGAGGTTCCTTAAAAAACTACAAATAGAACTACCATACAACCCAGCAATCCCACTACTGGGCATATACCTTGAGAAAACCATCATTCAAAAAGAGTCATGTACCACAATGTTCATTGCAGCTCTATTTACAATAGGCAGAACATGGAAGCAACCTAAGTATCCATCAACAGATGAATGGATAAAGAAGATGTGGTACATATATACAATGGAATATTACTCAGCCATAAAAAGAAACAAAATTGAGTTATCTGTAGTGAGGTGGATGGACCTAGAGTCTGTCATTCAGAGTGAAGTAAGTCAGAAAGAGAAAAACAAATACCGTATGCTAACACATATATATGGAATCTAAGGGAAGAAAAAGGTCATGAAGAACCTAGGGGTAAGATGGGAATAAAGACACAGACCTAATAGAGCATGGACTTGAGGATATGGGGAGGGGGAAGGGTAAGCTGTGACAAAGTGAGAGAGTGGCATGGACATATATACACTACCAAATGTAAAATAGATAGCTAGTGGGAAAGCAACCCCATAGCACAGGGAGATCAGCTCGGTGCTTTGTGACTACCTAGAGGGGTGGGATAGGGAGGGTGGGAGGGAGGGAGACGCAAGAGGGAAGAGATATGGGAACATATGTATATGTATAACTGATTCACTTTGTTATAAAGCAGAAACTAACACACCGTTGTAAAGCAATTATACTCCAATAAAGATGTTTAAAAAAAACAAAAAAAAAAAACCACAAATAGATGTGGGAAAGGAAGATATATAGAAGAAAAGGACTTTCAAAACTAGGTTTCAAAAATGCCTTTAAAAACCTTTCTCTCATTTTTTGGCCTTAGGTCATTTGCATTCTGTTTTGAATATGCATAAATTAGTTTCCTTACTGGAAGTTAAAATGTTACTTAGTTTGCTCTTTGGGAAATAATAAAGTGAGTTGAAATTGAGGTGGCATTTGATCATTATTCCCTCTCTTGAGTTCTTCTAGGGAGATGTATACACAAAGGATGAAGCAAGGCAGAGTAAAACTTTATTACTGGTTGACATTCTGTCCCCACAGCCCTGTGAAGAACACTTGTGATATAGACTGGAACAATTAGAGAAATCATTTTTTAATCTGCTTGGAAGGCCTATGCAAACCAGAATAAAGAAAACCAAAAGGCTGGGCTTTGTTCATTTCCACCCCAAAGAACAGACATAATTATCAAGTCTACATTGCAGAGAAAGAGAAGGACTGGACAAGAGTACAACTGCAATGGTTGGTTAGAACCGCTTCTTTTTTAAGTGTGTTTTATTTTTTATCACCATCACAGACCATGGTTACTATCCCCTTGTTTAGCTGTCTTCTTGAAAGGAAGAAACCATTTTTTAAGAGCAAGGGAAATTGCCTTCTGCCCCTCCCTCCCCCCCTAAACCCAGAGATTTTTAGGCTTTCTCCCTATTGGAGCAAACTGGACAACTAATAAGTACCTACTTTATGGCACAGGGAATTCTACTCAGTGCTCTATAATGACCTATATGGGAAAAGACACTAAAAAGGAGTGGATATATGAATAATATATATATATGACTGATTCACTTTGTTGTACACCTGAAACTAATACAATACTGTAAATCAACTATACTCCAATAAAATTTTTTTTTAAATTGCATCTCAGTAAAACTGTTTTTTTTTTTAAAGCCTTTAAACTGTGAAAAGATAATAGATTGGTGAGCTATTACCAAGGTTAACAATCTCATGCATCTCTATTTCTTTGCATGATAAATGTTTAAAACGGACAAGGGTGTGGGAGTGGGGTGGGGTGGGGTGGGGTGGGGGGGGAATGACTGGAACTTCTCCCAGAGAAGTAAGGCAACAGCTTTATTCAGTGTTTCCTTTAATTACAAAATCACAAAAGGACATAAACACAGAAAGTAAAAGATGATTAGTAGCATGGGCCCAAGCTCCTCCCTCATGTAAAGAGGCTCTTTCTAGTATCTTTGAATAAAATGAGAAACTGAGTATGCAGACAATGGCCAGACCATATGTGACAATAGAACTTTGACCTACAATCTCTACAGCAATCATTCCCGAAGGCCAAACCACCACCTCTTCACAATCAACCCAGAATGGCTAGAAATTAAGTTCCAACTTCCCTATTTCTGCCTCTGCTTTCAACACAGGACCAACCAGAGAAAGCCAAATATTCTTTCTAAATCAATCACATAATTTGCCTCATTTCTAGTTAGCCCACCTTCAGCTTCCCCATGCCAACAATTTCCAAAGAACACCTAAAGTCTTCCCTGTTTTTCACTATACAGCTCTCCCACATCCCTGCCTGATTTTTTTTTCTATATATTTATTTTAACATCTTCATTGGAGTATAATTGCTTTACAATGGTGTGTTAGTTTCTGCTTTATAACAAAGGGAATCAGCTATACGTATACATATATCCCCATATCCCCTCCCTCTTGCATCTCCCTCCCACCCTCCCTATCCCACCCCTCTAGGTGGTCACAAAGCACCCAGCTGATCTCCCTGTGCTATGCGGCCGCTTCCCACTAGCTATCTATTTTACATTTGGTAGTGTATATATGTCCATGCCACTCTCTCACTTCGTCCCAGTTTACCCTTCCCCCTCCTCGTGGCCTCAAGTCCATTCTTTATGTCTGCGTCTTTATTCCTGTCCTGCCCTTAGGTTCTTCAGAGACATTTTCTTTCTTGTACATTGAGTCTCTGCCAAACTCAAGCAATGGCAATTGACTCCCTCACTATAGTAAGCTCTGAAGAGTCTCCATTTGGGTTTTCTTCCTTTATTTCCACAAAGTAAGACAGGCATAACCTTTATCCCCATGTACAACGAAAGGTGATAAATTTCTATAACAGCATTTTATTTTCTACAGTATTTTTTACCTTGCTGATAAGGATTGGTACCTTGAAAATCCTTTAGACTTTCATGAACTCCCTTGAACCATAATAAACTTAAAATCAAAATAATAAATAAAATAATGGTTCATATTATTATTAATAAATATCAAGAGGAGAGAGCTCTATTGCTTTGGTAGGTTTCCTGATTTTTTTTTTTCCTGTTTGGTAGGATTTTATCACCCCAAGATGAAACCAGAGGGAATAATGGAAAGGCTGATATAGGAGATTCTACCGTGCTCTTTCCCCTGTGACCACTACCAGCTTCTTAATGAGCAAGATTCTATAAAAGGTTCAGGAAAGAAAAAAAAAATCTGCATTCCTTTGAACACTCTCCCTTTTATCTCCTACATCAACAGCTCCACAATCTCTAACCCCTTTGTAAATACCCTCCAAATTCCCAATTTTTCTGTCATATCAGGAATGAATCTGTAGATGCTCAGTTGCTTTCTAAGTGATGGCAGGACAAAGGTGCCACTTCAGATCCTGTGAGAAGAACAATTTTAAGATAACCAAACTTTCTGCATGGGTAAAATGAGCCTTCTCTTAGTATAGAGCTAGAAACCATGCTAAATGCTTTATTTATATCATCTAATTTAATCCTCACAACAGTCAAGCTGGGTATTTATGGCTTCTTCATTAAAATGTGGATAAGGGACTTCCCTCATGGTCCAGCAGTTAGGATCCGCAGTCCCAATGTGGGGGCAGGGGGCCCAGGTTCGATCCCTGGTCAGGGAACTAGATCCTGCATGCCACAACTAAGAGCCTGCATGCCACAGCTAAAGGATCCCGCATGCCACAACCAAAGATCCTGCATGCTGCAACTAAAGACCCGGTGCAGCCAAATGAATTAATAAATAAATACATTTTTTTAAATGTGGATAACACTGAAAATGGGACAGGTGTGGTAACTTCCTATCTATGAGATCATGAGACAGCAGACTTGCTGATATTTCAAACCATGTCTCCCTGACCCCAAAGACTGTTCTTAGTCGATACTTACTCAGTCCTAAGCATATGGAAAATATTCTTGGAAAGGAGCATATTTTAGAGACATATGCAACACGGTAACACAACATTTTTCCACATTTCAGCCCATTAAAACAACAAAAAAAATCTCTTCCAGGGTAGCTAGGGCATTGTTGAAGACACAGACCTAGTAACTGGGCTTCAATTTTGTTTTACCATATTCTATCTGTTCTGATTCAACAGAAAATTAAGTCAATGTGATTTTTTCATTAAAGCATACTGTAACATGGATTGGAAAGGAAAAAAAATACTGTTTCAAGTGACTTGAAAAGTCAAGGACCAGCTTTCTTAGCTTAGATTTCCTGGGGGCGGGGGGAAGAGCCTGAGGCAAAGCTTCAGGTAAAATAGGGTCTGGATTATAACCCCAGGCTGGCAAGAATAAGGGGGAAATGCAGTCAGTTGAGGAAGAGGTTAAAGCAAGGCAAAGTGGTCCGTTACTGACTTAACCATGTCAGGATAACTTTTCAGCTGTGTGTGGAATCATACTGTGCCTCACAGTCTACTGGGAAAAGTAAAAGAAGAATGTATCTTTCAGCGGTTTCCCATCTTCTGCAACTTGTCTGTCCCAGTATCCCCCCCAGGGAATTAACATTCCCAAACTTTTGGGCTTGGCAACCTGACCCCCCCACGGTTGCCTCTGGGGAATCCATTTTCCAAGCCCCATTGTTTAGTTCTTCATCTGAAACCAGGAGTGAAGGTAGTATCTACTGCCTTCATAGCTACAGTTGCAGTAGATATAGGAGTTACAGCCCTCGCAGCTTCCACTCTGGAAAGGTCCAATGATGGTCAACCGATACCTGGCCCCTCTACTGGGGCTGCTGAGACAGCTGGTGGTCTCAATAAACAAGGAGACTAATGGGATAAGTGGCTAATGTTCAGGTAGTGAATATGTATGTGTGTTATATGTGGGTGTACACACATGAACACCCAGGGCGGGGTGGGGAGGGGTGGGCAGAGGGAGCTAAGAGAATCGGAGAAGGTATATAAACTGAGTCCCATAGAGCCACTCCTTCAAATCTGCATTCAATATTCCTGATGCTTCTCTATTGCCTAATGAGCAACGCATGTGAATTGAGTTTTGTCATTTTCAAAACAATACACAAATTGTAGTATTTTAATGAAACATACCAAAGTAATCCATCCTACAGACTTTACTCACCTATTAGTTTATTTAATAAATCCCAACAATTCACTCAACATTCATTTATTATTAGGTTGTACTCTAGGAATTGGAGTTACAGCAGGGAATAGACAAAAATTTCTGTCCTGGTAGAGCTTAAACTATTAAGATAACTATTAAGATAGTGTCAGCTGGTGATAAATCTTATGAAGAAAATCAGATAGTGCAATGTGCAGAAAGGGGAGGGATAGCGTTAATTTAGGTTGGTTTTAACTGAATACCTAATGATAAGAAGGAGACAGCTAAGCTAAATTGAGGGTATGGGGGGATAAGAAGTTTTTGAGGGAAAACAAAGTGCAAAGATCCAACAGTGAGAATAAACCTGGTATGTTTAAAGAGAAAAATGGAAGGCCCTTTTCCCCATCCTTCTTTGCTAGTAGAGCTATGGAGTTCAAGTTCACGTGGAAAATGACAACTGTGCTTTCCATGTAAGAATAAGGAACATTCTTTCCCAAGAATGTTACTGGGGGATGAAGGGAGCAGGTGTTGTAGTGGAAAGTAATCCTTTATTTCCTCTAAAGGATGGCTGTGATATAAATGCAAGAGAAATTTCAAAAACTTATTTGTGGCTCCTAGAAGATAAATTATAGTAGGGTAAACGTTGATCAGCCATGAGGTGCGTCCAATTTTTTACCTCATGGGTTTTAGTGCATAAAAATTGATGCTTTCATGAAAAAGGGAAAATGTCCTTGGCCATATGAACAAATTTCTGACACAAAATTGTCCTTGTATCTAAAGGGTAAAACTTTGAAGCTTAAGTCTTGCTCAATATTTAAGCCAAAGGCTAACCTGACTGCATTTCTTTTAACATAAGTTTTAAATTCAAAAGACAAATACAAATCAAATACACCCATAGACAAATGCATACAAGTTACTTTATCTGCCCCCCACCAAAAAAAAAAAACTTTGTGTCTTATTTTGCAAGGTGTTCACTGATCCTCAAGCAAACCCTAGAAGGAAAGATGAAGGCGGAGAAAGGAGAAATGCAGCTGCCTTGACTCACCTCTCCACACGTTTACAGATGCTTATATAAACCAGTGCTATATAATTACATTCTGTTTATCAAACTGACATTTCATTACAGTGGTAATACCAAGTGCTGGCAAAGATGAGGTTTATTTATTTTTTTAACATCTTTATTGGAGTATAATTGCTTTACAATGGTGTGTTAGCTTCTGCTGTATAACAAAGTGAATCAGCTATACGTATACATATACCCCCATATCCCCTCCCTCTTGTGTCTCCCTCCCACCCTCCCTATCCCACCCCTCTAGGGAGACACAAAGCACCGAGCTGATCTCCCTGTGCTATGCGGCTGTTGCCCACTAGCTATCTATTTTACATTTGGTAGCGTATATATGTCCATGCCACTCTCTCACTTCATCCCAGCTTACCCTTCCCCCCCCCCATGGCCTCAAGTCCATTCTCTATGTCTGCGTCTTTATTCCTGTCCTGCCCCTAGGCTCTTCAGGACCTTTTTTTTTTTTTTTTTTTTTAAGATTCCATATATATGTGTTAGCATACGGTATTTGATTTTCTGTTTCTGACTTACTTCACTCTGTATGACGGTCTCTAGGTCCATCCACCTCACTACAAATAACTCTTTCTTTTCTTTTTATGACTGAGTAATATTCCATTGTGTATATGTGCCACATCTTCTTTATCCATCCATCTGTCGATGGACATTTAGGTTGCCTCCGTGTCCTGGCTATTGTAAATAGTGCTGCAATGAACATTGTGGAACATGACAAAGATGAGGTTTATTTGATAGTATCATTCACTGATGTAATAAGCATGATCTCTCTGGAAGTCAATGTCTATCAAGAGCCGTAAAAAACTCATAGTAACACCAAATTTACTAGCCTTGATTCTTAGGGAAAATTAGATTTGTTGAAATATTTCTCAGTATGTTAATGATAATAGTATAACAAATCTTTGAAAAATTAAAATGTAAAGGAAGTAACAGAAATGTGTAAAAAAAAAGGGGGGGGCGGGGAATTTAAATAAATTATGGTATAGTACCAGGGTGGAAATTTTGAAAAATAATGTCTTTTGAAAACAAAATTTTTTTTTTACCTAGGAAAACACAGTACTGTATTAAGGAGGAAAATTGGGAGCAATGCCATGCTGTGTTAGAGATCTTTAGACAATCACCAAATTCCGTGCTCCCCTTTCTACAGGAAAGAGTTGTCATTGCTAAGTGACTGTTGTGCCAGTTATTATGTTTTCTAGCTTCTATTACATCTAGATGAGTCCATGAGGCATTTGATTGTGAAGACATTAGAAGAATTTATTTGTGCCACTTCCAGCCAAAATTTCTTAAGAAGAGGATGTATTCTTTCTATACGTTTTTTTAAAGCCATTTCTTGGATGGAAGAAAACAATTACAATGTTGTGGAAGATGGAGGTGGAGAAGACACAAAATAGGAGCCTGGGTCTATGTACCACTCCATAAAATAGAGTCTCCCAGAGACAAGGAAGAGTCAGACTTGTACACATAGAAGAAATAACCTTCTGTTATGTCAAATCTTTGTGTATTTTGAGGCTATTTGTTTTAGCAGCTGGTGTTATCCTAACTAATTCAGAAATGTACCATCGACAGTGAAAGTCACATATATATGTGTGTGCACATGCTCTTAAGTGTGTAGTTCTATAGGTTTTAGAAAATGTAATATGCACTCATTTAATCTATTTAACCATTCATTATACCAGAAAGTCCCCTTGTGCTTTTTTCTTGTCATTGCCCTCTCCTAAATAAAAAACAAGAAAACAAAAAAAACCCCTCACTGTTCTGATTTCTCTCACCATAGATTAGACTTGTCTATACTTAAAATTCATATAAAAGGTTTTTTTAACATATCCCCATATACATAACTTTAAAAAAGTAGTTTATTTTGAGATAATATTACATTCACAGGGGAGTTGAAGACATTTTATGAAGAGTTCTTATACACCCTTCACTCAGCTTCCCAAAGAGTTAATATAGTACGTCACCATTATGGGTTGAATCTGTGCCCTCCAAAATTCATATGCTTAAACCCTAATCTTCAATATGATGGTATTAGTAGATGGGGCTTTTGGGATATAATCTGGTTATAAGGATGAAACCCTCATGAATGAGATAATCAGAAATGTAAAGCCATATATGTTCTACATGTGAACTAAGAAACAGCAAGTGTCAGTTTGCAGCAAAAAATAAAAATAAAACCAATATGAAATATGATTTCAACTTATTCCTGGTACCTAGCTTTAGCCCCACCTTAAAATACTAGTCAAACTATTGTCCTCTTATAATAAAGTATGTTTTTTTGCCAAAATCAGAAGTATGTATTTTTTCTAGCTTTAATATTATTGGCACATAAGGAAGTTTAAGGTGTAAAATGTGATAATATGATACATGTATATATTGTGAAATAATTATGACAGTAAGGTTAGGCATCACCTCCAACTCTATTCATAATCACCATTTCTTTGTGTGTGCTGATAACATTTAAGATTTACACTCTTTAACAACTTTCAAGTATGTAATACTGTATCAGGTTTTTTTTATATAAATTTGTTTGTTTATTTATGGCTGTGTTGGGTCTTTGTTGCTGTGCATAGGCTTTCTCTAGTTGTGATGAGTGGGGGCTACTCTTCGTTGCACTGCACAGGCTTCTCATTGCGGTGGCTTCCCTAGTTGTGGAGCACAGGCTCTAGCTGCATGGGCTTCAGTAGTTGTGGCGTGCAGGCTCTAGAGTGCAGGCTCAGTAGTGTGGCGCACGGGCTTATTTGCTCTGCGGCATGTGGGATCTTCCCAGACCAGGGATCAAACCCGTGTCCCCTGCATTGGCAGGCAGGTTCTTAACCACTGCGCCACCAGGGAAGTCCCAGTATTGATAATTATAGTCACTATGCTGTATACCAGATCCCTAAATCAACATCTCCCCATTTCCCCCACTCCCCAGTACCTGGCAACCACCATTCTACCCTCTATTTCTTCGAGTTTAGCCTTTCAGTTTCTAAAAGTAAGTGAGAATACACAGTATTTGTCTCTGACATTTCACTTATCGTATTCCCTCAAGATGTATCCGTGTTGTTGTAAAAGACAGAAGTTCCTTCTTTTTGATGGCTGAATTAAATATTCCATTATACACACACACACAACCACACAGATACATATACACACACATCACACTTTCTTTATCCACTCAATCATCAATGGATGTTTGGGTTGTTTCAATGCCTTGGTTATGAATAATGCTGCAGTGAACATGGGGGTGCAGATATATCTTTGAAAGAGTGATTTCACTTCCTTTGGATATATTCCCGGAAGTGGGACTGCTGGGTCATATGGTAGTTCAATTTTTAATTTTTTGAGGGATCTTTTCACTGTTTTCTACAGTGGTGGTACCAAGTTACATTCCCATCAACAGTACACAAGCGTTCCCTTTTCCACATCCTCATCAACACTTGTTGTCTCTGGTCTATTTGATAATAGCCATTGTAACAGGTGTTAGGTTATAATAATATCTCATTGAGGGCTTCCCTGGTGGCACAGTGATTGAGAATCTGCCTGCTAATGCAGGGGACACGGGTTCGAGCCCTGGTCTGGGAGGATCCTACATGCCACGGAACAACTAGGCCCGTGAGCCACAACTACTGAGACTGTGCGTCTGGAGCCTGTGCTCCGCAACAAGAGAGGCCGCGATAGTGAGAGGCCCGCACACCACGATGAAGAGTGGCCCCCGCTTGCCACAACTAGAGAAAGCCCTTGCACAGAAACAAAGACGCAACACAGCAGAAATAAATAAAGTCTTAAAAAAAAATCTCATTGTGCTTTTGATTTTCTCCCTAATTAGTGATGTTGAACACCTGTTCATTAGAGCTGTTGCCCACCTGTATGTCTTCTTTGGAAAAATGTCTATTCAGGTCCTCTGCCCATGTTTTAGTCAAACTGTTTATTTTGTTGCAAATTGAATTGTATGAGTTCCTTATGTATTTAGGATATTAACCCCTTATCAGACATATTATTTGCAAATATTTTCTCTCATTCTATAGGTTGCTTTTCATTTTGCTGATTGCTTCTTTCGCTGAATAGAAGCTTTTTCATTTCATGTAGTCCCACCTATTTTTTTGTTTTGTTTGTTTGTTGCTTGTGCTTTTGGTGTCATATCCAAAAAAAATGTTGTCAAGACAAGTGTCAAAGAGCTTTTCTCCTATGTTTTCTTCTAGCAGATTTAACAGTTTTTGGGTCTTATGTTTAAGTCTTTAATTCATTTTGAGTTAATTTTATTGAGTTGTGTTAAAACAGGGGCTCAATTTCATTCTGTATGTAGTTATCCAGTTTTCTCAGCACCATTTATTGAAGAAACCATCCTTTCCCCACTGAGAATATTTTACGCATTGACAATATCCTTTGTCAAATATTAGTTGTCTGTATATATATGATTTCTGGGCTCTCAAATCTGTTCTGTTGGTCTGTGTGTCTATTTTTATGCCAGTACCATACTGTTTTGATTACTATAGCTTTGTAATAAAGTATGAAATCAAGGAAGTGTGATACCTCCATCTTTGTCCTTCTTTCCCAGGACTGCTTTGGCTATTCGGGGTCTTTTGTGGTTCTATATGAATTTTAGGGTTTGTTCTTTTTTTTCTATTTCTGTGAAAAATGGCATTGTAATTTTGATAGGGATTGCATGGAATCCATAGATGACTTTGGGTAGTACGGACATTTTAACAATATTAATTCTTCTCGTCATAGACATGGGATACCTTTCAATTTATTTGTGTCTTCTTTAATTTCTTTCATCAATGTCTTCCAATTTTCAGTGTACAGAGCTTTTACCTCCTTGGCAAAAGCTATTCCTAGGTATTTTACAATTTTTGATGTTTTTATAAATAGGATTGCTTTCTTTATTTCTTTTGCAGATAATTTGTTGCTAGCGTATAAAAATGCAACTGATTTTTGTATGTTGATTTTGTTACCTGCAACTTTACTGAAATTGTTTATTAGTTCTAACAGGTTTTTTTGGTGGAGTCATTAGCGTATTCTATATAGAAGATTATATCATCTATACAAACATTGACAATTTTACTTCATTCATGCCTTTTCTTCCTTCCTTCTTTCCTTTTTTTTTTTTTCTAATTTCCAAATTGCTCTGGCTAGGACTTTCAGTACCATGTTGAATAGGAGTGATGAGGATGAAACAAGACAAGAAACCTTGTCGTGTTTCTGATTTTAGCAAGAAAGCTTTCAACCTTTCACTACTGAGTATGACATTAACTGTGGGTCTGTACAATATGGCCTTTATTATGTTCAGTTACATTCCTTCTATAATTGATTTGTTGAGAGTTTTTCTCATAAAAGAATGTTGAATTTTGTCAAATGCTTTTTCTGCATCTATTGAGATGATTATATGATTTTAATCTACCATTCTATTAATGTGGTATATCACATTTATTGAATTGTACATGTTGAACCATCCTTGTATCCCAGGGATAAATGCCACTTGATCATGGTATATGAGCCTCTTAAAGTAGTGTTAAATTTGGTTTGCTACCATTTTGTTGAGAATTCTTGCTTCTATATTCATTAGGGATATTGGCCTGTAGTTTTCTTCTCTTGTAGTGTCAGGACATGTAGGTATATTTTGCTTTCTGCCAAGACTCTAAATTAAAACTCCATTGGGTTTTCAACTTTATTTATGTACTCACTACATACTTTTATTATATTTAATTATACTAATTTAAGTTATAATTAAAATTTAAGAGTAGTTATTAACAGAGACTTGGCAGTAATTATAGTAATAAAACTATTTTAGTTGAGTATTTGACCTGT
Organism: Globicephala melas; assembly: GCF_963455315.2. NCBI lineage: Eukaryota > Metazoa > Chordata > Mammalia > Artiodactyla > Delphinidae > Globicephala > Globicephala melas. Next base: position 37,389,410 of record NC_083332.1, on the reverse strand, counting down.
TTGGATGCCTCTTGAGCTCATACTCATTCTGTGATTTACACATTATGCATTTCATTGTAATATACTAAATAATGACTGTTTATATGCAAATACACTTAATGGTGCAGTATTTTTTATTGTCTTTGTCTTAGTTAAATATGGATCCCAGGTCATTTCTAATGGAGGGCTAATTTATATCACTAGATTTTCAAAAGAAATCTTTATCCACTGGAAAAAAGTCCTCACCTATCCAGAAGTAAATATTTTCTGCATTTTGGTTAGAAAATGATCCCAAAAAAGTCATCAAAACTGATAAATCTTGTCTTTATTAAGCTAGATGACTTTTAGAAATAGCACTTTCTAATCCAAGTCTACTCCCATGTAAATGATATCACTGAATTCTCAAGGTTTAGCAAGTTCAACTAAAAGTATAACTTTTGCCTTGATTCTTCTTGAATCTTCTCAGATTACTTAAAATTGCTTTCTACACTAAATAAACATAGAATAAAAAAAGCATTTGCCTTCCAAAAAAGAGTTTTAATGAAACCTGAAACATGTATCCAAATATCATAGGATCAAATATTCTTATAATTGTAAAGAAAATAACAATAAAAATTGGGTTGATATTCCATCTTTGTAAAATTTACTCTAAAATGCTACCCATTCTTACATTAAAATACTTTTGCAGAGCAAAACTGAACAAACCCAGGCTATGATATTTAGAAATATTTTATTTTTCTCTCTTTTCATTGCTTTTGCTCCATGTCCACTGCAATTCATCCAAAGTTGAACTACTGCTTGAAGTCAAATTGAATGTCTGGAGTTGTATTTGAATGTTTGGAGCGACACTTTGAATATGATTAGATATCTATAGATTTATCTGTATTTTTTTCTCTCCATCCCCACTCTGCAATTTTTCAATCTTCCAACACAAATAACTACTAAATGCCTTATTACTAAATCCAATAAAAAACTGAGTTTTCTCCCTACCCATCAGCAGCATTTGACATAGCTTTTTCTTCCTCCTTGATGAACTCTCATTACTTGGCTTTTAGAACAACATAGAAGACTTTTCATTTTCTGCTCATCTCATTGCTGATCCTTCTCTGTCTCCTCTAATCGTCCCTATTTCTGTCCCCAACCTCATAGTGTAAAGTGTTTGAGAATCAATCCCTGGTTATCTTCTCATCTTTACCTGTACTTATTTCCTGGATAAGCTCATCTACTTTCTGAAAATTCCATATATATCCAATGACTCTCGTACCTGCTCGGGCAAAAACCTCTCTCCTAAACTCCAGATTTGTGCATCCAACGGCTTACTCAAAGGCCTACCATCACCATTTGAATGTCTAAAGACATTGAGAATTTGATTTACCCTGTACTGGACTCCTTAAATTTCATCCAAACCTGCTCCACCTACATCCTTCCTCATCACGGCTGATGGCAAACACCATTCTTCTTTGTTGCTCTTCATAGTTTGTCCAGGTCAAAATATTGATATTATGTTGACTCCTTTTCTTCTCTCATATTTTATATACAATATGTCAGCAAATCATGTTGACTCTATCTTCAGTATATAATCAGAATTTGACTACCTCTAAGCATAGCCACTCACCTTTTGCATTTGAATACAAATTATAAACTAAAGAGTTCTGATGTAATAGAGATGTTTTACAATAGTTGGACATACTTTTGGGAAACTTCGACTGATTATATTGTCATTAAGAAAAAAATCAACACTTGATTCGGCAAAATGTTGTCCACAACATTCAGGACATCAGACTTCCTTGCATATGGAGCACTTCTTAATAAAATCACTGAAATAATTCAATGCACTGGCTTACTTGGGTAAGTTCCAACACAGATTAGCTTAACCAAAAGTCTACTGCAGCAAGAGAGGGAAAAGAGAGCGCTGGGTGGAATCACCTTGAAGGCCTTTGCTTTTGCAGTGTGAAATCCTAAAGAACTAAATAAGCCACGGAGTCAGTGACCTGGGTTTGAATTCTACCACTTCTGCAGTTTATGCCTCTTTGGGTTAGGTTTCTCCACTCTGAAATGTGTGCCTTCCTTGCAGTAATCTTGTGAGCATTGAGATTAAGTGCCTAGAGAAGAAAGCAACTGGCACAGTTGCAGGCTGATGACCGGAATCAAACGCTGCTTGCCTCATTTGTCAGCGTTTGTCCCAGGGAGCACGAGGTAGATTACAGGGCTTTGTGTAAACAGGCATGGAGCCATGATGAAATTATTTCTAAGAATACATAAAAAGCCTTGCCTGAACAGCCTAACGTGCTTTTCAGCACTAATTAACTTGATTGAAAACTTGTCAAATGTTTCCCCATCACTTTGTATAAACACAAGAGCAACTGAGAAAGACAACTTGAATGCAGTCAATAAAAATATGAAAAAAAATGTTTTAAGAATATAAAAGTATTATTATGTTCTCTGAAGGTCTGTTACTTGGTAATATTGAACCGAAAGCAAATCTGTTATTAGTTGATAACATTACTTTTTTCCATAACATTTTGTTAGAAATGTAAAACTAGACTGAGCTGACAACCTTATTTTAAAGATACTTTAAATACGAAAATGTCTAAAATTTTATTATGCACTCTCTTGATACAGGAACATATCTTTTTTTTTTTAATGAACTTCTTTTTGTGTTAAATACAAATAGAAAGTTAAAAAAGAGATGCCCAAATACAATGTTACTGTAAAACGTTATCACATGATTATAGAAACAGTGTAGCTTTTGAGAGCTTTCTAACTTCAATAAAGAGACACAATGTGACCAATATGGAAACACTCGTTAAAGAAGGTAAAATCTATCAAATAGCACTACTCTGATTCTAACAAATTCAGACTTAATGACATATTTAGAATACGCTATTACTGTTCATTTAAATATGCTATTACTGATATTGTTTCATCAGGAATACAATTTCTTGCTCAGTATTTTCATGCCTAAGTGACCTGTAAATTGGTCTGCTGCAAATCACCTCTAATGCACTTACAACAATCTACTCCACTCAACCGTTTATAGAGACTGAATGACACAGAGATGACAGATGAATCTTCAGAAACACAATATGCTTCCTTTTTCCTGTGGTATTCTTCCTCTCTGTCCCCTTCATCTTTTGCTTTTCCTTTCTCTTTCCATCTCCCTGTCCCTCCTGTACTCTCTTCTCTTCCCGCTCAGCATCCACAAACACTTTTCCCATACACACCCAACTAAGATCGAGTCGGGCACTAGAGTGGGATGATCTGCTGTCTGAAATAATAGAACTCACTGCTCAAAACTGTGATTTATGAGCATAGGAGAAGTGAAATATCTCCAACTGTTCTATTCCAAGGGACATTCATATCTGAATGTATAAAGCCAGTAAATAGCACAGTTATCGTTGAAGAGTGAAAGGGGGCATGGATTCTAAAGTCAGATAGACAGCTTAAGTTCAGATCCTGCATTTCATTACCTGTCCAGCTGGAGTAAGGGATGTGTCTTTGCAGGGCTGTTGCTTAATATCTGGAAATTGGGGCTAAGAACAAGTTTTATTCCATAGACTTTTCACACAGATTATTCATTTATTTAAGAAGTATTTATTGTGTTCCTACTCTGACTAGATATTGGTCAATGGGCTGGTGATACAGCAGTGAACAAAACAGACAAAACTCTTGCCCCATTGGAGCCTACAGTCTGTTTAGAGGAGGCAGGGCCTCAAAAATATATAATATCCTATAATAAATATAGGAAAATACGGGGTGATGATAAATACAATGAAGATGATGCTATGAAGTGCTTAGCCGCATGGTTGGAATGTAGTAAGTGCTCAGCAAATATTCAGGGTGGTTTTCAGAGAAGTTTATCTGGTGGGAGGACAGTATCCATCATGAAATGAACATAGTCCTTATTCATCTTAGCCCCGGGCTGAAAACACAGAGACAATGACTGCCTTGAAGCAAGGGAGAATCAGTCAGCTGCCTGGACATAGGGAAATACAGCACATTACTTCTCCCCTCTATGCAGCCATGTACCCTCCAGCCCCCAAAGGTGAAAATAAAGGCCATTTTGTTCTGCCCACAAAATAGTGTGTTCAGTGCCAGAGAAAAAGAAAGTTGTTATTTAACTCTGACAAGGTCCCTAATAAAAATAATATATAAGGATCTATTGATGTTTTTCATGGTCAGTTTTTTTGTTTTCCTTGAAGTTTTATGTTTACCATGCCCAAGTAAAAGGAGATTTATTTTAGATTCTGACACGTTCCATCAAGGAGTCATTTCAGAGGTTCCTTTGAAAATAAGTGCATGGCAACAAGATGACCTGTATGTTCACATAATTGCACACTAGCTGCAGGAAAGGGGAGCAAAGCCCAGTGAGGCCTGGGACTGTCTCTCCTATAAATAAGCAAGTAAAAGAGCAGCTTAGAGACATGAGAGGGACCAGCAGAGAATCCTGAAACAGAAGAACACCCAGTAAAAGTCAGAGGCTCACGGCCGCTGGGCCTGTGCGTCCGGAGCCTGTGCTCCGCAGCGGGAGAGGCCACAGCAGTGAGGGGCCCGCGTACCGCAAAAAAATAAAAAAAATAAATAAAAATAAAAAAGTCAGAGGCTCATGCTCTATAGACCACTTGGCATGTGTGCATGTGTAATTAAACAACAAAGCAAAGTAAGACTTGATATTTGGGAGGCTGCCCTATCTGTCCTTTTACAGGCCACCTCTAACAAGTTCAGAGAAATGACAACATTAAATGGAGAGATGTGCACTTATACTTAATTTGTCTTTGGGCCATTAGCCCCAAGAATAGCAGTGTTCAGGCTGTTTCATGCCTGATGGGCAACATCATGGAGTTACTCTATGAGAAAAGCCCAATTCCTTTCTCTAATTTATGTCTTTTAAAACTCTGTGCTTACTGGTTCAACCTAACAGGGTATTTATAGCACAGTAATTTCCATTTATTTGGTCTGTATCTGCCAGATTTATCAAATCATTTGGAGGGTTTAGTATTATATAATTTTAGTCTTCCAGAATACAGCATGGCATGCCACTACCGACGGCAGATTGCTTTGGGGATAAAAAATATATACATCACTTTACAAATAATATATAGCATTGTGTATGTGTTTAAGTACTCATCACATATCGCCTTGGGATAGAAACAGGAAATAGTTGCAGCAGTTTGCTACAGGCTGAAGATATTTGTAAGCCATGATTATAAATTTAACACATGCTGCTGGAGTCAACGCTTATCTGTGCTGAAGGCTAAAGGGGGCCTTGCGGGACTGCTGCTTAAGAGTTACAGGATTTCAAATAATCATAGTTGGCCCCAGTTTTGTCTTACTAAGTCTACGGGCACAATTCCCATCATTTGTCCCCACCATATTTGCTTGGATTATCCCCCCAAAAGTCAAGAGTTCTTGGTATATCAAATAGTATCCTTGTGATACAGAGAGAAATTACCTGAGTATCACAGGGTTATTCTGAGAATGAAATAAGATTAAAGTGTCTAGCACATGGGAAAGTGATTGACAACTGATGGACATACCTGAGGAATAGTAAGAATGCTCATGTGTCTGGAATATAGTGGGTCCAGGAGAGCAAGGGGCAGAGAAAGAACTGCCTATACACATTTTGTAGCGAAGACCGATACATAATGGATACTGATTGGATGCTTTGAGGAAGCTTTGAGGAAAGAAAGGAAGACTGCTTATTATTGCCATGAGTTCAGATTATAAAACGTTAAAGCTGGTCTCTCTCACTTCCAGGCCAAGTCCATTTTGTTTCATCTCACTCTCACTACCCACACTCTTATGATAGCATTGTTTATTCGTAATTCTAAGATAGGGTAACATGTTTGAAATAGCACAGCCCTGTCCTTACATAGACAAGGGTTCTAATTCCATTTCTGTGCCTTTCTAGCTAGATGTCTTTAAACAGCTTCCTTTCTGAATTTCTTCTAAGATTGGGATAATAATTTCTGCACCTTAGGATCATTGTGGGAATTAAATGAGAGCCCTGAGTAGTATGAATACTTGCATCCCTAAAGAAGACAGACATGAGGCAAAGTGGCACAGTTACCTGCACACACACACACACACACACACACACACACACACACACGTTCCATGGAGCTTCCCCTTTGTGTCACTCCTCTTTCCTTCCACAGATGCTCCAAGCCTCCTACATTACTCACAAATAGTCAGTAGCAGGGTGCATTGTTCTGAGCTTTCCGTTTTTCTATACATTCTTCAGTACCCCAGTTGTGCCTCATTTTTCATAAGGCGCTCATCTCCAGATTTGGCCGGGCTTCTATATCCACTGAGATTACACAATCAAAATAAACTCAGGAATTTTTTTTTGTCTTACATTCCCTAGGAGTACTGAAATCTGAACAGATGTCGAGCCCTAAATGAACCCAGTCAGCCCATTCTTGGAGGCCACTGGGGAAGGACTGTTGTTCCACCGCAGGATTCTGGCAAAGAACAGAGAATAATCCTGCGTATCCCAAAAAGAACAACGGAAACTTTGTTTTTGAACCCTGCTGTCCTTGCAAAAACCTTTCAGTAATTTTTCCTTCTAGATAACACATCTCTTTGATAAAAGTTCAGTTCACATTGTGGTGGGTCATTAAAAGGAATTATTTATCTCTAATACAAATATTAGTTGTTTGCTTTTTTTTTTTTTTTCCTTCTTGGTCACTAGAACATAACTGGTGCTTATTTTAAAATAACTTGATAAATGTAAAGAAAACATTTGGGAAACATTTGCTTATTTGGATTGAAAACACTAGTATGTCTCAAAGTATACTTAAAAATTACCTAAGGTACTTGTTTAAATGGTAGAGTCATGGCCCCATAACCCATAGGCAGATTCAAATCCAAGAATTTGGAGTCAAAAGCGGCACATTCCAATCATTTTCCAGGTGATGCCTATGTAGGCTTTAGTTAGAGTTCCACTTATGGGTAATCAATGTGAATAATTCAGAAAGAATTTGGATCACATATAATTTTCCTGCTTTTCTAAGAGCCTTAAATCATTGCTAGTGCAGTATAAAAAAGGACATTAACATTCATTGAGCCAGTGTTCTGCAAGGCATCTGCTATGCAGAAGTTCATTTACTCTTCATAGAAAAGCTATGAGAAAAGCTTTATTATTCTTCCCATTTCCCACATGAATCAATAGAGTCTCAGAGTGATTAAGCCAGTGAGAGGTCGGTCACACAGCTGGTAGGGGGTAGGATGCATCCTGGCCTGCCTCAGTGATAACTCTGGTCCCTGAGTGACTGAGCCCTATTCCTCTTAACAAATCCTTACACAGCACCCTTTAAAAAATAGGATGCTTGGTCCTTCACTTAATTTATATTCATCAAACTGAGTTTTCAGTAGTTACAAACTTTTATGAGTTTTTTTCTGTTTATTACTGATAATATGCTTTTCCTACACTGCCTTGTAGTTAAACCCACATGTTACTGTCTGGCCTCTTAATAGAATGTACTTATTTGCACAATAAGTTCCCTGTACAGTTGTTTATTTCTTGGCCCAGCTGTAGATTAATTATAATGCCCATGTTTATGTTCTTATGGGTGCTGTTCTAAAATCATTTTTAAGTCAGTTATTAAAGATGTTAGATGACATAAAAACAGTTGTTTTTTTTAATGAAAAACTCTCATTTAAAATTCCCAAGTTCTAACTCAATGATAGAAATTAATTTCATGCTGTGAGGTTGGGGATAATTTACGGAATCTAACAAAGATAAATAAAACATTGTTTTTCCCAAAATACATGTGATTGTTTTAAGAAGTCAACAAATTCAATTAAAATAAAAAAAAAAACGCTACTACACAAGTCCTGAAATAAAGGGACTGCTGTATTTAGGAAACTACTAAAGTTTAGTATTCCAAGTGTGGTCTATTTGAGTTCAACCCCTCTTTTCACCATATGTGGCAAAAGACCTAAAATTGAGGTCCAGTATTATGTGCTATGTCTTGACATCTGGTGAAACTGAGAAGTTCTTAAATGGCTTGACTACAAGTTTCCCTACCCACTCTGCTCCAGGAAATAAGGCCCCTTAGACAAAAATTCCTCTTTTATTGAAGAATCAAGTGCAACCCCTGAATATCAGGCTTTAGTCCTTTGGCAGCCCATGGAATTATTCAACCAAACCAATCACATACTCCCCACAGGAACTAGAGGGCACTCCATCCTTTTTTTTTTTTTTTTAACATCTTTATTGGAGTATAATTGCTTTACGTATAAAGATGCAGATGTAGAGAATGCACTCCATCCTTCTGATGCAACAAAGTCTGCCTCACACAGCTCCTGGTTGTTCACGCCTTCGCCAAGGGCAGTCCTCATGTGGCCCTGCATGGCGTGAGGTGCCCTCCTTCCCCGGGCTGTGCAACTAATAAACTAATCATCTCATCTGTCCAGCTACCTTGCTAATGCTTCGGCAAGAATCCCTCCCTCACCAAGGGTGTAAATAGAAGGCAATTAGAGCACCATGCCATCCTTTGCACTTGTTATGTTCAGAACCTGCAACTTCTATGAATCTAGCTGGGATCTTCATGGTAGAAGAAGTTAATAGGGAATACTGATATTTTGAAAAAAGATTCTATAGGTCAGACTTGCTTAGCCAATATGGTGAGAAGCCTGTTCATTCAGATTGGCAGTAAAAGTCCAGAGGACATTGGAAGGGGAGTTTGGAGAGGAGTGACATGCCAGTTGGGGCTTTCTGCTAATATTACTCTTAAAGAATAACTTCCTCAGATCTTACTCTATCACTGCTGCCGCCAGTGAAAGCATCTGCTAAATTTCTTATTACTGGAGAATTATGGAAAATAGACAATTGACATAGTTGTAAGGACACAAGGTATTTCAAGATGCACTAAAAATTACTGAAAGAAAAACTAAAAAGAAAGTAAAGGTCACTTATAACTTTACTATTTACAATTATATATGTTAATAAAAGGAAGTTCTATCCTTCCACTTAAAACCCCCAGCTCCAATGATTTTATGCACAGCCTTGTTTTTCTCATGTCTTCATAAACACATGTACACACATACATACATATCTGTTCTTTTACTTTTTCAAAAGTGGAATCATTCTATTCATATAGTTCAGCAAGTTGTTGTTTCTGTTGTTTTTCAGCTCACAATATATCACAGTTATATTCTCAGGCGGGTAAATATTAATAATTCATTTTTTTTTTTTTTTTTTTACTAATTGTTATTCCATTATTTTGGTGAACTAAAATTTAACTAGTACCGTATGTCAATGGAACATGCAACTTGTTTTCAGTATTTTGCTGTTACAAATGAAATGCACAGACACTGAAATTAAATAAATTAAGATTTGAGTCCCATATCTGTCACTTACTAAGCCATCTTATCTCGGGTAATTTTCTTAACCTTTCTGAATTCCATTTTATTTTAGATAAAAAATGGGGAATAAAATAACTGTCCAGCATTGTTGCAAGGATAAAATGCAATCACGTGCTTAAATAAACACTTATAATCTATGTAACAATTTAATAATTGTTTAATAATCATCTGAGCATGATTTAGAAATCAGAGAACTACCATTAAATATCCTCGATATTTTGTTTTTTTAAATAGTTCAGACTTTCCTTAACTTTAGCCATTGTGTAACTGTTATGATTTTGCCATATTCATGAGTTACATTCACTCTTATTTATGAAACATTATAAAAGTCAATTTATTTAAATTTTAAAAGTGAGTTGTTGTAGGGTAGAAACTTTATATTTCTGTCATGAAATTATGAATTTCCACAAATCACAATTTTGTACTAAACATAAATAGTAATAAAAATATTAAATACATTCTATATTAGTCAAGGTCCAGTCAGAAGACAGAAACCACAGTGGAAATTTGAACAGGAAAACTGTAATGTAAAGAAATATTAACTAGTAAAAGTAATTAGCTACTAAAAGAGACTTTTAATTTTAAAAAAGTATTCTAACAGCAACTATAAGGAAAAGCTACCACTTCTAGGGCTGAGGGAGAATCATCAACGAAGGAGCTAAGCAAGTGGCAGAGCCCTGGCCTCCCAGGCTGAGATACTGATCTCTTTGGATGCAGCCTTCTGGAAGGTGGAAAGGTCTGTTGGTAAGATTTGGGGCAGAGTTTGTGCACAGGAAGCCAGCAAATGAGGTGATCCGTGGACTGGAATTAGTCCACCGGAAGCTGTTCACTTGGGTGCCTAACAAACTTCCTGGAGAGCGAGTGCCACTGGGTCCTGCACGCCACTGGCAGCCACAAGAGAATGAAAAAAGAGGAATCAAGAAGAAAAGCCTTGTAGTACATGACGTTTTGAATTATGGTTTTCTCAGGGTATATGCTAACACATATATATGGAATTTAAAAAAAAAAAAGGTTCTGAAGAACCTAGGGGCAGGACAGGAATAAAGATGCAGACGTAGAGAATGGACTTGAAAACACGGGGAGGGGGAAGGGTAAGCTGGGATGAAGGGAGAGAGTGGCACGGACATATATACACTCCCAAATGTAAAACAGATAGCTAGTGGGAAGCAGCTGCATAGCACAGGGAGATCAGCTCGGTGCTATGTGGCCACCTAGAGGGGTGGGATAGGGAGGGTGGGAGGGAGGGAGATGCAAGAGGGAAGAGATATGGGGATACATGTATATGTATAGCTGATTCCCTTTGTTATAAACCAGAAACTAACACACCATTGTAAAGCAATTATACTTCCATAAGGATGTTAAAAAAAAAAAAAAGAAAAGCCTTTCTGTGCTATGCTTTCCAGTATCCCTCTAGCATCCTCTGTGGAAGGAGTCCAACACTGCACCACCTGGCAAAGGAGAAATACAGGTTCTAGCTGAGATAATAAATCAGGACAAAGAAGGGTAGATTTGGAGCTGACAGGAGATTTAATAACTTCTGTACATGTTTTCCCTTATTGTCTAAGATCATCTGATGTAGTCCCAGGAGGGAATGCACCATGTGGAGAAACACTGACATGGAACATTGCATTTTAAATATAGTGTCACATTTATTTTCACATATCACCTTAAAAACTCTATGAAGGTAGATAGTATTGATGGTCTAGATACAACTCTACTTTATAGATTAGAAAACCAGAAAGCAACACATTACCTAAGATCTCTTATTTAGCTACCGGCGTAACAAAACTCCTCTCTCCTGATGTTCAATATGGCTTCTTGCTAGATATTTTACATTCTGAAGCAATGAAATGTAACATGCATGCTTCTCGTTTCTTTCAAAGAATTAACACTTACAAAGCGTTTAGCTAATTTACTAAATTTCATCTCATTTCAAATTAGAGAACAGTAACCAGGCGTTCAGTTGGAATGGACTATAACACTCACATTAGATTTGAATAGATCAGGAGAAAGATCTCATTTGGATACCAGCTATCCTAGGGTGTGATTTTAGGTTTCAACTTTAACCACTGTTTTGCTGTGTGACTTAGAACAAATCACTTCCCCCTTTCTCTGAGTCTCATTTGCTTCATCTGTAAAGAATAAGGAGGATATTTCTATATTCCCAAGCTTCCTTATAATTCTATTATTTTGGAAGGAGGATCAGTGACCAGAGTTTGGCAACAGGCTTTGGGACATACAGAATTTCATCAGCAATCATTCTACTCACTTCTTTCAAACTGTATAAACCTCATCCTTTCCAGGATAAAATCTATGCATCTCAGTGTGATACACCAAGTTTCTAAGACTTGGCCCATATTTTTTATTCCAGCCTCCATATCCCATCTTTTTTTATTTTTGTACTACTCCAAATACCGTACTAGTTCCATTTCTAATGGTTTATTTGCATATTCTCACACTATAATGTCCCTTCCTCACTTCTCCACTTGAATAGTTATTCCTTGTTCTTCATCATCCAGCCCAGAGCTCATCTCCTCTAAGAAGCATGTCACTCCTCAGGCCTGGGCTAAGTGCCGTGTGTGATCCACCACAATGCTTTACAAGTTTCTCATAACTCTAAACATTTGTCTGTGGATAAGTGGAAATTATTTAAATGTCCCCCTCACACATCTGAAGGCAGCAGCAAGAACATTATATTTTTATCTGGATCACACTGTAATAAAAATAAACTGAATGCTTAACATTTTTCACTCCTTGGTTGTTCATACCTTTTCTACTTCCCACCACTTTAAGAAAACTTTGCAGAACATTATTTGTATTTACATGTGCCCCCAAAAGTCTGTGTTAATGTCTGATCAAGAGTTATCCAATCCAGGTGTCAAATGATTTATTTTGAAATGGTTTTCAGCATCCTTGGCCAAAGTCTCTGCATTTGTGGATCTAGGTGTTAGTAGCACTATAATATCAAAGTGTCATTTCTGGTCTGAAAATGCTTCACTTCAGCCACAAATAAATATTGTCAAAGGCGATTAACTGTGTCGCCTTAATAGATGAGGATGTTCTCCCTGCTTGCCCTTGCAGGGGTGCTCACCTAGAAGGAATGTTGCTTTATAAAGGAATGGAAAGGTAAACAGACAATCTGGCAGAGAAAAGAGTGAAGCAGACCATTAGCCTACTCAGTGTTCAGGGCATGGTTTTTTGGTGGGGTTTTTTTGTTTGTTTTTTTGCGGTACGCGGGCCTCTCACTGTTGTGGCCTCTCCCGTTGCGGAGCACAGGCTCCGGACGCGCAGGCTCAGCAGCCATGGCTCCCGAGCCTAGCCACTCCGCTGCATGTGGGATCTTCCCGGACCGGGGCACAAACCTGTGTCCCCTGCACTGGCAGGCGGACTCTCAACCACTGCGCCACCAGGGAAGGCCCTCAAGGCATGGTTTTTAAGTTAAGTTGAAGTTCAGCAGTTTGGCATTTCAGATATTGCTTAACTACCTGGAAATTGAATTAGACCCAAGTGCTTTTTTCTTAGTGACCCAGGAATTTCTTAGGTGAGAAAAGGGAAAAATAGAAAAACAAACACAGAAGGCTGCTTCCAAATCTTCCCATGCTGAACACCATTCAGAATGGTTATTCCATATATGATTTGTATTAATCAAATGCACTCATGTTATAAAGTTTAAGGTACTTGTGCTATAATTAGGTAGAATATATTTTTCCTAGCCACGATCCCCAGCTCCACACACACATACTCAAAAGGGAGTCTCACTTTCAACTCTTAATAATTTTAGTTTAATGGTTCTATGGTATTTATCCCTTCCTTAAATTCTGGGGTGCACAACTGGATACTTTTATTTAGAACTTAAGAGGATGTCTAGGGTGACAGGAAAACACAAAAAGATCTGTTGAATAAGTGGTTTATTTTAAGAAAAGGTAGAAAGTATATAACCTGAGTTTCTGTAATAAAAATTGCATTTCTTGGGCTTCCCTGGTGGCACAGTGGTTGAGAGTCTGCCTGCCAATGCAGGGGACACGGGTTCGTGACCCAGTCTGGGAAGATCCCACATGCCGCGGAGCGGCTGGGCCCGTGAGCCATGGCCGCTGGGCCTGCGCGTCCGGAGCCTGTGCTCCACAACAGGAGAGGCCACAACAGTGAGAGGCCTGCGTACCGCAAAAAAAAAAAAAAAAAAAAAAAATTGCATTTCTTGAATACAGGCTTGGACCAAGAGTTAACAGACACAATTATTCCTGTAAGCAATGCTGTAATGTGGTGGAAATCACATGTATAATGGAAATTTGGTGAGTTATCCTTATATCTTCATCTTTTGTGAAACATTCATTCAAATGAAGGTGAGAGAACTACAAGCTAGATTCCTAAAGTCCCTTCCAATTTAACTCCCCATTTTGTCGGTGAGGAAACTGCTATCTGGGGAAGTGACTGAATTTTCTAATGTCAGTTAGATGAGCAAGCTCAGGACTGACACTGAGGTCTTCAAAGCTCCAGACAGACACACTTTTGTGTGTTCTCGCTCTCTCTCTCTCTAATTTATAGGAAACTCAGCCCTTTCTATTAATTATTAACAAGAGATAAAGTGCAAATTTATTAATTTAATTATAAAAATTGAGGCAGTTTGCACAGGTGTAAACATTAATACAAATTAAATATAAATACAGTAATAAAGTAAAATTGAATAAAGCAGGTATGATGTCAGTATACAACAGGCTTATTATAAAGTGTGATTCAATTGTTCAACCAACAAAAACTTGGCTCTGGGCATCTACTGGCAAAAAAAAGTTAAACTAGAAGTACTTCAGTGTTTATAAAATAAACACCAAAAGGTTTAGTGAAGGAAGTGCTGAATTTCTTAGTTCTAAAACCTGAAAGACAGACTTCCCTGGTGGCTCAGTGGTTAAGAATCTGTCTGCCAATGCAGGGACACGGGTTTGATCCCTGGTCCAGGAAGATCCCACATGCCATGGAGCAAGTAAGCCCATGCACCACAACTACTGAGCCTGTGCTCTAGAGCCCGCGCTCCACGACAAGACAAGCCACCGCAATGAGAAGCCCGTGCACTGCAGTTAAGAGTAGCCCCCGCTCGCCACAACCAGAGAAGGTCCGTGCACAGCAACGAAGACCCAATGCAGCCAAAAATAAACGAATAAATTTATGAAAATAAATAAATTAAAAAAAAAAAACCTGAGACACATTTTGCAGTTTTCAGTCTGGTGTGTAAGGAGTTAGGAAGTTATCACTTGTGTCGTACCAACAAGAAAAAAGTTGAACACACTGAAAATCAATAACTCTTCTTAGGTCCAGCAAAGAATTGATGTCACAAGGCAAACTTCTGCCCCGCAGATTGGAGAGAGAGATTGGTGAATGCAGAGAATCACAGCTCACTAGCATAAAACCCCAAGAGTATAAACTTTCACAGGAACCATTACCAGAGTAGAGAAAAATGACACCATAAATTGCCAGATGTTAGAGGATCAATGTGCCCAAGCTTGAGAATTAAGGACACCAGGGGCCCAGTCTTGGAGGAGCTCCTATACTTCTGTGAGTTTTATTCCAGGAGCCTTACCAGGTTCTCACAGTGAAGATCTGAAGGATGAGGGAACAAGTTATCATTCTGAAATAGAACTTATTTTACCAGAGCCTAACCAACCTTGGGGAAGAGAAACATCCAACTCCAACTTCCGCTAGCCTTCCTATCATATCAAAGGGGGAAGAAAGAAGCATTTATGAGGATCACAAACCAAGGGCACAAGTTCACCAAAAGACTGACACCTGATAAAAAGACTGCAGAATGTGTCCCCCTCTACACAAACACACGCGCACACACACACACACACAGACACACACACTACTACTACCACATCAATAAAGCTTCTGTGCAATAGGAGAAACAAAATCAAGAACATCAGAGGAAGTTTTAGCTTCTGATCCTTTAGCAAACTGTAAAAGCAGCCTAACTCCTACTCAAATAAACGTAAAACCTCACACTAGCAACTCATTTACCTCAGATCCTTTTGCCCAGTATATCATGTAGAAATTTCAACAAAAAATTAAAAAGTAAAATAAAAAACAAAAAAATACAGTTTGAAGAGACAGCATAAGAAACAGCACCAGATGAGGTATGGCAGAGATGCTGAAACGATCATACTGAGAATTTAAAAATTTTTTGACTAATATGCGAAGGGCTATAGTGGAAAAAGTGTACAACATGCAAAAATGATGGATAACGTAAGCAGAAAGATGGAAAGGCTAAGAAAGAATCAAAAAGAAACACCAGAAATAAAAACACTGTAAAAGAAAGGAACAGTGCCTTTGATGAGCTCATCAATAGACTCGACACATCACAGGAAAGAGTCAGTGAACTTGAAGAAATATCAATGGAAATTTCCCAAAGTGAAATGCAAAGAGAAAAATTGTATATATAAATGGCAGAATCAAAGAAACAAGAACTAGGGAACAATTACCAAAAGTTAAACCAAACCACAAATCCAGGAGGCTCACAGAACACCAAGAAGGATAAATACCAAAATAACTATTATACACCTAGGTGTATCATATTCAAACTGCAGTAAATCAAAGACAAAGAGTAAATCCTGAAAAAGGTAAAGGAAAAACAAACAAAATAGCACCTTACCCATAGAGAAACAAAGATAAGAATTACATTGGACCTCTCTTCAGAAACCATGGAAATAAGGAGAAAGTGGAGTTAAATATTTAAATTGCTGAAAGAAAAAAAAAAAACCCATAATTCTGTATCCAGTAAAAGTATCCTTCAAAAGTGAAGGAGAAATACTTTTTCAGAAAACAAAAATTGAGAGGATTTGTCACCAGTAGACCTACCTTGCCAGAAATATTAAAAGAAGTTCTTCAGAAATAAAGAAAATAATATAGGTCAAAAACCTGAATCTACATAAAAGAAAAGCACTAGAGGAGGAATAAATGAAGGTAAAATAAAATATTTCATTTTTATTGTTTTTAATTGACCTAATGGATGACAATTTATTTAAAGAATAATAACAAGAAAATATTTGGCGATTATACCTTATGTATAAGTGAAATAAATGAAAAAAAATTATAAGAGGCAGAAATTGAGAATACTTTGTTATAAAGTACTTGCACTTGTTATAAAGCACATGTCAAGGGCAAGTACAAAAGCAAATAAAAACAGTAAGTATAATTGATGGGATGAGAGATGAAAAAATTAGGTTACATAAGATGTAACCATCTTTCTGCCAAAGATGGCAGAAAACAAGTGGAGGACAAAAAAAGGAACAAAGAATAAGGGCAATGAATAGAAAACAGTAAAATAAATAAATAAAAGTTATATTAAAAAATCACTTAAAATATCAATGGTCTAAATGCACCAGTTAAAAGACAGAGACCCTCTGTCTCTGGATTAAAAAAAGATTAAAAAAAGATAAAATTGTATGTTATGTACAAGAAACGTACTGTAAATATAAGACACAAATAGATTTAAAATGAAGAGGTGGAGGAATCCGTACCATTCTGACATTAATCAAAGGCAAGTTGCAGTATCTATGTTAATGTCAGACAAAGTGAACTTCAGGGCGCTGAAGATTATCAAGGATTGAGGAACATTACATGATGATAAAGAGGTCAATTATCCAAGAAGAAAAAACAATCCTTAATAGGTATGCACCCAACAGCAGAGCATCAAAACACATGGGGCAAATGTGCAGTTGATTGAACTGCAAGGAAAAATAGATGAATCGTCTACTACAGTTGGACCTTTAAATACCCCTCTATCGTTATCTGGCAGATTCAGTGCACAGAGTATCAGTAAAGGATACAAGAGAGCTGAATGACACCAATAATCAGCTTGATCTAACTGACACCTATAGAATCCTTCATCCAGCAGTGGCAGAACCCACATTTCTCTCAGTTCTAACAGAATATTCAACATAGACTACATTCAATAGGCTATACAACATATTTGAACACATTTAAAGGACTAGAAAGTGTATGAAGTGCGCTTTCAGGCAATTATGTATTTTAACTAGGAATCAAATCAGAAAGATAATTGCAGAACACCAAAATACTTAGAGATGAAACAGCACACTTTGAAATAACACATGGATGACAAAAGAAGTCCTAAGAAAAAATCTGTAAATATTCTGAAATAAATGAAAATAAAATAAAAATAATAAAAATTTGCAGTGTGCAAGAGAAAGCAGTGCTTAGAAGGAAATTTATCCTTCATTCTGTCAATGTAAATCTTTCACATTTATTGATTGGTGTTATTTTGAACCATCTTTTTAATTCCAGGGATAAATTTCACTTGATCATTGTATATGGTCCTTTGAATTTGCTGTTGAATTCAGTTTGCTAGTATTTTGCTGAGGAATTTGGCATTTATGTCTGTTAGGGGTATTGGCCTGTAATTTTCTTTTCTTACACCATCTTTGTCTTGCTTTGATGTAGGGGTAATAATGGCCTCATAAAATGAGTCTGGAAGCAACCCCTGCTTTTCAATTTTTCTGAAAGAGTTTGAGAAGGACTGAAATTAATTCATTAAATGTTTGATAAAATTCACCAGTGAAGCCATCTGGTCCTGGGCTTTTCTCTGTTGGGAGGTTTTTTGATCCTTTTCAGTTCTGTGGCATTTGTTGTAATTTTCTCCTCTTTCATCTGATTTTATTAATTTGGGTCTTCAACAAACATTTCTTCAAAGAATACATACAAATGACCAACAGGATAATGAAAATACTCAAAATCATTATCAGAGAAATGCAAATCAAACCCACAATGAGATACCACCTTACATCTCTTAGGATGGCTATTATTTTAAAAAATAAAATAAAAAAGCACTGGAGAGGATTTGAAGAAATTGGAACCCTCGTCAACTACTGGAGGGAATGTAAAATGGTGAAGCAGCTATGGAAAAACAGTACAGAGGTCCCTGCCCCCCCACAAAATTAAAAACAGAACTACCATATGACCCAGCAATCTCACTGCTGTATATATATATGCTCAAAAGAACTGAACTCAGGATTGCGAAGGGATAGCTGCACTCCCCTGTTCATTACAGCCTTATTAACAATAGCAAAGATATGGAAACATCCTAAGTGTTCATGAATAGATGAATGGATATGTACATACAACGGAATATTACTCAGCTGTGAAGAAGAAGGAAATCCTGCCATTTGCAACAATATGGATGAACCTAGAGGACATTATGCTAAGTGAAATAAGCCAGTCACTGAAGGACAAAATACTGAATTATTCCACTTCTATGAAGTATCTAAAATAGAGAATTCACAGAAGCTGAGAACACAATAGTGGTTGCCAGGGGCTAGCGGGTGGGGGAAATGAGAAGTTGTTCAATGGGTATAAAGTTTCAGTTACCCTACATGAATAAGGGCTAGATATCTGCTGTACAACATAGTGGCTGTAGCTAACAATATGGTATTGTGCCATCAAAATCTGTTAAGAGGACAGATCTCACATGAAGTGTTCTTACCATTAAATAAACAAAAAAAGAGATACAAGCAGACATGTTGGATATGTCTACTACCATGATTACGTTGATGGTATAATGGGCGTTTGCATGTACCTAAACCCATCAAATTGTATACATCACATATGTACAGATTTTGTGTATCAATTACACAACAATAAAGCTGTTAAGAAAAAGAAGGGTATTTATAACATCA
This sequence comes from Globicephala melas, assembly GCF_963455315.2. Taxonomy (NCBI): domain Eukaryota; kingdom Metazoa; phylum Chordata; class Mammalia; order Artiodactyla; family Delphinidae; genus Globicephala; species Globicephala melas. The sequence continues at coordinate 37,370,382 of NC_083332.1, read as the reverse complement.
CATGCATACATTAGAAAAGAAGATCTCAAATCAATACTCTAAGCTTCCACATTAGGAAACTATAAAAATAAATATTAAAATGTGTATCATGAGATATTAAGCCTCTCTTATACAACTGTATGATCTCAATTCTAGCATCCTTAAGATCCAGTCCCATAAAACTCTCCTTTTATCCACTGGTCCATGCTGGCTAGATCTTGCACCTCCTTTGGAGTATATTCCTTTTCTTCCCCTAGCAGGCCCAAGGGAAAATTATGTTGTGACATGATCCAGTTTATACTGGTCTGATGGTCAAGAGGGAAGTTAGAGTAGACCCTTAGATGTGTTATTTTCATGGTCCTGCTGGCAAAGTCCTCTGCTATTTTGTCAAGAAAGGGTAGAATTCTCTCCTTAACAGGGCACAACGGATCATTTCTACATATTTCTCTAAGTCCAGAGCATTGTGAGGCATCTGAAGAGTCAAGATTTGGGGATGCGTTAACCAATGTGTTCTCATCCTATATCTTTAGAGCATCCTGGTCTTCCAAATCAAGATGCTGATCCTGGCATAATAGACTTTGGGAGCTGGAGATTAACTTCCTCTAATATTCTGCTATTCTTTTAATTAAGTCCTAGGCTTGACCTGAGTTATTTTCTGCTCCTTGATTGCATGAGATGAGAGTTTCTCAATATCATGCTGACAATGTTTTCTGGATTCAAACTTAGTCCTTCATCCATCTAATTCCATTGTCCTATAATTACTACCTCTATCCCCCAATTTGTCACCCCCAATTTTTCAAATACCTGAGACCCTGCCCTGGCCAGCACACATTCCTTCACTAATGGCTTATCCATTTTTACCACAACTGAAAATGTCTATAGAGATCTCTATAACATATAGCACATATGCATATAATATATAGCATGGTGCTATATGCCAAAGGAACTATCCATACCCCATGTACTACTAGTAATGGGCTGATTATTGCCAGGTCTTTGATGGTTAGTCCAGCTCCAAAATCCTTTGTCAGAGCCTGTTTCTTCTTGGCACCACCTGTCTTAGGTCAGGTTCTGGGAGACAGATTCTAAGAAGATTTGCATGCAGGAAGTTTACAGGAAAGTGATGGAAGTACGAGCAGACAGAAGGCTTGAGCAATTTAACTGCAATGTATTCATAGCAAAAGTATCACCTGATTCCATGGGGAGCTCTGGAGTTGGGATGAGCTTTCAGAGTTGTCATACCTTGAGGCAAAGAAACCAGGCATGTTTACTCCCATAATGACCAATCAGTGGGTATTTGAGTGTCCTTGGGCAAGCGGTATGACCATGAAAGCCCATCTTTTGGGCTGAGGGCAAATTCCCAGAGACAAATTCAGCTGTCAGCTGACACCACTCCAGGTAGTTGTAAGAATGAGTGTGTCATTCCTGAAGGGAGATCTGTACATAACCACTAGACTATCTTGTCAGATTCTTTACCATGCCTGTTTAACTGATACTTAGTTTTGTATAGAGACATTAAAAATTAGATTATATTTCCATGTGCAATATTTGTATTTTTGGACAAATAACTTGACATCTCCAGGAATCAAAATTTCCATATGAAATACAGAAACGTTAGTATCTTCTCTAACCTACTTGCCAGCACATTAATGCAGGGAAAAATGAAATCACGAAGATTTAAAAACTGTAAGACTATCTAAAGATGACTCATATAAGCTCCTACTTTTGCTTAAGCCTGAATCCATGCCTGTTTCTCATGTCCTCATATAACATGGAGTCAAAAGTTGTTATCTGGGTGAAATTTGATGTACAAAATTTTCCTTGCAAAGGAAGGATGTAAATATTAGAGGAGACATGTTTTCTCATGTTGGTAAGTATAAGCACAAATTTTACTTCTACTATATCAGGCAAAGACCAAGTGGAAGGTGTACATAAGTACATGGACATAACCAGCCAGAAGATTCATGCCGGCAAGCAACCAACAGATTAGAGCTTCCATCTTACCCTCAGGGGAACTGCTGAAACCATCTATTGAGGAAATTACCAGACAAGGCATTCTGACACACTGAACAAGTACCTAAAAAAGAACTCTTTTGTTCCCCCCCCCCTTGACTTAGAGGTCAAAACAAAACAAAATAAGTGCCCTCTTCCAATCCACTCCAGGCCATTAAAAAATAAGTAAAATAAAATTGTTCCATCCCATGCCAAGTTATGCAAGTGTTAGAGATGACTCAGAACTCAGAATCACCCACACTGCTTGGGTAGAATGCCAGCAAAGCAGATGGGACAGCCTGTAAAGTATCTTCAGATGGTCCCGACCATCTACTGCATCTGCTTTTATGATGTGAATAAATGGGAAAAAATGTCTTTGGCTTTGTAGATTTTTATTGGTTTCAGAAATCAGGTTATGTCATTTTAAAATCTGTCTGTGGAAGGAACTTCGCTTAATTAAATCCTCCCAGTAAAGACTGGATTTAAACTTCCAGTGTTGACTGTATTGTAGTGATGTTGTTTACAGAAATCTGAGAGATTTGCTTTCAAGATCATCTGTTCCTTCTGATGAAGCAGGCTTTCCTGACACATCTGCTGGCCATCTTTTGATCTTGAAAGCGACTGGCCTAAGGAACAAAGCCATTCCTAGAGTATGACAGGCCAGTAAGATGGAAAGACAGATATTACTGACATGGAACCTCTGATTAACTAGTATTAATATGTATTTATGTTAGGACTTCTTGTTATGAGATATGATATTTTTTCTTTAAGTCCTTTTGCATTGAGTCCAGTGTTACATCTGAATGGAAACACAAAGGTAAAGGAATATACATTAGAAGGCATTATTTGTGATGGATGTTTAGGTAGAAATGGTATTGAACAAAAACACCAAAAAACCTGAGCTATAGATTATACTCTACCCTTTATTAGCCATGTGACTTTGTATCAGCTACAGACTTCCCTTGCTTAAATGGGGATAATATCGTGTAGAAATTTTGGTTAAAAAATGTAAGTGAATGTGAAAAAAATAACTTTGAAATTATTAGAGGTACTACATAATATGCTATCTAAAACGTAACTTTCCAAGAGTTTATACTAAAACTTTAACACAGAGATTTGTGCTGACAGAATGACTCCCATGTGTGATATGTGTGTTCGATGACATGATTTCACATAAAGAAGTGAACTGACGCTTTTATGCCACATCAACAGCCACCAGCCCTTCATACATACTAATACAATTGGAGGTGATAACTTTGATTGGAAAAATTAAACACAACAGACAAGTAAACAAAAATTTCCAGAACAATGTCTACATTACAAAATCACCTTCAGGACATGAGGGAATTAAAAACCCTTCATTTATAAAAATCATGGTGGCCTGGTAACTTTGATGGTTTGCATTTTGATTTTTCATTAAGAAAAAAATGACAGCAAATTCTTAAACTCTTCCAATTAGCTGGTGTAAACTGGATGAATTTATCTCAAGGGAATGTTTGTCAAATTTTTAAAGATAAATTACCAGGCTTATCTAAAGAATCACTTTTTTTTTAAGAAATGATAAACTATAACAACAAGCAATCAACATCATTCCATTCAAATTACTCACCAGATGTCTCAGAGTTGACCCACACTTTAAGGTAAATAATAAAGCTGGCATAATACATATTTTTAGGTAATTTTTATTGACTTTTAGAATGCCAGTGATGGGAAATTTAGAATAAAGGTTATTCACACACAATACCATATTTGAACTTAGCATAACTAAGGCTTAGAAAGGATAAAATTCACCATTTATTGGTGATTTATCATGTGGAAAGGTCTTGACACCCATGATCCAAGTGAATCCTTGTAACAGTTTATTATATCACAACCATTATCCTAGTCTTAGAGATGAAGACAGTCAGATTCAATAACTAATTCAAGATCACCCAGCCAGTAGACAGGAAAGAAGAAACTCAAGCTCACAGCTATATGACACCAAAGTTCAAGGTCATAGCCATTACTCTAGGCAGGCTTGGAAGTCAGGAGACTTGGATTTTAAATCAAAGGGAAAAGACTCAGCTGTTTGAATCAGACGTGTGGGCTTAGATGCTCTCTCTGTGTCACTTGATGCTGAGCTTTGTGTTTCTCCCCCATGTTTGTTGGATTGAAACAGGACTGAAGAGATAACCATTGGCTTATAAAATTCTAAATTAAGACAGAAAACCTACAATTTCCAAGAGAGACTGAAATACTTTACTCACACTTACGTTAGTCAGGAACTATCTGGCACATGTTGGTAAAGCCCATGGTGAAATCAGATTATCCATGTGAAATATTTTAACCAGATGTTTAATAATGGGTTACGTTTTATATGGAATGTTAAGCTCAGTAACTTTTTTGTCATGTCATTGCAGACACTGGAAACAACAGTGGAGCAAGAGCTAACCCAGCCAGCTGACTCTTTTGTATTACTCAGGTACTTTGGTTAAGGCATGGAGGTTCAGTGTTTCATAAAATTGAGACACAGGTTCAAAGCTTACTTCAATTGCTTTGTTCAACAATATCATCAATAATAATAGAATTTGGGAGAGCTTAGGAGGTCCAGGCTCTGCGCTCAATATTTTAGGACGTTGGCTTACTGAAATCTTACGAAGTAGGGACTATTGTTACCCCATTTTACAGATGAGAAACAACAGTTACAGAGTTTGCGCAACTTGCAAATTCAGTCACAGAGTCAATGGAATCAAGATTCAAGCCCAAGCCCATTGTGTGTCAGTGCCTGAGTTCTCAACCACTGCAACATTTTTTGAAAATTATAAACATCATGTGGAACATGATTGCAATTCCGCTCTTGCTAATATTTCTGTTCCTGTCATTATCTTATTTGATCCTCACAGCAACTTTGTCGAGGAGGTATGATCAACTGCATACAGCAGACAAGGACGCTGAGGGTCACAGGACTGAATGTATCCATGTAATACATCTACTGCTGCCTGATATCCCATAGAAAGATATTGGGAAATGAACGTGTCTTTCAAACAAATCTCCATTTTTTTTTCCCTTGTAGAAAAAAATGCACATACCCCAAACACACACACACACACACTCACACACACACACTCACACAGAGAAAACATTATTTTGGATACATTTTTATAAGCTATACATTGTAATTATGTAAATGAAATTGTCATAAATTTTAATCATGCTAAAAATGCTCTTTTTATATAAGAAACAGAAGAATAAATACTCATTAACAATGAAGGCCTCAAGAACTGAAATGAAATTTTACTTTGAGATAGGAAACTGGTATAAAAAGAAGGATGCATTAATTACACTATCCACTCTTCCCACCCTCTCCATTAAAAAATAATTTGTACAAGTAGTCATCTTTAAAGCCAAAAGTAATTTCAGAGGAAAAATAAATTCTATACTGTTTAGACTTTTAAAAGCACCAAGCCTCACCAAGTCTGTAGGTGTGTACGAACTCTCCTATTACCCTAGAGAACCGCCTCTTTCGCCCTACTGGGTCTCTGGAGTATTGAGGGGGTGGGTAGTGGCAGAAAAAATTGATTATGCTTTGTGTATTCACTTATGTATGTCTTTGCATGTGTATACAGACATAGGCATATACATGTAGAATCATTTACATAAATACATATTTTGTGGTATTCTTGTGTGTTGTAATAATTAAATAAATTTTGTGTCCTAAGATCTTTCATCATAGTGAATACTCAACATTTTGGTTCCCTTCAGGCAATCCTTCATTCCAGGACAACCTGTAACTGCTTTCAGGTTGTGGCTATATTTGTTTAGTTAAAAATAATTGAATATCTCTGTACAACTTCACAGCTATCCTGGCCAGGAACTGGCAGAACCAGTAATGTACAAAAATGCACAGGATACATTTATTTGTTAGAAGGAACATCAGCCTCTTTCAACCTAATTCAGTTAATTAGGTGATTCACTTCCCCTTGACTTATACTGCTTTTATATCCAGGGAAACTCAGAGACATGACTACTAGTACTAACAACAAGAGCAGAAAAATTAGTATCACATATAATACGCTAATACTAATGATAGTATTTAACAAGTAGCCATTTATATGGGCCAAGTTCAGTGCTAAGGGCTTCATATCTATCTTTCTTTTCATGCTCACAGTAAGCCCAAGAGGTAGATACTATTATAAATAACTTTCTGATAATGACATTGAGTTTGGAGAAGAATGAGTAATTGGCTCAAAGCTACACTGTCACTGAATGTCTACATTCTGATCCAGAACTTGCCAACTTTCCGAACTCCCTTAGCCCTCAGATTAACCCACTTTCTCGTGGTTGGTATCTTCCACTTCTTCCTCCATATCTACTCCTCACACATCCACACTCTACCCTATTCCAAGACGAGCTGACCTAGGGGTACTCAGCCAAAGCTCCCCGCATCCTGTGTTTGCTGTTAAATCCAGTCCACCAGGAGCACCAGAAAGAAAGCAGAGAGGAAGAGCAGAGAGAAGGCGGGCTTTCATTTTCTTGCCTCCACAAGCTGCTTCAGGCTAGCTGAGATCTGTCCGGTGACTTCTTCTGCCCAGAATTCTCTGTCCCCAGATCTGGAAAACTATTCCTTCCCCTCACTCCTCCAGAACTACAGGTACTAATTCCAAGGTTCTGTACTGCCCTCTGTGGTTTCCTTCACCAGCCCACACCTTTGAAAATGGTTCTCTTCAAGAGTGTGGAGAAAAGGGAACCCTCCTACACTGTTGGTGGGAATGTAAATTGGTGCAGCCACTAAGGAAAACAGTATGGAGGTTCCTCAGAAAACTGAAAATAGAGTTGCCACATAATCCAGCAATCCCTTGGCATATACCCAGACAAAACTATGATTTGAAAAGATACGTGCACCCCTGTGTTCACAGCAGCACTACTCACAATAGTGACGGAAAGGCATGGAAACAACCTAAATGTCCATCAACGGATGAATGGATAAAGAAGATGTGATACACAACTACTGAGCCCACATGCCACAGCTGCTGAGGCCTGTGTGACTAGAGCCTGTGCTCCACAACAAGAGAAACCACCGCAGTGAGAAGACTGCACGCTGCAACGAAGAGTGGTTCCCGCTCGCCGCAGCTGGAGAGGGCCCGTGCGCAGCAGCAGAGACCCAGCACAGCCAAAATAAATAAATTAATTAATTAATTAAATTTATATATAAAAAAAGATGTGGTACGTATCTCCAGTGGAATGTTAACCACAAAGAAGCATGAAATAATGCCACTTGCAGAAACACGGATGGACCTAGAGTTTATCATACTAAGCGAAGTGACTCAGAAAGAGAAAGACAAATATCATATGATATCACTTATATGTGGAATCTTTAAAAAGGTATAAAAATGAACTTATTTAAAAAACAGAAACAGGGCTTCCCTGGTGGCGCAGTGGTTGAGAGTCCGATGCAGGGGACACGGGTTCGTGCCCCGGTCCAGGAAGATCCCACATGCCGCGGAGCAGCTGGGCCCATGAGCCATGGACGCTGAGCTTGCGCGTCCGGAGCCTGTGCTCCGCAACGGGAGAGGCCACAGCGGTGAGAGGCCCGCGTACCGCAAAAAATGATAATAATAAAATAAAACAGAAACAGACTCATAGACTTCGAAAACAAACTTATGGTTACCAAAGGGGAAGGTGGGAGAGGGATAAATGACTTTGGGACTAGCAGATACAAACTACCATATATAAGACAGATAAACAACAAGGTCCTACTGTATAGTACAGGAAACTACATTCAATATCCTGTAATAAACCATAATGGAAAAGAATATGAAAAAGAATATACATATATATATATCTGAATCACTTTGCTGTACACCAGAAACACAACATTGTAAATTAACTATACCCCAATTTTTTAAAAAAGGTCCTCTTCTAATTCTCTATTACTGATCCCAATTGGAGTGTGCCATTTGTTCCCTACCAACATCCTGACGGATGCATGCTTGTTATACAATCTGAACACAGTTCTTTCCCTTTAAAGTGCTTACCATTGTTCACAATTACAGATTAGAGCAGAAAAACATTTATTTACTACTTAATTTGTTTCCTGCCTGGTCTCTATTAAGGCAGTGACTATGTCCTCTGTGCTCAGTCTTGTACCCTTGGTGCCTAGCAGAATGCCTTGTGCTCAGCTGGTGCCCCAAATATTCATTGACTAAATGATTGCCTCAAGGTATGGAATGGGTAACTTATATGTTATCTCTGTAATTTATTGTTTGTCTTTTAGAAAGAACAATATATATGTGTATGTATGTAGGTGTGTGTACATATATATACACACACACAGAGACAGAGAGAGAAAGAGAGAGAGAGAGAAGAAAGACACTAGTACACCAACCCAAAGCTATTTGTTAAGTTTCTTCACTTAAATTTATCAGATAATAAGTATTTTGGACACTTAATAAGTAGAATATCAGCAGGCATGCCAACCCAGAAACCCAATCTCCAAGACAATACAGATGTTTTTTTCCTGCTAAATGGAGTTGAATATTATAAAGGTGACAAAGGGTTAAGAGATAACCAGGCTAGCAGCTTAAAATGCCATGTCTCTACCAGGTTTTGAAGCAGGCTTTCACAGTGTTCTTTTAAAAATATTTATGAAGACACGGAAAAATAATAAAAATCACATCACAACAAAAGACTGAGTGACAAATACATAAATACATTCTAAGCTGAATTTTCAAATGGCATCAATAGATAGAATGGGGGTGAGAACATCATGGTTTTGGTAACAAAGATTGCTCAGATATAAAAAGCAGAAGGATATAATATTTTATACTTCAACTCTCCATCCCCTCACACAGATTCCAGGGCCCATAGCAAACAGAAAACTGAACAAACTTCTTCCTCTCATTTTTTTGATGAAACATCTAGAACCTATAAAGAAAGTAACAGAAAAATCAACTCCCTTCTTGATTAAAATAATCATAATAACCTTAGTAAAATAGTCATAAAAGTAGCTGTTTAATGAAAAATAACAACCAATACTACCTTTATAGTGTAACAGATTCTGTCTTATTAAAATCAGGAACATGAGTAAGATTTTTACGGCTCTACCATTAAACAATGTTCTTGAGATTACATCCAATACACTTAACAAAAACAAAAACCAACCAAAATCAAAAGGATAAAAATTGGAAAGGATACAAAATCATTCTTCCTTACAGATGATGTGCGTATCTGCCAAGAAAACCATAGAGAAGGAACTAGAAGTCTATTCAAATAGCTGGGTCCATTAAGGAGGTCACTTATGAAATAAGTGTACAGAATCAATCAAAACTTACAGGGACTTTGTTAAGAATTCGCCTGCCAATGCAGGGGACATGGGTTGGATCCCTGTTCCAGGAAGATCCCACATGCTGTGGAGCAACTAAGGCCGTGCGCCACAACTACTGAGCCTGCGCTCTAGAGCCCATGAGCCACAACTACTGAGCCCTCGTGCCACAACTACTGAAGCTTGCGCGCCTGGAGCCCGTGCTCTGCAACAAGAAAAGCCCCCGCAATGAGAAGCACACACACTGCAACGAAAGTAGCCCCTGCTCGCCGCAACTAGAGAAAGCCTGTGCTCAGCAAGGGAGACACAACACAGCCAAAAAAACAAATAATCTATGAAAAAGAAACTTACAGAACTTTGCTGAAGGCAAAGAAAAGAAAAAAAAGTATTAGAATCCTTACTGAGGTATATTAAAAAAAGAATGTGGAGATAAAATGCAATACTATAATGTTAATTCTACCTTGTTTGAATTAACTTACAAGTATTTTTCAATTCATCTAGGAATTAATAGTTATTTTTAGAAAAATGTCTTTGTTATGGTAATTAAAATCCTGAAATATCTGAGCTTCACCATAATGAACTTTCGAAGTCTTAGTCTTAAAAGTATAAAAGGCTCGGATGGTTGAAATTGCAGAAAGTAAGGTGAGCTGACTTCCTCGCTTTCTGTGGCTGTGAATCAAGTGAATCATCCAGTGGGTGGATGTCTCCTTGGGTGTCACAACTTTGGATTCCGTAATCAATCACCCACAGGGTCCCATCTGCTGGCAAGGCATCACAGGAAGAAGAGCAGGCATTTCATTCTCCAAACGGCTGTTTGAAGTTGAAGCTCTCCACGCTTCTCAAAGGGAGGATGCATCCACCCATAAGGTGATGCCACTAGATGAAGTTGGACATGAGTATGGGGCGGTCTGACATGAACAGTGTCAGTGTAAGTAAAATATGTGCCTTTGTTGTGTCCCCAGTACTTCTGAAGTCTGAAAAACATATTTTCTTTCTACCAAAGGAGATGGAAACCTCCTTAACACAAAAGGAAAAATAGAGTTTTATTTTGCTTTCTTCTCCAGCCTTCTTTTCTTCTCGTATGAAATGAAGGTGCCCCAGAAACTTGTAGATTCCAAGACTTATGTGGAACTTCAAGTATCTGTAAGTCATTAAATGACTGCTTTGTACCATACGCACCTTCCATGCAATGAGTCTGTGAAGCAGAAGTGCTTAGCAATAGCCTTAGAATCAGACTGATCTGGGCCAATCTCAACTCTGCCACATTTTGGTTGTGTAGAGTTACGTACAATCCACAGTAAGCATTTTTATAGCCATGGTTCTCTTATTTGTCAAATAAAGATAGTATGGCTTACCTCAGAGGGTTGTTGTCCGGAATAAACATGATAATGTATGCAAAGAGCACAGCACTTTACAATAAATATGAGTTATCTATTTCAGTAATTAAGTTGTTCGAAATAAGTAACAGTAATCTATTCTTCAAGAGAAATATGTATTCTAATACTATTTTGAATGCCTTCAGTTGTAAATATCCAGAAAACTCAATGAAGGATAGTTTAAAATTACAGAGAATTTCATGGATCATGTAATTTAAATATTCAGAGTCAGTTTAGTTATAATTTGATCAAGGTTGTGAATTTTCGTTTTGGTTTTTTTTTTTGCTATTCTCTTGGCTCAACATACTTCCATTTTTCAGCTAAACACTCAAAGCGGCTTCCCTGATGGTTGAAAATGGCTATCGAAGCCCTAAACTTCATGTGTTTGTGTTCCACAATGTCCAAAAGGAGCTCACCATGTTCAAGATTCTGAGAAAAAGTGTTAATGTTCCTCACAGCTGAACTACAATTGAAACCAGCCAATATATCTAGGGGAAGCAATTGTAGTAGTTGGCTAAGATAGATTAACTGAACCAAAAATTGTCACAAGTAGAATATGATTAACCCACTTATTCCAATCGTGGCCCTTGTCCTAGAAGTAGAGGTTAAAGTTTAGAGTAACTTCTAATCCTTTGTCCAGGGACAGTTAGGAGGGGACGGAGGACTAGAAATAGAGGTGAATTATATTCTTCAAATAGATTGCATATTTCTGTATCAATAGGACAACGTTTTCTAAGACCCTGTCACTGACTTCTCTCATTTGCAGGACTAACATGCCTTGATATTTTTAGCTTGATGTCTGGAGTTGCAATCATGCTGAGTCCTATTCTCAGGCTCAACCATTACTGAGTTGCAGGATCTTCAGCAAGTCACATCTGATCTCTGGGCATCAATGTTTTCACTTGTGGAAAAAAAAAAAAAAAAAAAAGAAGGCTGGATTCGATGACTTAAAAATTCTCAATAGTTTCAGGGGTCTCAACGAACCCAACACATTTCTCTTATAAGTAGGGAAATGGCTGTTAAGCAATCTCTCAACTTCTATTCTGGAAATTACACAAACTAACTCAAGTTCCTTTTATCTTTCCTCACCGGTACTATTTTCTATTCCTTTAATCTTTCTGTTGATATTCTATGGACCTGCTACAATTTCTCCATATCCTATTCTCTATATGAAATCTTTAACCAGAAAAAAAAAAAACTTAGCTATCAGTAATGTCTCCTAAGTAAGGAGAGATCTCTTCCAAGCAATTATTTTGAAACTTGCTTGTGTATTTAACAATATTTTATTCTTGAAAATTCCCAACGTAGACTATTTTGGCAGGTGCTTAAAATGTTCTGTTGCTTTTTGAGTTTACCGTTATTTTCATCTTTGTAAGATTTAAGTACAATGAAATGTACAATTCTTATTACATATTCACTGAATTTAAACATGAATCTACCTATGTAACACACTCCTTATCAAAAATTAGAATGTTATCATCCCATAATACTCCTCATGCCCCTTACAAGTCAAACAACACTTACATGGCTCCACGAGTTTTGCACTATAGATTAAATTTGTTCCAGAACTTCACATAATTAAAATCATGCCATATGTGCTCTTTTGTATGAAAAAAACTATCTCTATAATTAAAATTCAATTAACTATATTTGTGCATGTCAATTATTGGATTCTATATTCTGTTTCATGAATCTGTATGTTTATTCTTTTGCCAGTAACACACTGTCTTGATTTCTGTGACCTAGTTATAGAAATACATCTTGAAATCAGTTAGTGTGACTCTTTCTGCTTTGTTATGCTTTCAAGCTTGCTTTGGCTCTTCCACTTCCTTTGCCTTTCCATATATACTTTAGAATGAGCTTGAGGAGGCCCTGCATGTCAGTTTTATAGAAACGTTCCCAACATGTGAGAAGGACACTTGGGAGAAAGTCTTACATCATGCTGTGGATATGTGGGGTAGTTGTGCCCACTTGGCAATTAAAAATGCAAGTTTGGGGCTTCCCTGGTGGCGCAGTGGTTGAGAGTCCGCCTGCCGATGCAGGGGACACGGGTTCGTGCCCCGGTCCAGGAAGATCCCACATGCCGCGGAGTGGCTGGGACCATGAGCCATGGCCGCTGAGCCTGCGCGTCCGGAGCCTGTGCTCCGCAACGGGAGAGGCCACAACAGTGAGAGGCCCGCGTACCGCAAAAAAAAAAAAAAAAAAAAAAAAAAAGAAAAAAATTCAAGTTTGAACAGTGGTCAGGGTCCTAAAGTTGGATTTTTACAGCATTCTCCAGGAATAAAGAGATAAGATTCTGTGTAATTCTCTAGACTCAATTCTCTCCACTGCTGAGTCCAACAGACATGAAGCTTAATGCTCCAGAAATACTACAAACATTTTATTTCCCCCAAACTTTATGCTGCCCAGTACGCCCTTCACTTTTCCCATGCTGTTTGCCTTCTCCTATGACGGCTTAGTTACACTCGACTTCTTATCAAGAGCCGGTGCAACTTTTAATCATCAGTTTAAATGCTTCCCTTTCTCTGCCAAAATTCCAAACTTATCCTGATTCTTGTTCATTCTCCTTCTTGGTTCTTATTTTGCTCTGTAAACACTGGGGTTGATGCCATGCTGCATTTGAATTATTTGCTTTTATGAGTATTTCCCCAATAGACCTCAATAAGTTAAGGAAAGGCAGAGTGCTAGTATTTTTATCTTTTCATCCCTGATTCCAAGCAGCACTTGGCACACAGTCTTTACTTGGAAACTTTTCAAAGATTCTTTTATCTACCAAGAGTTTTCTGTAAACAATATTACAATTAAAATGCCACAGCAGATGTTCCTGGGGCAAAAGTAAGGTAGGAAAGAGGTTAAGCGAAACTGAAAACAGAGAATTCCAAACCAAACTGACACCCAGGTTATAAGACACTGAATCAAACAGGCAGCACTTTCCCATTATAGCCATTTCTGCCCAATTTATAGAGTTTTATATTTACTGTAGCTTGTTTCCCTCTTGGGGTTATTCATGTCAATGTGACAAGGTATCATAACCAATGATTTTGCTTATTAGGTAGTAAGATTTGTTAATATTACTAGTTATTTGCAATTATTTTTCTCTTTTCATATTCACCATTATAACCTCAGCACCTAGCAAAATGTCTGGTGCATAAGGAAGACCCCATTTCCAGGCCACTGGAAATGATTATCATGAGGTACAATCGTTTATGTTATTTCTCATTTGAAATTTAAATTTCAGTATTCATTTAACTAGCATTTATTAAAATCGTTTGTTAAGAGTTTAAAGTATAAACTCTCAAAATTTGTTTAAGTCAAAAAAATCAATTTAATTACTTGTATAGTTAGGATTTGATAATGAAAAAAGATCAAATATATAACCAGATTTTTGAATCAAAAAGTATTTTTAATATTATAGCATTAAATTATAGTTACCATTATTAGTCATATTTATTCATGAGAGGTAATTTGATATCTTACAAAATAAGCCAATACATGGTATAACCTCTTGCAGTCTAATTTTTCATGGATGAGCTCTTGCATATTTTATATCCTTGGAGGTTATATTTTAGCATAGTCTAATTACCACTTTCCCTTTATTTCTATTCAGTTTGATACAACCACTTTGCCTAAAATAATTTAATATTCTTATGAATGAGATAGTGTTAAAACTAGCCTATAACATCAATTGCCTTTGTTTATGCCAACAACTCTAGTGAATTAACAACTAGAATGTGAGAACAAATGGCCCTTAGAAAGAAGTGAAAAAATATTCTGCATAATTTTTATAAGATTTTTGAATAATTTTAAACATTTCTAGTTTGAATACCATACATCTGCACTACATATCAGAATCCCTGGTAATCTAATTAATATGGAAGTAAAGAACGTTTTTATCCTTTTTTTCCCCACTGCAATCTTACCCATACAACCAGGCACCATGCTGCCTGATTGGTCCCAGGTGCTTTGGGCAAGACCAGACGTGCTTGATGAAACATCGTACGGCATTTCTGCAGGCTCTGATGCCTCTACAGAGACCCTCAGACAGCTGGCCTGTGCACAAGGGAAGTTATGAACACAATTCCTGAAGGTGGGTGCTTACAGCTGAATCATAATACTGACTCTTACCAGGCATGCTACCTTGGGAGAGTTAGGTCACCTCCCTTAGCCTCAGTTTTCCAATATCTAAAACCTACCTCATATTATTGTCCAGATATGCAAATTAAATGAGATAATCCATGGCAAGTAAGTATTTCAGCCTGGCATGTCATATGGTAAGAATCCAAATATTATCAGCTGCAGTATTATGATCGGCATTGGTCTAAATTTTAGATTATTTATTTATTCTAAAATCAATGATACTCCTTGCATTATATCCTGCATCTTTGGGCAACATAACTTAATAGAATTTAATAGATGTACAGGATCTATTAACTTTGGGAACCAGATCAAGACTTTCCAAAAGGCCTATAAACTTTACAAGACTACACAGGATGATCAAAATACTTGTTCCACGTTTTTCTAGATTTTAGACTCAGCCCTAGCATTAGCAGTGGATAAAATGACATCCACTGATATTAACCATAAAAAGCCATGCTTGCATTAAGACATCGGGAACAACTTAGAAAGCAGAGAAAGGAGAAAAGAAAAATGTGCTCACAGTCACTACCTTCCATTTCATAGCTGGTTGCCTTACTGGGGGAAAAACAACCTGTCATCCATAATGGTCCAAAGCCATGGAAATAACTATTCACAAAATCATGATTGTGAAACATCGAAAATCTATAACAGACATTTGTAATTTAATTCTCAGGATGTTCTTGCTAATATATTTACCTTAGCTGAGAGCCTCTCTGAGGCAGAGAGATTCTGCCTGTAGCAAATGTGGGCAGTACTTCAAGATGGCCAGAAACATACTGATTTGCAGAATTCATGTTCTGGTCTCTATCTATCATTGCAAACATTCTCCGTTAAATATGGGCATTAGCCCCACTTCTGCACAATGATTTCATCGTGCTAATGCGAGAGAACAGTGCTGCAATCTGTAATGTCTTCAGCAACCAACCCTAATCAAATAAATCAAAATATATATTTCTTCTCATAGCTGGACTCTGATCTATTCATGTGCTGCCTTAAATACTCATTCTAGGACTCTCAAATCTGATTGATGATGTC
This sequence comes from Globicephala melas, assembly GCF_963455315.2. NCBI lineage: Eukaryota > Metazoa > Chordata > Mammalia > Artiodactyla > Delphinidae > Globicephala > Globicephala melas. The sequence goes on along the minus strand of NC_083332.1, from coordinate 37,354,563 downwards.
TTTGAACAGTTTAGAAAAGGATAATCAACCACAAAGCCCAACTTGAAGCTGAGCTGAATCTCGAAGCCTAAACATCTAATGTGCTTTGATTTATCCTTGCTGAAAGGCTTAAGAAATCCACACTGTTTATGTATGTATCATCATTCATAGGCTTAAAATTTAATTTTCATTACCCAAAGTGTTTCTGTTTGTGGACAGTGCTCCAACTTAGCACCTGGACTTCAATAAAACTTTTTAAATCAGGTAAGGATTTGATCATCCTATGCCATCATTTGATAAATTTCTCTCAATGCTAAGAACTACATTTTATATGTTCTCAGTATTAACTACATATGATTTATTGGTAGCCATGAATTTTACCTTGCAATCACTGAATAACCGGTAATAATTCACTGAAGGCATGGCCATAACATTCGAATGCAGGGTTTTCTAGAATTCCTATGAAACAGACATAATTGTGAAATACCTGTCACATAATACATGTTGGACTGGGGACAGCAGAGGATTTTAAGCTTATTGAGGGGCTCAATTAAAGATACCCGAATGTCATATATTAAGATATCATAATTACAATTTCAGATTCTTCTTCTTTGTTCTCAGCATATTCATTACACAGTAATTGAGAAATTCTGCCTATTGCATGTTTGCATAAAAACATAAATTTACCTTTCCAGAGAACATGCTAGACGTTTGATATGTGTAACTAGCAAATTTTACTTTCCTTACGAGCTTATTATCTCTGGTTAAGAAAACCAGACAAATAAGTGGCCTAATTCTTACTTTCAGCTACCTGAAAGATGATTTGCAAAGAAAATTGTTTTTCACTGTAACATTAATGTTATTGATGACAGGTTAGAAAAACGAGAATTATTCTACTGGGAACTACAGATTGAAGTTGGTAGTTATCAAAGCTCTTATTAGATGCATAAAAGGGCTAATGAGTTCATTTCTGAACTGCCTCATTTTCCCAAAGACAGTGAGTCACCAGAAGACTAGTAACAGACACAGTCAAAAAGGCAGAGATGGGGCAAATGTAGGTTCGTGTGCTGCCCAGTGTTTGGACACATATAACTCACAGGACGCTCTAGTCCCATGTCAAAGATGGGGCCCCAATCAAATATTCATATAAAATACTCCTGTCACTATAGACATGCCCATTCTCATACATCCTGTAGGCAGCATTAGAAGATTCTAATTCCCCACTTTTGGGTGACAATGAGATTGTACTTTCAGTTCACTCTCCTCTTGGCAATCATGAAGATTTTTTCCCCCACTACATTCCTACCACTGGGTAGGAACTCAAAAAACATTGCTGAATGAAAAACGTTATCACTGATGACTGGGAAAATTTAGATGGTTCAGAATTTCCTATTCTGTACCATGATTTTCCAGCTCTCAAACTTGCATAAACATACAGAATTCAGTGTTATCTGTCAAGCAGTGGTCCTCTGTTATTCTGGATTAAAAAAAAAATCACCGAAACCTGTATTATGCATACAATACTTGAAGGGTATACCTGACCTGTTTGTAATATCCAGCAGCAATTAATTAGACTAAGGCAGGGAAAGAATAATACAGATATCTGAAAAACACAAGATACATATTGGGATGAGAAGTTACCATTTCCTTTAAGAAAAAATGCTGGAGTTAAGTTTCTATACTTAGTAAAAAAAAAAAAAGTATATATATATATATATATATATATAATGGTAATAGTTGCCATTCTGCCCATCACTGTGTTTTGCCAGCAGTTATAAGAGTCTATCTATCTGAGGTGTTAATACAATGAAAATACAAACACCTTCCCTGGTGGTCCAGTGGTAAAGAATCCGCCTTATAATGCAGGGGACGCAGGTTCGATCCCTGGTCAGGGAACTAAGATCCCACATGTCACAGGGCAACTAAGCCCGCATGCCACAACTACAGAGCTTGTGCACCTCAACTAGAGTCAAAGTGCTGCAAACTAGAGAGCCCACGCACTCTGGAGCCCGCACCACAACTAGAGAAGAGAAAACCTGCATGCCACAACTAGAGAGAAGCCCGCACACCGCAACTAAGACCTGATGCAGTCAAAAATAAATAACTCTTTAAAAGAAAATACAACCATTTAAAATAAAGAGCTCACTCAGTCAAAGCTCTTAAATCTTTAGGCTGAAAGTAATCTTAGAGTAATATAGCTCAGTATTTTACTCATGGCAGGTCTTCCCTTCTAAAAAACATTTTTTCCAGTGGTTACCTAGTTTCTTATGTATACTTCTAAAGAAAGGGTAGATCACATTTAGTGGCCTGTGCAACTTTAAATGCTTTTATTATCATCATTATCATTAATAGGTGTTTCTACCCCTTGGACTAACCTGAAACCCACCCTCATATTGTAATTTCCACATATTTTTTGCCCACTTGGCCTGTGCAGAACCACCTACAGATACCAGTCCCACTCAGCTCCAATCAAAAGTCTCCAGTCTCTTCAAAAAAACTATCCTTTTTTTCCTCCCAGTTTGCTACTTTTACTACATCCGCTGGCAACACAGGGCACAACCAGGACTATAATCAGATTATACTCTTTTGTCCCCAACATTTCATACCTTAGCTCACAGTTATGAAGTTTAATGGACACAACCTAATGCAGAATTCACACTGCCACTACTGAACATGTAAAACTGATAAACTCTTTCTCTCAATGTCAGATTAGCAAAGATTTAAATGTAAGTCACCTAATCGCCATGGCTGCGGGGCATCTTCCTAGCTCATCTCCTGTGCCTTTTGTGTACTTCCCACACCAATCTGGGATTGTTTTCAGTTGACCGCAACCCCTTTTGCCTTTTCAGAGTCCCTAACCCACACACAAGCCTCTCTTAGTGTGCGTTTGGCTGATGGCAGCATTTATAAAGGGAAAAGGAAAATCGATTTTGTCCCCTTCCCCTCTTTCCTAGACATGTTAGGCATCATTATCACCATCACCACCACCATCACCACCACCATCACCACCATCATTTATTCACCTTAATTTTAAGCTAAATGCTTGGCAGAGTCAGTTCTACAAAAGTACTATTATTCTCCTTCTAATAACAAAGAAAAGTTCAGAGAAATGGACACCAGTCTAAGGTCACACTGCTAGTGAGTGGGACAGCTGTTTTACAAACGCACATTCACACCAGTAAATATCAGACTTTCTGTAACCATATATCTTCAGCAAAATGTGGTATGGCCAGACTTTGTGATTTTTGCAGTCTGGTGTGTCCATACTCTTTCTCTGCCTATTAAAAAAAAAAAAACATAAAACAAAAAAAAGCTTAGCTGGCTCATTTATCAAAGTAATATTTTTCACTATGTGGTTGTGAGGACTATGCCGTACTCTGTCACACACTTAGCATATTATAATGATGCAAAAGATGTTTACTATTATGTCATCTTCTCCTTTATTCTGATACAGTTTTGTTGGTTGGCTTTATATTTTTCTTCCCCAAGAAAGGAAATGGTCTGGACAGCCTCCCTTGCATATCCACAGACACACTGATGATAGTCCTTCCTGTTTACAATCATTTCCTCCTCCATGCCAAGCAGTGGCTAGATTCCCACATTCATCTTTTCTTTCTGTTACACAAATCCCACACATATTCAGGACGTATATAAGGCAGGTGCCTCAGTACGGAAAACTTCTGGGTTTTGATTTCTTAGCACCCTAAATATTCAGTGTGTGACCCAGTGATAGGGGGGATTATGGTTGAAAATCGGCACTTCCTAAAGAGACCTAGATATAAGGACAGACAGAAAATAAGATATGAACTTGCAGTGTAATATGCTGACATGTGAGGAAAAATCTGCCCTGAATACGTATGGATACCACATTATGATTCCAAGAGTTGATAATGCTTCTTTCTACGGTACCGTTGAGGATTTACCTAAAACACTTTCCCCAGTTCAGCTCAATAACGCCTGTCATCCTTTTCCTTTTTAAAAAATATTTTCCATTTAAGGTGCTTAGTAAAATACCTCATGATGTTCAACAGTGAAGGTATTCAAGTTGCTTCTTATTTTAGTGTCCTTTTTTTTTTTTTTCACTTCATTCCTCATTCCGCACGCTTCCCAGCAAAATGTCTTAAGCAAATCAAAGGAAAATTTTTGGATGCAATTTTTCACCCTCAGAAGCCCCACGTCTTTCTGTAACATTTTAAGGGTAACCTGGTGAATAACACTGATCATATTCTACGCATAAAAGAACATTCACTGAACACACTCTTTGTTTCCCAGAAAACATCAAAGATTTAACGCTACCAAGTATTCTGTACTCTGGGACATCTGAATCAGTATGATGCTCTTATATTCAGGAGAGATATCTGCAGTTGAATAACCTATTTATAAACAGCATTACATATTCTACTTAATGTTAGTTCGCCCTTCATATAAACTTTACTGGGCTAAGAATGCATGATAACACCTACATATCACCATCATGACTCCCTGCATGCCACTCTGACCCTTAGGCCATGGTATGTCACCTCTTACCTCTTTTTCTCCCTTTCCAGTGAAAGAGACAAAAGCATTTGCAACAAGTGGCAATTTGATGTGAGTTAACCAGTCAGTCGTCTTTAAATTATTATGGATACCTTAAGTGCCTGTTATCTGAGAAACCTGAGATGTCAACACAAACATAATATACTTCTCACCCTCACGTTGCTTCGGTTTAACAGGAAACACAAACAGGTGAACAAATCATTCCAGACCCAGCTGAGAAATGCTAAAGGAGACACAAACAATGTGTAACGGACTCATCAAGAAATGAATGGATTACTGTTCCTGCTTGGAAAGCAGAGGAAGTAATATTAGGGAAAACTCTAGAGGAGAGGGGAAGATAGAAAAGAATGTATAGTATTTCCACAGACACATCCCACATTCTCTCTCAGAGTTTAGGCTTTCCACAAGTACAGTATGCAAAGTGCCCTTTCCAAAATTAGGACTTTTTTTTTTTTTTTAAGCATCAAAGCATGAAAAGGCACTGCTGATGATACAGATGTAACACTTCACCATTACTTATCTGGAATAAAATGAGGGTCAGGATGTATCAGTAGCCAGGAAAACCTAGATTCTGGAATTTCTGTCCTGTAACCTTGGACACATTATCACAGCTCACTAGAAGATGTCAGACAAGGTAATATTTAAATATAATTAGATGTCAAAGAGGCAGAGCAGTCTGTGGAGTCATAAAGACCTGGGTTCAAATTCTTGATTAGCTATTAAATAGCTGAATGACATGGGCACAGCTTCCCCCCACCCAAAGAAAGTGATAATAAAACCTGCTCTACAGAATAGTAATAGACTAGAATCCTGTATGTAAAGCACGTGGAACAGTGTGCACTGTATAAACAAGCTACGCTTTGGTAATGCTTACCTTTTACTACTCGTAGCAATAGTAGCTGCATCAGTGGCAACAGGAGAGGGGAGGAGTAATAGTAATGGCTACTGTGAAGAACAGTTTACTATTCCAGGATTGTGAGCACAGGCATCTTCTTAATAAGATTTCATTTACAACTAAAATCCTTTTTAGCTCTACTAGTAATTCTGTTACCTATCTAATATTTTTCTGCTGTGAAAAATAAAACCTGAGAGGCTCTTTGTAGAGAACAAATATCCTCCAACCACCAGAGTTAAAAGGACACTCTTGGCTCAGGAGTATTTATAATCACAATTCTGATTATTCTAAGACAGAGTCCAGGATTTTCCCCAGCCATCCCACTCGGTGGAGCCATGTTTGTCCATCCAATGATTTCCAAGTATATCAAGGAGATGCCACTCTCTGGTTAGGGTGGATTTAACTGTACCTTACACAGCGTGGCAGAGAACACCAGGACTCCTAAGTGCCTTAGCAGAGCTTCCACCTCCCAGGCAACTAGAAGGCATGTCCTGCAAGTCTCCGGGACAGGCAGTGCCTGGGCACACTATACACTGATGACAGAGGGGGCTGTCCCTGCTGATAGCCAGCCAGCCGCCTCCGGCAAACGAGCAGTGGACGAAAGATGTGAGACTAAAAACTAAACCTGTCGTCTTGAACCGACAGAAGCTGTGCATTTTCAGTGCTTTTGAAAGAAAGGTGTGGCATGTTTGCATCAGGTGGTTGGTTGTTATATGTGTAAACGTTCACTTCTAGGAAAACTCTGAGCTCAGTGGAGGTGGCAAAACACTGTGAGTTAACAACCTACTTTGATGTCCACATGCCAACGTCCCAGTTCTGCCCAGACGTGGCACGTATTTATGGGACGTTAAATATGTCAGGTACTGTACTTAATATTTCACACAAATTTCCGTGTTTCATCTTTCTGACACAATAGCGTAAAGGTTAAGCTGGGGTTTTAAAGTTCGAGCGCCCCAGTTTAACCAGGATCTATCACTGATTAGCTTCTGTGATTTAGGGTAGGTTAATTCTCTTGTTTAAATCACAATTTTCTCATCTCTAAATTGGGATAAATAATAGTATTGTTTTGTAACCACTCTAGAGAAATAGGATGGACCCTCATCCAAAATTTGTTTCAGATATTGAGACTGAATACCCCCCCACACACACCAAGAGGATCTGAATATATGAAAATGTTTATTACTCAAAGAATGAGGCTTTCTCAGGAGAGCAGAACAGGTTCCCCAAGCTGGCCCTAAGATGGCTTGAGAGATCAGGGAAAGGAGATTGGCTTGGGGTTTCTTTGGTGGTGAAGAAGTAAGGCTGGAGTATACGGGTTCCTCCCATTGGAACTTCCTCCTGGCACCAAAGGAGGGCGCACCCAGCCTTTACAGCTTGCTCAGATGTGGGGCAGAAGGCGAAGAGGAAGAGGCGCAGCTTAAAACCTATTAGCAGTCAAACATCAAAAATGGAATCTGTTTCTTTATTACAAGTGGTTCTTATCAAGATGTGCTGAAATAATTAATGTTTAACTCTTTATGCCCCGTCAGGCACAAAACAACTGGTCAACTTATGTTACCTATGTATTGGTGGAGGCAAAATCGTTTCCATTTTACAGATTTGAAAACTGAGGCTCAGAAAGTAACATGACCTACGTTGTTTAGCTGACAAGTGGAAGAGCACAAATTCCAACCCACCTCTTAGGAATTCTAAACACTGAACTTTTAAATACAATACAAACAAATGCTCACCACCACTGCCCAGAGCAAAGAAAAGAAGAAAATACTGATTCAGTATTTGGTTTAGTAATAATTCATTATTTGCTTCAATACACTCAACGCACTCAGAACATTTTATATACATTATATATAATATATGTAATGCTGTACTATATGTATATATAGAGAGAATATTGTGTAGTGCTTCAGTTTAAGCTTTGTAATAGGTAGTGTGGCCTGAGTTCTGGTATTTTCAATTACACTGAGTGACTTAGGTTTGCCATATTTAGTAAATATAAATACAAAACACCCAGTTAAACTTGAATTTCAGAAAAAAATCAATACTTTTTAGTATAAGTATGTGCCACGCACTATGGGATCAGTGACGTACTGCTTGCTCTGGTGATATCACTGGTAGAGATGAACATAAATTGTCCAAACCCTCTACATTTTCTTCTAATTTCCTTTCCAAATGAAGATGTTACTCTTTGGGACAATTAGGACTCCTAACTTAGCTGTAATTTAAAACCTACAAATGTTCATGTCCGTGTACTTCTAAACGTTCCCGTTTTTTATTGCTTGTTTCCATTTTAGAGCAGACAAGCATACCCATACATGTACACAGTGCAAGTAAACAGAATTGCTTGTCATCCGGGGAGCTGGTTCCAACCAAGCCTGTGGTAATTAAGGAATCACATTATTTTAAGACTCAAAAGGCAAATGGTTGATTCTTTTTTTTCTTTCTTAGGGGAATAGTGATTTACATTTTGTAATAACTAAAAAAGCTATCTTGGGATGGAGCAAAATGGTGAATTAAATGCAAATGCTCAGACTTTGATGAGGATATTCCCTCTAACATAGTCTGATTTCTTAGCCTGGAGTCAAAACCCCTTTTGGAAGAAATACGCATGACTCTAGGATTCAAGCCCGCTTGGCATCAAAAGTCCTTCTGTGTGATTTGTTTTATCTGCCAGCAGCTTTGGCTCCTCAGAGAAAGAGAGAAAGGGAAAAAAGAAAAAGAAAAAAACCCCAAAAGCCCAAACTTTCTTTAACTGCTTTCTCCTAACTGCAGGGAAAGCCTTAGTTTGCCTTTTCAGACACTTTGCTCTACTGTAACTATATGAGGAGGAAAAAGAATAAGGGCAGAAAAAAAGCCTCTAATTGCTGAGTACAAAATAGCTGTGAAAAAATAACGTCTATGGTTTATAAGGTAAAAGGTGGGGATTGGAGCTGCCTTCTCGACCAGAATCTCTACTGAGAGATGCCAGTTCACTGGAATCTGACATTTAAGTACACTAATACACCATCCTAATCTTCGTATTTGTTTATTTCTCTACCGCCATCATGCCTTACTCCGTATCCAAATTTCTTTCCATTCTCTGTTTCAGTCGTCTTGTCAAAGTGATGAATTTCTATCCATTTTCCAAAATTCATCTCAGGGGTTAGCACCTCATGAGAACCTTCGCTATGTGAAGATTCATATGTCCAGCTAGATGTTTTCCCAACCTCTTCCACGGCACCACATACCATCAATCTACCGCTTACCTCACATTGTTTATCATATGCCCCAATAGATTATGATCACCTTGCATGTCTTATTTTGTTTTATATCCTAGCACCAGTATAGAATGTAGCTAGATGTATTTATTTAAGTGTGCACATGTGTGTGGTTGCTACTTTTTTTTGACAAGGGTCTTATGCTTCATATGAATTGGTAAGGCCCATCAGAATGCCTATAATTTCGCCTGCATATGTAGTAGATATCGTTGTTGCCCCACCCATAGCCCCTCACCCTCACAGTTCCGCTGCAAGCTGACCTGACATCCGGCTGGGGACATCTGTATTTCTCTGCTATAGATCTCACACTGGCAGCTTGAGCCTGCTTTTCCCACACTAGAGGTGGTACAAGAAAACGTCTCCTCCCACTGCCACCACAGCCCTTGTAACGGGATGAATTGTGTCTCTTCCCAAACTAATATTTGAAATCTGAATGTGACTATATTTGGAGATATGGCTTTAAACATATGATTAAGTTAAAATGGGCAGTTAGGGTGGCCCCTGACCCAATCTATTGTCCTTTAAAAAAAAAAGTAAATTTGGACACACACAGAAACACCAAATAAAAAGCATGTGACAACACAGTGAGACAGCTGCCACTTTCAAGCAAAGGAGAGCAGCCTTGGAAGAAACCAAACCTGCCAACACCTTGTTCTTGGACTTCCAGCCACCAGAACTGTGAGAAAATAAACTTCTATTGTTTCAGACACCCAGTCTGTGGTACTTTGTTATGGCAGCCCTGGCAAACTATTCGAGTCCTCAACCAGTGAGGTGACAGGAGTTGACATTAAAATGTCCCAGGTCCCTCAAATCCTGGTTGGAATACTGAGATGTGAGTTCTATTCTATTTCCTGGGGAAATAAGTTTCAATTAGCCACAGTGGTCACTAGCTTGATCACGTAGACATCATTGGGCCCTTGCCTTCTCAATCTTGCTTTTAAGATGGCACTGGTGTTTCTCAAGATCTCTTCCCAGATAAACTCCTTCCCTGGCTCTTTCTCAGGGCTGCTTCTCGTGGAACCCAACTAAGATAACACAACCAATTCATAAGTATCTATTTTATAAATACTTCACTTGGTTCAGTATGATTGATTAAGCAACATCTCCAAAGTGTGAGAAACTGCTCTAAGTAAACAGAAAAGACTATTAAAGGCTCAGAATACCTGAGTTTTTCTTTCCTTTTGCTAAATTTTCAGAAATTGACTTCTTCACTATTCCACACCCACAGAATATCATTTTATGAATGTATGAATGATGTGGGGAAAGAAAAGATTTAGGAAAGGAATGTTAATTCAGACCACTTTTACTTAATAATAATTGTAAACATGTATGCACGCACCTAAAAAAGAGCCTCGAAATACATGAAGCAGAACCTGACAGAATTAAACTACAGCAGCTGGAGACCTAAATACTCCACTATCAATAATGCATAGAACAACTAGCGAGATCAACAAGGAAAGAGCAGATTTGAACAACACTGTAAACCAACTAGACCTAACCGACATTTATAGAACAATCCACCCAAACCAGCAGAATATGCATTCTTCTCAAGTGTATGTGTAACATTCTCCAGCATAGACCATATGCCAGGCTTCAAACAGGCCTGCACTTTTTTAAAAGAATTGAAACCATGCAAAGTATATTCTCCCACTACAATGGAACTAAATTAGATATTATAACAAAAAGAAAATAAAAAGATAACCCATATAATGAGAGAAAATACTTGCAAATGATATATCTGATAAGGGACTTATATCCAGAAAATATAAAAAACACAACTCAGAAATACAAAAGACAAATAATCTAATTAAAAAATGGGCAGAGGAACTGAGCAGACATTCCTCCAATGTCATGGGCTGAATGTTTGTGTCCCCCAAAAATGAAAACCCTAACCCCCAGTGTGATGCTATTAGGAGATGGAGCCTTTAAGAGGTAATTAGGTTAAGACTAGTTCATGAGGGTGGGGCCCCTATAATGGTAGTAGTGCCCTTATAAGAAGAGGAATAGACAGGAATGCTCACTCTCTCTCCACAGGTATGCACTAAGGAAAGGTCATATGAGGACACAGTGAGAAGGCAATTGTCTAAGCCAGGAAGAAGGCCCTCACCAAGGACCAATCTGTTGGCACCAGGTATTATACTTCTAGTCTCCGGCACTGTGAGAAATAAATGTCTGTTATTTAAGCCAGTGCAAGCTAAGATATGTAAAGCATATACGAAGATGCTCAACATCATTAGCCATTAGGAAAATGCAAATCACATTGAGATACTATTGGGTTGGCCTAAAGGTTCGTTTGATTTTTTCTGTAAGATGGCTCTAGTAGCACTTAGTTGTCTTCAACTTCACTCGAAACACTTTTGTTAAATTGTATGTGACAGTTGTCATATCAGCGTGCATTTAAAAAAAAAGACATCAAAATTGGTGAAGTTTTGTGTAGCAAAACTTCAAGTACTGATAAATACTACAACATAGCTGTATCTTGAAAGCACGCCAAGTGAATGAAGACTGTCACAAAAGACCATATTTTTATGATCATATTTATATGAAATGTCCAGAACAGGCAAATCTTTACAGTCAGAAAGTAGATTATTGTTTGCCTAGGGCTGCAATAGGGATGCGGGGGGGAGTAAATGCTAATGGATACAGGGCTCTTTTGGGGTGATGAAAATTTTCTAAAATTAGATTTTGGTAATGATTGTACAACACTCGGCATATTCCAAAAACCACTGAGTTTTATACTTTAAACGCATGAACTGCATGTTATGTGAATTATATCACAATAAAGCCATAAAATTTGACAATTTTAAATTTGTTCAAGGGATTGAGCAAAGACTCGAATGAGACTTCAGGATTTTGTGACATAAACTATTGACAATATGGCAAAAATATTCATTACATGCTCCATAAATAATAAATGCTTATTATGTAAAATATGAAAGGTTTCATCACTTGGGAATATTCTCTCTATAGGTCTCTGCTCTAGCTTCTCTTTTCTTTCCCTGGATATCAGATTCATAAGTGATGAACAATAAGGTTTGATAAAATAAATAACAGAGGTGAAATCACAAAATTCCTCAAGTTACTGGAAAAATCAAAGATCTAATAAAACAAAATCAATAACTCTGTTCAATCAGAATAATTTATATTCAACTGTGTCTCCTTTCCGCATTTTCATACCACCTTGGTAAATGTTTACCTAAAAAAAATGTGTCCACATTTCTAAGGTTCTGGATTGCCTTTTAAAAAATATACAAACATGAAAAATAAATAGATAAAAACAGACAAACATGAAATTTACCATTTCAACCATTTTTAAGTGTACAATTCAGTGGCACTAAGTGCATTCACATCGTTGTGTCTGAACTGCCTTCACAAAGGCTTTAGTGTCAGCATTTGACGTACGGCAATGACAGAAATACACCTAAGTTAACCAGGGATCTCAATTTTCCTGGGACAGATTTTGTTTATATCTGTTTCTCCAGCTCAATTATTAATAGTGCCTTTTTTCATCCTGTAAAATGTCCTAATTTGGAAGATACATTTTATCATCACCATATACCCATACCTACTTCTCTCCTGTTTTCTTCTGACTTTCTGCTATTTCTTCATCCTGGAACTGGACTTTGGGACTGTCCATCCGGCAAATCACTACTCATCATTGATTCTATTCAGGTCACTTGCCCTTTGCTACCTTCTTTAAACTCTCAAAGATCTAACCTCTCTCTAGTCTGTGTCTCCTCTCCATTTTTTTATGTAAGTTTACTAAGGTAATTAGGTCTTTCCCACCATGCTAGAAAGGCCTCCACATTAGAATTATGCCTAAAAAATCATTTTTGCACTCTCTACTTCTTATACAGTGCATGACACTGAACAGACTCAAACGCTTATTGAATGAATATTTAATGATTTATGTTTTGCACGTCTAATTCTAGAGAGGTGGTGAATACGCAACAATATTTCTCAGAGGATTCCTATACAGTGTTTGATTACCTCTTAAATAACCACACACACACACACACACACACACACACACACAAACCTCCCTTCCCCATGGCTACTGAATAAAGAAATAAGCTACTCATAAAGCTTGTCAAAGTACTACTTCCCACGGGAGAATTTTGCACTTCTCTCTCATTTATCTAGGCATGTGCTGAGGCTTTTGACCCATTTAGCATAGATAAATGACCCATGATGTGAAATTTCCCAACAGTTTAATAATGCATTTAACTCAAAGTGACATTTGCTTGCAGCTGCCTTGAAGCACTTTGGAGGCGATATATGTCTCTTTGAAATGATGGATGGTGAGGAGGCATGCCTGCATGAGAGAGCCACCACCCATCTCCCCTAGGGAAGAAGTGAGGAAATCCTCTTTGAATTGCCTGCAGCGAATCCAGAGCTTTTGAGACAATTTAATATGTACATTTTCCAGTATCATGTACCGTTATGACCATCAGATTAATTGTAGTATGAAGCTTTTTGTATCCTGTATAATACTTTTTTTTCTGTGATACATTTAAAAGGTTGTACTGATTTCACCTTACAAAAGATCAAGAGCAGAACTTCTTTACTTATTAAAAACACTTTCATAATCCACATAATTTAGTTGTGGCAAAATTGTTTTGCATGTTTTTAAAATCATATGCCATGGAAGAGAAATTTTTGCCTTGTTTTTGTTAAATTCAATGATCACTAAGTCAATAAATCCAAACAGGTTGTTCATCATGTTCAATATTATAGTCAAAAAAGGAAGATGAAAGAGGACGAACTTCCTAATTTGCGATTGCACTTTCTTTCTTAGAAAGACATTCCACATTTTGTGTAACAATATCTGTTATGTGGTAAACATTAAGAACAAAGAAGTTTCCTTTTTTCTTATCACATAATCTTATGTAGACATATTTATAACTTTTTGGAGGATACAATAAGTAATGGCAAAATGTTTTGAACTGTTCTATATCCATAAATTGTTTTATTCAACCATATTTTTTTGAGCATTTATAAGTGAACCCAGAAATGCTGAAAGAAAGAATAACATCAATGAAAACAATCCTTAGGGTGCTTTCTTTGTTTTATGGACTATTTATTCTGATAGAAAACCTGTAAGTCTCACAGTTGCATCTACTCTGAAAATGATGTTTTATGATATTGTAGCAATGTGAGAGAGGAGACGGACAACATGATTTAACAGCATGAAGAGAACAAATGGGCATTAACTGTATCATTCCAGCAGAAACACTCCTAATATCTTAACTGAAGAAGGGTGAGCAGAGGAAATGGCAGGCCAATTACAGTGATTACAGCAGCTGCAAATATGTGTGGCTACCTTCATGCTTCAATGGTGCTGGAATTATGTTTCTAAGAAATGCTATATGCAGGCAACCTCATTCTTATTTCAATCCTGCTGTTTATTTCCTGCCATTTTAACACACATTCGTATGCGTGGAGTAATGCTATATGTTATACCACATAATGGGGTACCCGTGATGAACTCCCATCAAAGTAATGGAAGTTTTAAAAGATCATTTTACACATTTTTCTAGTTTGGTCAAAATGCAGTCAGTCTTTATAAAATCAATTTGTGCTAACAGGGCGCTTTCACAAATGTACCTGCCTACACATATATCCCCTATCTGACTGTAAGGCCTGGGATGAAATTGTGAAAGAATGATCAAGGGTGACCTGCCCATAATTATGCCGTAAGACTGTATGTCCTTTACCATCTCTGTATGAGCATATAATTGAGAATTATATGGGTACTTACATGGGTAAAATTACATGGGTGTTACATGGGGAGCTGTATGGGTATTTCAATGTTAGGAAGATGTTTCACTTTTTACCTTGTTATTACTGTTAGTATCCATTAAATATACTAATTTTGCACATGTGGACATAAGAAATGACTGGTTGAATTTTCTGGTGAATTAGATTCCATAAAGAGTTGATCTCTGGGACAGAATCTTTTAAAATCGTCTCCTCTCATTCTCATCAGGTAGAGGTCACTGGTCGTCCATATTTGGGACATGCACTTTCCTCTTTTTCTCCTTCTAAACTGCACTTCAGGAAAATAACTCTGATGTGCAGAGGATGACCTGAAGGTACCAGACTGGAGCTGGAGGCAGGGGTCCTGGAGAGAGGGTAGTACTACTCATTAGGGGAACACTACTGGGATAGATTAAGCCAGATAAGATGAGGGTCTGATGCAATAATGCTGAGAGTCGGTGAGGTACCTAAGGAAAAAAATGACCAGAATTTTGTAACTAATAAAAGTGGGGCTGAGGAGAGACTGAGAAATCTAGAATGATTTCCATACACTGATTGAGTGAGATGGGGAATAGTGACACTATTATTGAGATAAGGAATACAATTGGAAAATCAAGATAGTTTTAGATGAAGATAATGAGTTCAATTCTGAATATGAGTTTAAAGTAGCAATGAAATATTTTTCTGCAAAGACTAATGTTCTCTCACTCCCAAGAAAAACAGGGAAGGTTAAAGAAAAGAGCTAGGGATTCTTCTGAAGGCTAGAAAATGCATCTACACCTTAATCATCCTTGAAATATTCTGAGAACAAATTATTTACGCTAAGAAAATGACTTCTCTTCACCACATAATTATTCCTCTGATCTTCTTTAATGGACCATTTGGTTCTCCTAAAAAATATCGTATTTTGGTGTTTTAATTAATACCAACACATTATTGCTTAGCTAGACATTTAAACAATTTTTAAGTAATTAGATTCGGAATATTGAAAGCTTTCTGGCAATTAAAGTAATAATTCATTTCTACTCACTTAGGCACCTGGAGTGTGCTGAAAAAAGGTAATTATATTCATTGTACATTTACATGCTATGCATATCCTGGTAAGCATTCTGCAGGAAAGTGTTACAGGAAGACACAGGTGCTTAAATTAATAAACATTAGGAAATCAGCGAGAGAATTTAACTACACTAGTTATTGTTTCCAAACTAATTATTTAGTAATTGAATATCTCTATACACCTGGCCCCAAATCAAAAGATTCCATGACCTCATGGGGTTTGACCTCATATTTGATCATTTAATATCAAATTTGCATAGTACAGGGCAGTGAACTGGGTAGTTGTTGGAGGGCAATATAAATTTCCCTAAGCTCTCCACAAAGTTCACAAATCAACACATTCACACTTGTAAAACAGGGTGTAATTAATTGTTAAGAAGCCTCGTTAGTACTTCAAACCTAAGAACAAACAAAGTTTGTTGCAGACACTAAGATCCCTGGCAGAACTTTTGAAAGAAGTATTAACTGAGTGATTACCCATGGGCTTGACATAATAATTGTAATATCCTCAGCTTTGGGACAATACTGTTCCCTTGCTTTAAGATCTGTCCAAAGGCTAGAACCTCCGGAGGCCTTTTATTTTTACCCTGAGTATTGGCATTCTGAAAATTTCAGTGTGTTTGTGAGACATTCCAGGGGATTCCTTCCACAAAGTCAATACTACTTCACTGCAGCCAAAGCAGTATTAGGGAATCTATGTACAGCTCTCCCCTGCCTAGGATTACTAAAAATCTTTTTAAAATGTTTACAGTAATGCTTCTATTTCACATTACGTCATTAAAAAATTAAATAGATGAATGAATAAATGAGTAACTGACTGAATGAATGCATTGATGAATGAATGCATGCGGTAATTTTCTGATTCTGCAACAGTAGTGACAGTGGAAGTGGTGACTACTCAATTTTTTACCCATTCATAAGAACTCCAAAACTGTCGGAGTTAACTCATCTCCATCCCTAAGCTGCCATTCACTGGAGTATACAGAGAAAATCACCTTTATGACCCTTTGTATTCAATCTTTCCCTTTAGAAGAAACCATCGTTCAACTGTAATAGCTTTGTTTTTCATGTTTTTGAACTTTATTAAAATGAAGTTTTGTGTCTTTTGTGTCTTTCTGCCTTTTTTGCTAAAAATAATATTTTAGATTAATTTATTCTATTGTGCCTATCAGTACATAACTCCTAATTGCTGAGTAGTATTCCATTGGATGAACACACCACATGTGTTTATGCCTTCATCTACTGATGGGTATTGGGGTTTTCTGTTTCTCATTATTGAGTAAAACTTCTATGACTATTCTTGTACAGTATTTTGTGGATATATGTTTTCATTTCCTAAGGTAAATATCTAGGAGTGAAACTGCTAATTCATGGGTTAAGTGTCTGTTAAATGGATGAGAAACTTTCAAACATTTTTACATTGTGGGTGTGCAACTTTTGCTTTCCCTGGCATCCTCCCAACAATTAGTCTTATCATCATTATTATTCATTGTAATAAGTATGAAATGATATATCAGGTAATGAGATGACTGATGAGTCTGAGCATCTTTTATAAGTACATTGGCCATTCCTTTATTCTATATGAAGTGTCAATTAAGGTCTATTTTTTATCATTACATATTGTATATTTGTCTTTTTATTTAATTCTCTATAAGGTATCTTATTTGGATAGAAATCTTTTCAGTTATATTGCAAATATTTTCTTCTACCTTATGGTTGACTTTTCAATTTTTTAATGGTGCTTTTTGAAGATCAGATCTTTAATTTTTTTATTGAAGAAAAATTCCCATAACATAAAATGAACCATTGTAATGTGTACACTTCAGTGACTTTTAGTATGTTGACAGTGTTGTGCAACCGTCACTAGTATCTAATTCCAGAACATTCTCATCACCCTCAAAAGAAACCAAAAACCACTAAGCAGTCCCTCTCCATTTTCACTTCCCCCAGCTATGGGAAACCACTAATCTTCTCCCCGTCTCTACGAATTTGAATATTCTGTACATTTCAGATAAATTTTATGGTCTCTATTTTATCTTATTTTTATGATTGAGTTAGCACTATTTGTCATGACTGTGAAATATTTACTTATCTCAAGATGGTAAAGTTTTTCTTCTAGAACGTCACAGTTAATACTTAGGTCTATGAATCATATTGAATTATTTTTTGTATGATGTTAGAGAAGGGTTGCTATTGATTTTTTTCAACATACATACCTAGTTGTTTCAGCTCCATTTCTTGAAAAGGCTACCTTTCCCCACTGAAATTACTCTGTTACCTATTTTTATAAAATAGGCACAAAAATATATTTGAATATATTTCTGGGCTTATTGTTTCATTTCATTGCTCTCTATTTTTATGTTTATGCTAATAGCAGGCTGTCTCGATTATTATAGCTTTATAATAGTTCTTAAAGTTAGTGTAAATCCTCCAACACTGTTACACTTTTGTAATTTTTATTTTTATTTAGTTTTTGACTGAAATATAGTTAATCTACAATATCACTTTAGTTTCAGGTATACAGCATACTGATTCAGTATTTTTATGGCTTATACTCTATTAGAAGTTATTATAAGATAATAATTCTCTGTGCTGTACAATGTATCTTTGTTGCTTATCTATTTTATACATAGTAGTTTGTATCTATTAATCTCATACTCCTATCTTGCTACTCCCCCTTTCTCTCATGCCACTGGTAACCACTAGTTTGTTTTCTATATCTCTGAGTCTGTTTTTGTTTTGCTATATATATTCATTTCTTTTATTTTTTTTAGATTCCACATATAAGTTATACCATATAGTATTTGTCTTTGCCTGACTTATTCCACTAAACATAATATTCTCTAGATCCATCCACATTGCTGCAAATGGCAGAATTTCATTCTTTTTTATGGTTGAGTAATATTCCATTGTATATATTCCATTTTACACACACACACACACACACACACACATCTTCTTATCCATTTATCTCTTGATCAACACAGGTTGCTTCCATATCTTGGCAACTGTAAATAAATAATGCTGTTGTGAACATTGGGGTGACATGTATCTTTTTGAACTAGTGTTTTCACTTTTCCTGGATATATACCTAAGGAGTGGAATTCTGGAATGGAATCTAGATCATATGGTAGTTCTATTTTGTGCCAATACCATGCTGTTTTAATTATTGTAGCTTTGTAGTATAGTCTGAAGTCTGGGAAGGTGATACCTCCACCTTTGTTTTTCTGTTTTTGTTTTCCTCAAGATTGCTTTGACAAATTGGGGTCTTTTGTGATTCCATATAAATTTTAGGATTATTTGTTCTTTCTGTGAAAAATGTCATGGGTATTTTGATAGGGATTGCATTAAATCTGTACATTGCTTTGAGTAGTATGGCCATTTTAACAATAACTTTCCAATCCAAGAGCATTGGCTATCTTTCCAATTCTTTGTTTCATCTTCAGTTGACTTCATTGATGTTTTATAGTTTTTAGAGTTCAGGTCTTTCATCTGTTTTTAAGTTTATTCCTAGGTATTTTATTCTTTCTGATGTGATTTTACTTTCTCTTTCTGATACTTCATTATTAGTGTATAGAAAAGCAACAGATTTCTATATATCAATCTTGTATCCTGCAGCTTTATTGAATTTATTTATTAGTTCTAATAGTTTTTTGGTGGAGACTTCAGGGTTTTCTATAAAAAGTATCATGTCACCTGCAAATAGTGACAGTTTTACTTCTTCCCTTCCAGTTTGGATGCCTTTTATATCTTTTTCTTGTATGATTGCTGTGGCTAGGACTTCCAGTACTGTGCTGAATAGAAGTGGTGAGAGTGGGCATCTTTGTCTTGTTCCAGAATTTAGAGGAAAGGCTTTCAGCTTTTTACAGTTGAGTATGATGTTAGCTGTGGATTTGTCAAAAATTGCCTTTATGTTAAGATATTTTCTCTCTATACCCACTTTGATGAGAGTTTTCATCATGAATGGATGTTGAATTTTGTGAAATGCTCTTTCTGCATCCTTGAGATGATCATGGGATTTTTATCTTTCCTTTTGTTGATGTAGTATATAACATTGATTTGTGAATACTGAACCATCCTTGAGTCTCTGGAATAAATCCAACTTGATCATGGTGTATGATTATTTTCATATATTGTTGGATTTGGTTTGCAAATATTTCGTTGAGGATTTTTGCATCTATATTCAAATCTGGACTTTTGTTTGCTGGGAGTATTTTTATTACAAATTCAATTTCACTACTAGTGATCAGTCTGCTCAAATTGTCTGTTTCTTCTTGATCCAGTCTTGGCAGGTGTTATATTTTTAGAAATTGGTCCATTTCTTCTAGGTTGTCCAATTTGTTAGCATATAACTATACTTAGTATTCACTTATGATTTGCTGTATCTCTGTGTTATCAGTTGTTGTTTCTCCTCTTTCATTTCTTATTTTGTTGATTTGGGTCCTCTCTCTTTCCTTCTTGATGAACCTGGCTAAAAGTTTATCAATTTCTTTAACATTTTAAAAAAACAGCTCTTGGTTTCACTGATCTTGTGTATGGTTTCTTTGGTCTCTATTTTATTTATATATTTCCTCTCCGATCTCTATTATTTCCTTCCTTCTGCTGACTTTGGGCTTCGTCATTCTTTCACGAAGGTGGTAGGCTAGGTTGTTTATTAGGGATTTTTCTTGTTTCTTGAGGGAGGCCTGCATCACTATAAACTTCCCTCTTAGAACTGCTTTTGCTGCATTCTACAGATTTTGGAGTATGGTGTTTCCATTTTCATTTGTCTCCAGGTATTTTCTTTTCTTTTTTTTTTTTTTTTTGCGGTACGTGGGCCTCTCACCGCTGTGGCCCCCCCTGCCGCAGAGCACAGGCTCCGGACACGCAGGCCCAGTGGCCATGGCCCACAGGCGCAGCCGCTCCGCGGCATGTGGGATCCTCCTGGACTGGGGCACGAACCTGCGTCCCCTGCACTGGCAGGCGGACTCCCAACCACTGTGCCACCAGAGAAGCCCTCCAGGTATTTTCTGACTTCCTCTTTAATTTCTTCATTCACCCATTTTTTTTTCATAGTGTATTATTTTCAACATGTTTGCTTTTTCCCATTTTCCTTCTGTAATTGACTTCTAGTTTCATACCATTGCAGTCAGAAAAAATGCTTGATATATTTTCTATCCTCTTAAATTCTATACAACAGAACATTAATAAAAATTTATTGAGAGCCTTCTTTGTGTCAGGCACTCTCCCACGTGCCAAGGATACAACAGTGTACAAAACACTCCAAGTCGGGGCTTCCGTGGTGACGCAGTGGTTGGGGGTCTGCCTGCTGATGCGGGGGAAGGGGGTTCGTGCCCCGGTCCGGGAGGATCCCGCGTGCCACGGAGCGGCTGGGCCTGTGGGCCACGGCCGCTGAGCCTGTGTGTTCGGAGCCTGTGCTCCGCGGCGGAAGAGGCCGCAGCGGTGAGGGGCCCACGTACCGCAAAGAAAAAAAAAAAAAAAAAACACTCCAAGCCTTTCTTTCATCAAGCTTGCAGTTTAGTAAGAAAGGCAGCTGGTATGAAATAATACAAATGGGTATATAGCATAACGTCACATGTTGCTTGGAGTAAAAATTTAAAGGGGTAAGGGAATAGAGAGTGACAAGGGTGACATCCAGAAACTGCTCCCTGAGCAGGTGTTATTTAAGCATAAACTCAAGGGAAATGAGGGTGTGAGCCATAGAGATTTCTTGGGAAGAACTTTCCAGGCAATGAGGCTGAAGCAGGAAAATGTTTGTACCTTAAGAGGGAGCAGCAAGCCTGGTAGGGCTGGTGAGGATCCTGTGAGAGTAGGAGTGGGAAGACATGAATTTGAAGAAGAGGACAAGTCCATGCATGCCTTGATGAGGACCCAGGTTCCCTTTTATTGCTTTGGGAATCCTTTTTTCAGCAAAGGAGGACCATGATTTTAGCTTTGCAATGAGAGCACACTGCCCCGCAAGAACCACAAGTGTAACCTGTTTTTTCATCCTGTTTAACTCCCCATTAGAAGATGAAAAACAAGGCTCTTACTCTAAGACGGAAAATAATTCACAATTTCACATTATTATGTTTTTCACCTAAATATACATTTGAACTCTTTAGAGGGTGATTTATGCATTACTTCTGTTGTGGAGAGTTTTCTTCTGAACATTTTATAAATAGGCAGGCTAAACTAAAGAAAAGTTCTTAGCTCTATTTTTAGGCAGTGCAGTGCTTGGTCTGCTGCTTAAAATTGGGATTCTTTTTTAGCTAAGCTGTAACTTTCCATTCATGGGTCAGATGGTCATAGATTCAAATGTGAGTCTATCACATACTAGACTCACATACTGTAATACATACAGTATGTAATCACATACTGTAATC
Organism: Globicephala melas; assembly: GCF_963455315.2. Classification (NCBI taxonomy): domain Eukaryota; kingdom Metazoa; phylum Chordata; class Mammalia; order Artiodactyla; family Delphinidae; genus Globicephala; species Globicephala melas. The sequence continues at coordinate 37,332,718 of NC_083332.1, read as the reverse complement.
TTGGACAAATTACCAAACCTCCCTTTTTCCTCCGAGTAAAGGGACTATTAATACCTATACCACTGTACTGAGCTAGCACACTGCATGACACATAGTAGGTGCTTCAGAACTTTTTCTATCACCTCACATTGGTTATCATCAAAAAATCTACAAACAATAAATGCTGGAGAGGGTGTGGAGAAAAAGGAACCCTCCTACACTGTTGGTGGGAATGTAAACTGGTATGGCCACTATGGAGAACAGTATGGAGTTCCCTTAAAAAACTAAAAATAGAGCTACCATAAGATCTAGCAATCCCACTCCTGGGCATATATCCAGAGAAAACCATAATTCGAAAAGATACATGCACCCCTATGTTCTTTGCAGCATCATTTACAATAACTAGGACATGGAAGCAACATAAATGTCTATTAACAGAGGAATGGATAAAGCAGATGTGGTACATATATACAATGGAATATTACTCAGCCATAAAAAAGAATGAAATGATGTCATTTGCAAGCATCATGGATGGACCTAGAGATTGTCATACTGAGTGAAGTAAGTCAGACACATAAAGACAAGTATATGATATTACTTGTATGTGGAATCTAAAAAAAAGGGTACAAATGAACTTATCTACAAAACAAAATAGAGTTACAGATGTAGAAAACAAACTTATGGTTACCAGGGGTTAAGGGGGAAGGGATAAATTGGAAAACTGGGATTTACATATACATACTACTATATATAAAATAGATAACTAATAAGGACCTACTGTACAGCTCAGGGAACTCTACTCAATACTCTGTAATGGCTTATATGGGAAAAGAATCTAAAAGAGAGTGGATATATGTATAACGGATTCACTTTGCTATACACCTGAAACTAAAACAACATTGTAAATCAACTGTACTCCAATAAAATTTTTCTAAAAAAGAACTTTTTCTTCTCATTCTAAACCTGCTATTTTTCATTGCATCTGAGTGGCAGGCATGGTTTGATCAGGAGTCACTATAAAGATTTGTTTGAATTGCGAATAATAAAGGCTGACCAAGGAAAATGATCAAGTATGCAGTGATCACCCTTATCTTTTACCACCTGGAGCAATGTGTGTTTAATATGGCCAGTGTCTGACAAAATATTTTGATCAAAGTCTGAGTCAGAAAGATTAGTACCAGCTTGAGAAATGAGCAGTGAACTTACAGGACCGGATGGAGATGGAGCTTCCTATGGTAGCAATCAAACATTATCCTTATAGTTCTGTAGCTGGACATACCTCACTTTTGACCGATGGTGTTGTGAGGGATCTTTCACTTTAAAAAATTTATTTACTTACAACTATAGGATGTAATTTAGGACATTCAGCTTTCTAGTCACCAACCTACATGGGAAAGTAGTTAATTTGCAAGGCAGGAGAGTTGTCATCTCTGTAATCTTGGAAAGAACACAGAATTTACAGCAAGACACTGTGGTTCCAATCCCAGTTTTGAGTCCTTCATTATGTGTCTCACCTCTACCTGCCCCCACCCCACTGTAAAATGAAAGACTTGGAGTCCCTATCTATCTCTGAGGTCTCTATAATCTGTCGAATTCTAACGTTCCACATCTATAAGAATTTTTTAAGTTACCCAGGTAACATGCAAAAATAATTTAGGATGCTCAACCCTGTGGTGATATTAAGATGCCTAGAAATTCCTTCTTTAGGCAGTGACATCTATCAAGAAGGATGACAGCTCTGAAGAGCAGTTAAAGCAAGAGAGAATTTATCAACCTTCCTATTAACTGCAAATTTATAGGATGTTTGAAAGTTGCAAGAGAACTCTTAGGGCCATGTTAACGAGGTGGCCTTTAACTTGAAAGAGATCTGTAGCTGAACTGTGTCTTTGAGACCTGGTATTTTAATGAGGTTTCATCCAATTTGAACAGAGGCAAGGAAGGCCAGCAAAAATGCCATGTCTGCTAGACACTTGATGATTTTTGTCCTAGGGAGGAAAGGTTGGGCTATGTCAGAGCCCACACACTTTTAGCCATTTATCTGTCCCTTCCACTACCCCACGGCTTTCATGCTTCCCAGGTTGCCTACTTCAGGTTCTCCAAAGTGCACCAGTATCTAAGGATAAAGAGGTAATGGACATATCCAAACTTATGACACTACGTTACCAATTCATTTACTTTCCTGACATTTCAAAGTGATCTTCTACCTTTGTGACCTTTAGAATAGATTATTTATGTAGGTATTTCAGAAAATGTACCGTGCATTAAAATTACTGAAGTGTTTTGTGGGCTGGTGGGGGCACAGGGAAGCCTCAAGTGTAAGGAAAATAGTGTTCCTCTTTTTGTTGCTTTTGAAATGGCTTAAATCATTCACAGAATAAAGGTTACACTAATAAATGTCTCATTTGCTTTAAATGCTCTGAAATGTGAACACTTCTGTGGAACATATAAAATCATATATGGTAAATGGGCTGTGGTGAGATACAGTGAACTGTAGTCATTTCTTTCTGAGTTGCTCTTTAATCCTCCTTCCCCTTGACCAAGTTTCAAATTGGTGTAGAGTGGGAGTGAGGCAGGTATTGGTATCTTTGAGGTTGGAAGTAGTATGGAAATGTGGAGATAGATCTGGTTTTCCTTACTAGCATGGCACAAAGGGATGCTGTGAAGTGCACGTGCTGTGTTCTCCAACTTATTCTTCCGTCATTTTCCTCCATGCTCATTACCAGTAAGGAATACCAAACTATCTACAGTCCCCCAAACATGGCATGCCTTTGTGCATGTTTTGTCTAAAATATTCGTTTCTTTGTCTACCTTGCCATCTTTCATTTACCCTTCAAAACCCAACTACTCTAAGAAGCCCAACTGCTACATAGCCAATCAACGTTTTCCCTATATTAACTCTGCATCGGGGGTGTATTTTCACACTGTACACGGTAACGCTTAAACACATGGATTCAGAGGTCAGACTGTCAGATTACAAACCTTGGCTTCACTGTATGTTTGTTGTGGAATCGTGGGTGAGTTTCTTAACCTATCTGTGCCTTTATTCATATGAAAGAAGATGAAAATAAAAATGATCAATTCCACTTGGTTTGTGTAAAGATTCTAAAGATATATACATCAAAACATTTTAAAGCACTACTAGGTACAAAGTGTTCAATAAATGTTAGCTCTTTGTCATCCTATCGCCACATTACATATATCACACAGAAAAATTCAACACCATGTTGCTGATTCCTTGGCCCTGTCTGGCACCAGTTCTGTCTGACTCTCAGCCCTCATCCAACTCAAGGAATGATGACTTCAATTTCTTGCTTTTTTATGCAAAGGAGGAGTCAATCAGAGAATATCCCTGTTTTATAGTTTTCTCTAAACATTATAAAATGGAGTTTTAAGTCTTTGGAATGTTTTGATTATACCACAGTTATTCTAGAATCAAATGACTTACATCTTCCATGAAATTTGTCACCTCTCCAGTAAAAATAATAAAAACTAAAAAACATTAGTCTGTAATATTTTTCATGCATCAATTCAACAAATTGTTCAAAGATCAGATACTGTGCTGAAACAGTGACTCACAACAGGTGCATATAGTAAGCCTAGGGCTGCGTGAGGCCCCCTTTGTTACTTAGCAGAAGTCCTGTTTTAGGAAACAAAACAATAATCCAGCAGAAAGGCAAGCTGAGCTACGAGATAGAAAACAGAAGAGCTTTGAATACATATCCAACTATGTCACTTCTCATTTCTAAGCTCTATTAAATAATAATAGTTATCACTCATAGTAAAACAAGTAGCAGCAGTACTTTGCTTATACTAATTTAAGTAGGTTCTGTAAGCTTACAATTAGAAGAATACTGTTCATACACCAGATGAGTTTCCCCATCTGAAAAAGGGTCATAATACTGCATTACGGTACTAATCAAAGGATTGGGTTCTTTTATTCTTCAAAGTACGTTCTAAGTGCATACCATGCTCCTGATGGCTCTTGAGGCACTGGGATACAGTAGTGAAGTACAAATAAGGTCTGTACCCTCATGGACCTTACATTCTAGATGTATGGGATGATGCATGGGCCTGGCACATGGTAGAAATACAATAAAGATGGATCCTTTCCCTTTTACTCCTTCTGGCATTATCTGGGTAACCCAGCGACTTTGTTAGGAATCCAAAGAAAATATAATCTGACATTTAGGAAAACAGGAACTTTCACAGCCATGAAGGTAGAGGATATTCTAGAACACAATATGTATCTTCAATTATTTGACAAAATTCCACAAAGCAAGCTATTAAAATGCCTTATAGGGTAAAAAAAAAAAAATCAAGAACAATTAGATGCACTCATTGTAATTTAATATAAGAAATTCTTTTAATCAAGATCATGTCTTCCATGGGGTCAGGGGCCATGTCTGTTTTTTTCCCCATATACACTAAGCCTAGGACAGCAGGGACACATGTTAAGTTTCAATAGATTTCTGTTGATGAAAATAATGCAGAATTGGCTGACTGAGTAAATGAATGATACAAGATAAGCTGTCTCATACGGTTTGTCTTTCCATTCACTTGAGCTTTTCAAAGAATCTGTGCAACCTCCCCACTAAAAGTCCTTGGCAAATAGAACATAGAATCTGATTAGGCTAAGTGACAGGTAGGGTCCTGTTTGCCATTCAATGCTCAGATCCTTTTTCTATGATTCTATACTTCATCATGGGTTAGATTTTTTTTTCAACTTGTAACAAGGAGCTCCTCTTCATTTACATCAACATTACTGTGTTCTGCTCTATTAGTCTCTTAATCTCTTTGCTAATTCCCGTATGTCGCTGCATCATTTAATTAAGGGCTACACTGCCATGTGGCTGAAGCTCAATGTCCTTTCCTGCCGGGAGCATACTCAGGCTTGTGGGAATGTAGAGGTTCTGACTCTGTCTGAATTTTAGAAAACCTGGACTACTTTACATTTCTGAAATAATTTTTTTCTGAGAGAAATTCATGCCTGTATCCAACAGAATCAAATTCCTGGAACTGTAGATATTCGCTCTTTCCTTTTTTTCAAATGGGGAAAGTAGGGTAAACTATTCTTCCAAAATATTGATATTATGCTTTATAAAGTACCTCATGGATTGGTAGGAAGAGACATTAACCCAATAAGTGGCTTAGTCCTTACTAATTGCATGACTTTAGGAATGGCCATAGTTTCTCAGAACTTAAGAATTCTTGCCATTGAAATGAGTTTTGCTTTACCATTTAAAAGATACTTTGCTAGCTCTTTTTGAAATTAAATCTACAATAATTCGCAAACCATCCTGTAACGTAGGTCTGAAGATGTATTTGCATTGTAATTTATAAAGATTTATTTTACAGATAGGAATTTAATATAATCTTTTAAACTGCATACTATAAAATGCTCTGTAAATTCTTAGAAAAAATTTAATTTCACTACAAAATCCATAAGAATTACCTAATCTACATTAATCCTACCCCAAAAAGATCTAATGAAAGGGCTCATGATTTTTCTACACACAGGTAAGAATTTTTTTCTTTTTTTTTCTTTTTTATAGGGTGCTCTATAAAATCAGCCAGAAACAGCATCTATTGTGTTTCCACGACATTTCCACTATTGTTTTCAACATTGAAGAAAATGAAGACAATATATAAAGCCACCGAAAAAGACTATTTCAAGCCATATTAATAAGGGAGATGATTATTTTATGTATTGCTCAGGCTACACCTGGAATATTGTATGCCACTTGGGTTAATCCCAAATTTAGAAAGTGACTGTGTCTTGACCACCTTTAAATGTTTTTAAGGACGTGAAAATCATGCATAATAAAACATGTTTGCAATAACTGACATTTAACCTGACAAAGGAAAAACAAATCCTCAAAAGGATATGACGGACTTCTAGTTTAAGCCCCAACGTGTAAAGAGCTTAAAAGTCATCATACCATCTTTACAACAAGAAAAAATTGTACAAACTGAAAATCATTGACCTTAGTTGAGGCCATTTGTGAATGGAATTTTCAAGACGGACCACTACTCTGAAGTCTGGAGAGATAGGCAAATCTAGAGAATCAATTCAAGATCTGCTTACATGGAGTTTAAGGTGGTGGATTTATAAATGGGTAATAACACTTAAATGGTAACTTTGATAAAGTGCTGGAGGCTGAAGGTAGACGAGTCTTAGGGAGGTCTCCACACTTCCATAGGCTTTACCCCCAGAAACCTCACTAGGTTCTCATGGTAAAGATCTGGGGGAAATCCCCACATTGGTCTGGAAGGAGGAGTTAAAGAATAATTATTATGAATATGCCCAGAGCCTCCTCTTTAGTTCTCCACGGGTAAAGAATCTATCAGGACCATGTTGTAAAGCCATGGGGAAAGGTCATGAGTAAATCTTCAATGCATATTGCTAAGTGAAATAGTCTACTCTGAAAAAAGCTACATATTGTATGATTTCAATTATGACATTCTGAAAAAGACAAAACTACACAGATCACAAAGAGATCAGTGATTGCAAGGGATACAGTGGATGGGGGGAGAGGAAGGCTGAACAGATTAACCACTAGGGATTTTGAGGGTGGTAAAAGTCTTTGTATGCCACTGCAACCATGAATGTGAGTCATCTAGCATTTGCCAAAACCCATAGATCTTTACAAAACGAACAGTTAACCTTATTATATGCAGATTTTCAAAAAATCAATTGAGAGGCTGGGGAATTCCAGGATGGAATATACAATGTGACAAAAAATTCATTATAGATATATGAAACAACTTCACTGAAAAGGATGGATGGTAGAATAAGTTACTGACACAAGTAACTTTGGAAATGAATGCAGTCTATAAGACTAAAGGCAAAAGAAACTGTAAATACCGTATTCTAGTTGATTGTTTCCCATAGACATATGGGTTAAAAATTCTAAAACCACTGTGCACAGTACTGGAATTAACCAATTAAGCAAACAGATGAAAAACAGTGGGAGCCAATTTTCTCACTGTTGGAGAGGAATATTACAAATAGTAAAGAAAAGATGACAAGAATGATCCATGTAGTAATGAATTAGAGTTGGAGATACCAGAATGAACTCATGCTTAGCTGATTATAGGTAAAGAAATATTTACAGATATGTGTATGTACATGGATAAATATACACACATATAACTCTTTGCTTTGTCAGCTGAGAGGTCCTAGAAGTAACAGCACCCCAATAGCAATGAGCTCACCTAATACTCAGAACATGGTTTCTAATACCATTCTCCAATACAAAGAATGAGAGTTCCTTGGATAATTCCTTGGAGGCTGATTCTAAGATTGGGGCAGGAAATATATAAGAGAAGCTTGGAGAATCTTATAGTGTCAAAAAGTAAGAAAGTAATACATACACATGCATACAAAATAATTGAGGTATGTCAAAGGAACATAGGAACAAGCTGAAAGAACTCCCAATGACCAAAGCTGGAACGATTTGAGCAACACAATAACGTAGTAATGGGCTATAACCCAAAGTATAAGTATGAGACCATACTGATATAAATAACTGAATAAATAATAGAGAGATAGACAAATCTCCCATTTACACAAAATTCCAATCTGTGTAGACTTTTCACCTTTAAGTCACTTATTAAGTGCTGACTGCACATAACACCTGCCTTCCAAAAATTACAATGTGAAAAGGGAGAAAAAAAGAGTAACTTTTCAGTGGAGGAACCTGCCAAACACTAACAGACAGGTGATCAATGTTAAAATCAACCAAAATAAGTCACATTGAAAGTATGTACCTGTATTAATCAGGGTTCTCCAGAGAAACAGAACCAGTAGAAGTTGAAAGAGAGAGAGAGAGAGAGATAGATAGATATAATTATAGAAATTGGCTCATGCAATTACAGAGGCCAGGATGTCCTATAATATGCCATCTGCAAGCTGGAGAACCAGAAAAGCCAGTGGTATAATTTAGTCTGAGTTTGAAGACCTGAGAAGGAGGGGAACTGATAGTATAAGTCCCAGTCCATGTTGAAGGCCCAAGAACCAGGAGTGCTGATGTGCAAGGGCAGGAGAAAATGGATGTCCCATCAAACTCATTCTTCCTTGGCCTTTTGGTTCTACTCAGGCCCTCAATGGATTGGATGCTTACCTGCATTGGTGAGGGTGACATCCTTTACTCAATTTACTGATTCACTTGCTACTCTTCTGGAAATACCCTCACAGATACACCCAGAAATTTAATGTTCTAACAGCGATCTAGGCATCCTCTGGACCAGTCAAGTTGACATATAAAATTAAACAGCACAGTACTCTTGATATGATGTAATGAGAATGAGATTTTACCTCTCTGGTCTTCCTTCAAAATCCATAACCTCAGTCTAATTATGAAAAAAATATCATCAAATCCCCATTAACGGATATTCGACAAAATGCCTGACCAGCAATCCCCAAAACTATCAAGGTCATCATAACACAGAATGTCTGAGAAACTACCACATCAAAGAGAAGCCTAAGAAAATATGACAAGTAAATGTAATTTGGTATCCTGAATGTTAGCTCAGAACAGAAAAGGGACTTTTGAAAAAAGTGAGGAAAGCTGAATAATATATGAACTTACGTCAATAATAATGTATCAAGTTTGGTTCATTAATTGTGACAAATGTACTATACTAATGTAAGATGGAGACACTGAATTTGAATAATTACAGAACTGAACTTGAAGTGTATGGGAAGTCTCTGTACTATCTTTACAGTAATTCTGTAAACCTAAAACTGTTCTAAATTTAAAAGTTTGTTTAGAAATAAAAGAATATGGCAGCCATCTTAATATATTGGAGAGATCTCAGATGAAAACACTTGGCTTCATCACTGCAGTCTCCCACAATGGATTTAACTTAGCATGTGATCACAGTCCAGATGTTGACTCAAAGCAAAGAAGAATCAAAACAACAGAAACAGTAACATCACACATAAACACACGCACGTGCGCACACACACACACCGCTAACTCTATTTAGAAAAGTTTGAACTAAGTGGTAGTGAGATAGTCAAAGAATTCAAAGAAAGACTGGATGATTAACTAACAGTGATTTTGTAGTATAATTCTAGCAACCTACAGATGTTATACTGTTGTCTACAATGGCCTCTGGGCTGGCCACTTGTTTCTGTAAATAAAGTTTTATGGGAACACATTTTAAATGTATCTTCTATGACTGTTTTCATACTACAATGGCCGAGTTGAGTAGTGGTGACAGAGTTTGGCCTGCAAAATATTTATAATATGGACTTTTACAGAAAAAGTTTGCCAATCCACGCTTTCGACAACATCATCAATCTTTTGAGACCTTAAACACCATCATTCCACATTCCCACCTTCTTCACAAGATCCCAGCTTGTATGCTTATCCACTGTCAGTGTTCATCCACATCCACTCTATTTAAGATGCTGCTTAATAAGCTGTTCTCTGTAGTATGTCCTATCAGCTTAACCAAAGAGAAAGCAAACATTGCTTCCAAATAAACAATGATGATCCCACAAAAGCATAACATCAAATGTCTCCCTGATTTGGTCTCTAAGGACAGGTGTGAAAGTGAATAAGCAGATAAGCAGTGAAGCATATGAGATTACCATATGCAACATTACCTGCAGCACATTGTTTTTAATCCATTTCTGTACCTCTGACCCCAGACCTCATCTCCTACCAATGGTAGAAAGGCAATATTAATGCTACAAGACACGTGGCTTCACAAACACAGAAAATGCAGCTGTTCATTACTTGCTTCCAGCTTTTCTAACAGAAATTTGCCTCTTTCTTCATTCTCTACTCTCTTCCTTCTTCCTTCCCATCTCTCTCTTTTCTTTATTCCTTCTTTTCATTTTCCTTGTAATAATTTCATTCATTTTTTTGAAAATGTATTGCATATAAAAGTGATATCCAGAAGTCAACAAGATAGAATTTCTTCCTTAAGGAGCTCATTTTCCTTTGGAATAGTCTGAGAGTTACTCCAAAAAAACGTATTATGTCATATTAAGTAGTATAATAGAAGTATAAATAAGGAGCTAGTATGAGAGATTCTTAGAGAAACTGATGCTTGAGTAAGATGTACTTTTTTTAATTGCTTCCTCCTACCAGGACCAGATATTTGGCCTTACAGATTTAACACAAACACATCACGACTATTTTCCACATATAAGAAGAGTATAGTAGAAACAGTAATAGTTAAGTATGATTATTCCTTATGTTTGTATAGTACATAGAAGCTCATAGTCACTTTTATATTCGTTATATCCAAAGACAGCCTTCTGGGATATAAAGGATCTAACAACCACGAGTCAAGTATATTGTATACATGCAATCCTGCTGCCATTTTATTCCCAAATCTCTATTCTAAGATGCTGTTTCCCACCGACTCCATTCTCCCCTAACATTTCTTCTCAGCATGAGGCTCTTTACAAACTCCACAAGATCTGACATGCAAGTTTAAATAAAAATGTGCAGGACTTCCCTGGTGGTGCAGTGGTTAACAATCCACCTACCAACGCAGGGGTCCCGGGTTTGAGCCCTGGTCCCGGAAAATCCCACATGCCGCGAAGCAACGAAGCCTGTGCACCACAACTACTGAGCCTGCACTCTAGAGACTGCAAGCCACAACTACTGAGCCCACGTGCCACAACTACTGAGCCCACATGCCACAGCTACTGAAGCTGGCGCGCCTAGAGCCCATGCTCCACAACAAGAGAAGCCACTGCAATGAGAAGCCCGCACACTGCAACGAAGAGTAGCCCCCGCTCACCGCAACTAGAGAAAAACCGCATGCAGCAACAAAGGCCCAACACAGCCAAAAATAAATAAATAAATTTATTTAAAAAATATGCAATCCTTTCCGTAAATTACAACACTTTAAAAATATAGCTGTTATGCAATGGCATGGCCACCTGGGAAGTGTAATCAAGTGAGAAGAAGTAAAAAGTATTAGGTAATTTTTATTATTCCTCCTTCCCAAGGGTCTCAAATCCAGAGCAAACCATCCTCTCTAAAATACTAGAATTGTATTTCCAAGAAAAATAATGTGAAAATATGAATATTTTTTGGTAATAAACTTTGCTCCTGTATCTGCAATTTAGGATAATTCTGGCCAGTTCACAGTCATTCTTGGATCCTCTACGCTCTTCAAAGTTATAAATATCAAGAGTCTTAAGTGCCCCATGAAGATCAACATTGGTTAAAAATTTCTTTCCTGAAGATATCTTTATTCTTCCATTCTGGTTTCACTGTGATCTCTAAATATTAAATTTTAAGTGCATTGAATTTTGGGATAAAGTGTTAAGGGAACCATTTATTTTCTTTACCTAGAGACAAGGGTGAGAAAGTGTCTTTTAACTTTCTCACCATAACAGCTTTTATAAATAAATAAATTCTTCATTTAGCCAGGGAAATATTAACACTACTATGTTTCACATCTAAACCATGCATGGAACATGATCAATGAGACCCATTTTTCCAGCATATTAAGACAAGAAGAATATCCTTCATAAAAGAAAACTGCTTTGGCTACGTTAAAATCTCCCAAGTTCTCTCATGTTCTTTCTCCTCTGCTTTTCAAAGTTACAAAGGGCAAGACTCCGAAGTGCCTCATGAAAAGGAACATTTCTGTTACTTTTGTTAAAAATTCTCTCACTGGATAACTTCTTGCTTAAAAGTATGTTAATTTCCTCTGCCCACAACTGAGCATCAGGGAGAAGGCAAAAAGAGCCCAAGGATTTCTAAAATCCATGTTGCAGTGGGCAGACACTGAAGTTGATTATCCTTTCTACATTAGAAAATCAGTTTTCCACCCACACTGTTGTTGGTTTTAACTCTCACACTACTATCACATTCACAACACTCCTGACCCAAGTTGTGTGAGGGTTTTCTCTTACCAAGAAATTATCTTCAACCACAGCTTCAACCACAGATAATTACCAAGAAATTATCTTACAATTTAACTCAATTCTGACACTATCTACCCTGAGATAGTGTCAGATCCCACAGGCTAAGGGCTTGGACATGACTGCTTCCACCCCACTTCAGATCCCAATCACAAGTCCAGGTTGTCACCCGTCCCCCTCCTCGGGTTTAATTTGCTATAGTGGGTCACAGAACTCAGGGAGAATACTTCCTATGTTTACTGCTTTACTAAAGGCTATGAAAAGGATACAGATGAAGAGCCAGATGAAGAGGTCCATAGGGTGAAGTTTTGGAGAGTCTCAAGAGAGGTGCTTCTGTCCCCATAGAGTTGGGATGTGTCACCCTCCTAGTACATAGATGCCCTCACTGACCTGGAAGCTCTCTGAAATCCAAACTACTGGGATTTTTATGGAGGCTTGCTCACAAAGGCATGATCAAATATTAGCTTCATTTCCAGCTCCTCTCCCCTCTTTAGACAAGTGCAGGGCTGTAGGGCTGAAAGTTCCAAGCATCTAATCATGGCTTGGTCTAGGAGCCCACCCAGAGTTGCCTCATTACAACAAAAAACACTCCTATCACTCAGGAAATTACACGGATTTAGGAGCACTGTGTCAGGAACTGGAGTCAAAGACTAAGTATCAGATAGAAAGCCCAGAAATAAACCCACACACCTATGGTCAATCAATCTACAACAAAGGAGGAAAGACTATACAATGGAGAAAAGACAGCTCTTCAATAAATGGTGCTGGAAAAACTGGACAGTTACATGTAAGAAATGAAATTAGAACATTCTTTAACACCATACACAAAAATAAATTCAAACTGGATTAAAGAACTAAATGTAGGAACAGATACTATAAAATGCTTAGAGGAAAGCATAGGCAGAACACTCTGACATAGATCGCAGCAGTATCTTTTTGGATCTGTCTCCTAGAGTAATGGAAATAAAAACAAAAATAAACAAATGGGACCTAATTAAACTCAGAAGCTTTTGCACAGCAAAGGAAACCATAAACAAAACAAAACTCCCACAGGATGGGAGAAAATATTTGCAAACGATGTGACCAACAAGGAATTAATCTCCAAAATTTACAAATAGCTCATGTGGCTCAATATCAAAACAACAACAACAACACAATCCAATCAAAAAATGGGCAGAAAACCTAGACATTTCTCCAGAGAAAACATACAGATGGCTAAGAGGCACACAAAAAGATGCTCAACATCACTAATTATTAGAGGAATGCAAATCAAAACTACAATGAGACATCACCTCACACAGGTCAGAATGGCCATCATCAAAAAGTCTACAAATAATAAATGCTGGAGAGGGTGTGGAGAAAAGGGAACCCTCCTACATTGTTGGTGGAAATGTAAATTGGTACAACCACTATGGAGAAGAGTATGTTTAGTTTCTTTAGGTTCCTTAATAACTAAAAGTAGAGCTATCATAGATCCAGCAACCCCACCCCTGGGCATATATACGAAAAAAAACATGATTCAAAAGGATACATGCACCGCAATGTTCACTGCAGTGTTGTTTACAATAGCCGAGACATGGAAGCAACCTAAATGTCCATTGACAGATGAATGAATAATGAAGATGCGGTACATATATAGAATGGAATATTACTCAGCCATTAAAAAAAGAATGAAATAATGCCATTTGCAGCAACATGGATGGACCTGAAGATTATCATACTAAGTGAAATAAGTCAAACAGAGGAAGACAAATATCATATGATATTGCTTATACGTGGAATCTAAAAAAAAAAACCTGATACAAATGACCTTATTTACAAAACAGAAACAGGCTCAGAGAACTAACTTATGGTTACCAGGGGAGAAGCGTGGTGGGGAGGGATAGATTGGGAGTTTGGGATTGACAGGTACACGCTGCTATATTTAAAATAGGTAACTAACAAGGACCTACTGTATAGCACAGAGAATTCTGCTCAGTAATTTGTAATAACCTAAATGGGAAAAGAATTTGAAAAAGAATAGATACATGCATATGTATAACTGAATCACTTTGCTGTACACCTGAAATTAACACAACATTGTTAATCAACTATAATATAAACTTTTTTTATAAAAAGGAATTTACAAGGGTTTCAGAAGCTTGCGCCAGGAACCAGGGGCAGAGGCCAGTATGAGTATTTTCTATTATCTCACACTTTCCTAATGGGGTGTCTCTTGGATATTCATTTAGAACTGTGTCCCTGCTTTTGCCACAATTACGATAATATTGCCATTAGATTTCTTAGTTTATAAAATACTTTCAGCAAATTTAAAATGTTAGTTACTAGATATAGGCACACTAAAAGATGCTAAGAAATTTTAAGTGACTTAAAAAGAAGTAACAGATTAACACAAAAATTATTCCAGAGAATTTTAATGTGAGGGATCCTGAAAGAGCAAATCCTTAAGGGTCCTATACCATCATCATTCTCTAAGGAAATAATACATTATTGTTGTTTGAAAGATTATCCTGAATTTGACTGAAGGGTTATAACTGTGATGTATTTTATTCTCTTTATGTTGTTTGTATGTGTTTACTAAAAAATACCTATTTTAATACTTATAAACTTAAAGTGATCTTAAAATATTAATGTTCAAAACATTGCATTGCAACTTTTAATTACCTTTTAGGTGCAATGTACTGTGTACTCAGTGACAGGTACTTTTAATGCACTATCCCATTTACTATTATTATTATAAAGATAAGTGACACATGTCATGTATTGAAGTTGAGGTTCATATTTACTAAATATTTAAAGTTACACAAATAATAAATAACATATCTGAAAATAAAATTCAAGTTTTCTGGTTTCAAGTCTAGTGATCTTTTTCTCTTTATCACATCTGCTTCTGTAAATGTTTTCTTTACCCCTTTGGAAAAAAAACATTCTATGTGAAATTCCACCTATTTATGGATTTCAGAAATTCCAAGAGAGCACAAACTAAAGTATATTATAATGATGCTGTGAACACCCTTATAAACTTATTTTTGTTAACTTTGAATTAGTTACTAGAATTAGAATGGATAAAAGGGTATGTGCATTTTAATCTACTCTTTGTTATGTACTGCTAATTAGTCCTCCAAGATTTAAACAAACTTTTAAAAAGAAAAATATTTCAAGTGCATCTTGCATCGTTGAGGTACTCATCGGTTTTTTTTTAACAACTTTATTGGAGTATAATTGCTTTACAATGGTGTGTTAGTTTCTTCTGTATAACAAAGTGAATCAGATATACGTATACATATATCCCCATATCCCCTCCCTCTTGCATCTCCCTCTTACCCTCCCTATCCCACCCCTCTAAGTGGTCATAAAGCACTGAACTGATCTCCCTGTGCTATGCAGCTGCTTCCCATTAGCTATTGTACATTTGGTAGTGTATATGTCAATGTCACCCTCTCATTTCATCCCAGTTTCCCCCTCCCTGTGTCAAGTCCATTCTCTACATCTGAGTCTTTATTCCTGTCCTGCCCCTAGGTTCATCAGAAACTTTTTTTTTTCAGAATATATATGTGTTAGCATACGGTATTTGTTTTTCTCTTTCTGACTTACTTCACTCTGTATGATAGACTCTAGGTCCATCCACCTCACTACAAGTAACTCAGTTTCATTTATTTTTATGGCTGAGTAATATTCCATTATATGTATGTGCCACATCTTCTTTATCCATTCATCTGATGATGGACACTTAGGTTGCTTCCATGTCCTGGCTATTGTAAATAGTGTTGCAATGAACATTGTGGTACATGACTCTTTTTTGAATTATGGTTTTCTCAGGGTATATGCCCAGTAGTGGAATTGCTGGGTCGTATGGTAGTTCTATTTTTAGTTTTTTTAAGGAACCTCCATACTGTTCTCCATAGTGGCTGTATCAATTTACATTCCCACCAACAGTGCAAGAGGGTTCCCTTTTCTCCACACCCTCTCCAGCATTTGCTTGTAGATTTTTTGATGATGGCCATTCTGACCTGTGTGAGGTGTTATTAAGGTACTCATCTTTGAAATATGTTCCTTTTGACAAATCATCCTACTAATTCCTAGGAACAGATTAAAATTGATTTAAGATCCAAAGTAATTGTAATTAGGCCAGGGAATGAGCCATGACCCCAATTCCTTTTTTTAAATCATTCTAGCCAAGAATAAAAGATAACTCTACAATTGAAAATAACAACTCACAGATTCAAAGCTCACATCAAACCTTTGCTACATGTCAGATCCTGTGTACAAAATGATGTGCTTGACTTCAAGCCCACGTTACATCTGTGGGCTGGGTAGACGGATTGCAATTTTGGCTACAATTATTCTTTTACTTTGTACAGGACTCTTCAAAGTGTAACATTGTGACTCCCCCCATGAAGAGGTAGAGCTTATTTCTTACCACCTTGAATCTGCATTGTCCCTGTGTCTTGTTTTGACAAACAGAATGAGACAGAAATGATGTTGTGCCAGTTCTGAGCTGGTACACCAGCTCACTCTTGGATACTAGCTTTGTCGCCATTAACTAATTGGCTAGCCTGCTGGATGATAAGAGACACATAGCCCAGTTGCCCCATCACCCCAACCAACAGCCAGCCAAAACAGAGCCACAGATGCATGAGTAAACCCAGCCAAGATCATACGACCATCTAGCTGAGTGCAGCTCAGATTGCTAAACCACAAAACCAAAAGCTAATATTTAGTGGCTGTTTTAAACAGTTAAGTTTGGGGGTTGATAGTTATACAAGAAAAGTTATCTGATACTTACAACATCTTTCCCACAAATTTTAATTAAGAAGAGACAGGAAAAGAACTCCTATATCCAAGAGAATAGGAATTTTTTTTTTTTCTGTATAGGTATCTGATCCTTTGATCTGATCCTTGAAGGAGAATCTGAAAATTAAAAACCTGATGTTTATAGAGTATTCCAAACAAGTGAAAGAACCATCCCACAGTTGTCAATGTTGGAGGCTATCTGTGGGCATTATTAAAAAGATGGAGCATTTTATACCAGAGGTTAAATCCCATTCACGGTATTAACTGTAGGAGCATGGTACGGTTCTGTTCCTTAGTTTTCACATCTTAACTGAGGATGATACGTAGCACTTGTATCGTAGAATTACTGTAAGAATTAAACAAATCAACAGACGCGAAATACCTAAACTAGCACCTAGTATGTAGTAACTATTAGCTATTAGCATCAGATACCAAGTTTAGAGTTTGTTATGTTTACCTATCTGATTCTGTATTATATACGTGCATATGCATCCATGTATGTGAGCTGAAGGTAGCCAAGCACAGAAGGTAGGAAAAGAAATACCTGGAAAGACAGAAGCATGAATACAGAATTGGCATATGTGGCTATGCATCTGAATAGTGATTGGTAGTTTACAAAGAATTTTCACAGCGTCGTTTTATTCACAGCCAAAGAAACCAAATAATTCAGCAAATATTTATTAAGTAACTTCTATATTCCAGGCATTGCATTAAATAATGCTTAGGGAATGTAGGAGCAGCTATAAATAACATTAAATTTATGGACCCTGAAAATCTTATAACTCAGCAAGCTTCCCTCTTTACATTTCCCAACAGGAAGTTTAAATTTAAAAATTCTGCCCAATTCTACCAAGTGTACATCTCTGTGTATTAACATTGTCCCAGTATAAAACTGTTCTCCTACTATTACCCTTTTATTTTTCTAATACACTAAATTAGTGACTTTTTTTCAGCTTTTTCTTTTTCGAAGGAGGAGAAAACAGACACACAGTGAAAAAAATCCTTTACAAAATCAGTCACTCCTACATTCCTTTGCTTTAGAATGTGAGTCACAAAGCTCCGTTCAAAAACAACTTTTCATAATCACAAATCTATAGACTGAACTGACGGGAGACTCAAACAAATTGGCTTGCATTTATAAAGTTTGCCTCTGCACCTTTCTTGTGTCAGTTGCTCCCTACTGTGTCAATATATTGATATTTTAAAATCTGCTTTTTGATTTTTATTATGATTTAAGAAAGGGTTTCTCAACCTCAGCACTATCGACATTTTGGATATAGATGGTAAGGGGATTTTCCTATAGAACGTTTAGCAGTATCCCTGGCTTCTGGCATCCACTCCTTTCCAGTTGTGACAACCAAAAATATTTCCAGACATTGTCAAATGTCCCCTAGGTTTAGAACCACAGATTTAAGGAATGAACTATGTGGCAAAACGTTTTTGTTAAGAGTTTGCTTCATTCATTTGTTTATTGAAAATATTTTGGGCAATAGCATGGAATAAGCTAAGAGCCTAAATGACCTCACAGCTGACACAATGAGTAAACACATGAAATTATAAAGTATGTCATTGACTTTCAAACTGTAAAATATAGAACCAAACTGTCTCCAGAATGACCAAGTTTATAACCAAACAGTGGGAAGTATATTCCCTTTTAAAGAAACATATATGTCTCATTAATTATTATATCAACAGGAAAAAAAATCCTATTTATTTAGCAAACAGTGGAAAGAACTATATATTTTTATTCAAGATTTTCTCCTTTTATTTACAAAATACCCATAATTCAATTCTGCTGAGTCACTACACTTCATGTGCAATAACACCATTAAGTTAATATAACAGATATCTTTCAAACTGTCAAACATTACAATTAACTGAGTGTTTTAAAAATAAGATTAAATTGTGACTTATTTTGAATTATGGCTCAACAAGCTAATATTCTTTTTTCAAAGACTGAGTATTGACTGATCATGGTAAATAGTGATTACAAGATAGATTTTTTAAAAAAGACTATCCTCGGGGGGAAAATGTGATATTTTGTGTGCTATCTTTGAAGCAGTTCTCAGTCTTTTGCATGGAATGAAGTATATGTTTGCTACATCCAAAGTATAAACCTGTCTGTATTTAATAGAGGTTGAACAAAACGCCAATTTTCAAATCCCTATCAAGACTTACCAAGGGCTCTAAAATCTTTTAATATAATAATTTTTGATAAATTTGTAATAATTTGTCTTTACCCACAGGAAAGGAGACTTTAATTTTTAGATATTTCAAGCAGAAGACTCAAAATAGTAAAACTACTATTAAATATTCTAATATCTGAGTAGATCGGTGTTTACCTCATAAATGCAAAAATCCCTGAAATGCACTCATATAATGCATATCTATTTGACTTGTAACCTTATGACTTATATTACAAATCTTACTATAAACAGATACTGAACTTGAATATATTAAAACTAGCATGAAAAAAGCTATTCTCTAATTTAGATATTGCTTGAGCTCTGATGACCATATATAACTCATTATTCTAAAATGGTGGAAGTGGAAATTATGTGGTACTCTTTAACCTTCACTAGGTTTCAAATCAAATTTAATCTCCAATTCCTGATGTACTGCTTACTATGGAAATCAACATAGGCAACTCGTCTAACCCCTACCTTCATCTAACTGCCTTGTCTATCAAGTGGGGATAATTAAAATAATCCATACCTATCACTTTGTTGCTGTTCTTTGTTTTAATTTGTTGTGTATTTTGCTTTTGCTTAGCTCTATCCTAGGAAAATGTTGAGCGAATATTAGCTCCACTAAGTTTTCACATGGGGAGAACCAAAATTTGACCTATGACCCAGGTTGCTAACATTCTTGGTATATCCCTGGTATCTGTAGACAAAGGATCCAATCATTCTAATAAAAATAATATGTAAGAGATTTTTGAGCTTCTGACCTCCACAACTGTAGGATAATAACGTCTTGTTATTTTAAGCCACTGAGTTTGTGATTTGTTATGTCAGCAACAGAAAACTAATATAGATTTCTGTTTATGCTTTTTCCCAAAGATACCTCTTTTGAATCCACCCTCCTTTTCTTCACATACTTCCCTTGTATCCTTACACTTTAAAGAAAGCAAGCCAAGTTTTTAACTTGACATCCAGCACAATCCAACTCTTGGTTTCAGCCAAACTTTCTCATCTGATCTCTCAGTGTTTCTAAATAACATTATAAACATTAGAGTTTCATCCGAACTACACTGATCTTTTACTCTCAAAATTAAATGCATACACAGGATTTTGTTATTATTGTAAAAGAGAAAAATACCTCAAACAAAACATTTTGAAAGGGCATTTCTTGGTTTATGTAACCGAAAAATCCAGTAATAAAGCTTGCATTAATCAAAGCTATATCCAGATCCTTGAATAATATCTTCAGGTATCTGTCACAATCCTTTGTCTCTATGTGTTTCTGTTGACTTTCTTCTCACACTTTCTTTTCAAGATAGCACCAGGTTTGCATTCTACAGATACTGCAAACTAGTAGAAAGAGTACTTTCTGAAATGCCCCAACAAATGTATCAAATATGGCTGCGATTTAGACTCAATTTCCCAGAAAGCAGAGATCGAAGCAAGGATTAAAGTGCTAACACCATTTTTTTTTTTTTAGAGGTTCAAGCTAAGGCAATGAAGGTAAGGGAAAAACACAAGTGAGATAAATAATGATGTGCTACATCACAATACAAGGCTTTAACACACTACTTATTCTTCAGAATGTGCTGCAGAGCGACAGCTGCAGTAGTCCCAGTTGGCATATTCACTGGGCACATGAGACTTCCCAACGACTGAACGGAGAACCCTTACCTGTGACTCATAACAAGAAAAAGAAAGTGGAATCTGCCTATCTCCCATTTTCTATTATTTGATGTTGCTCTCACAAAGTCAGATCCTCTATCTCACACTATGGTATTTACCCAAATCTCACAGTGGAGTGACAACCTGCACAATAAGTGTTTTTAATCTAAAAAGAGATAAAAGAGAAGAATGTGGTTAAGGGAATCTGGGGAACACACTGTTTATATATCCAAACAGGCTCTTAATGGTCCAACTTGGGTTATGTGCCTATTTCTGAACCAGTTGCTCTAGCTGAGGGCTATGGAGTTTTGACTGGGAAGCCTTTGGTCACATGTCTATCCCTGAAGCCAGAGATGGGTGGGTATCTGCTCACATGTAAAAAATGTGGATTTATAAGATCAAGTGTGCTATTATTGCAAAAAGGGGTAAAGGATGCCGGACAGGCTAAAGCAACAAATATCAACCTCTCAAATCTCTAAGTCAACAATAACACCTAAAACTATCCTTCAAGATTCACTATCAACGCTTCTAAGAGATCTCTGGAAATGTCTCATGACGACTCAGTACGTACAGTGTTATATCGCTCACATCAACTCGTCACTCACTGTTTATCCTATAATATTTTATATCATGTAGTAGACTTTAAGCTCTGGATGTGTTATATAAGAGTTGTTGAAAAACATGTAGATACACACACACACGGAGAATTTATTTATGTATTTTTAGAAAATATTTATTTAACCTCATTACATGCTAGGCACTATTCTGTACAAAGAAGAGTACAAAGCCATGACTTTCAGAAGAGCTTTGTCTAGAAAAAAAAAATTAAACAGACCATTATAATTTGATTTGAAAAGTTATTATAATACTACATACTACACATACTGCATGATTCAGGCCCTCAGCAGGAAACTGAGCCCAATCTAAGAAACTATATATAGACTACATACACATGTGAGCAGGGTTAAGGGGTGCTGAGGTATCCATAGACTAGCAACAATAGGAATACATCCCTAAGATGAAATCATCCCTAAGATGAAAAAGAGCAAAAAGAGGAAACAGAGCTCTGTAAAACAGTGTGAACTAGAGTCATGGAGGAAAAACTGACAATGGAAAGGGGTCATGGTTGGACACACCTACGTTTAAGGAACAAAGCTTAAAACATGTAGAGATCAGGAAAAAAGTCTCCTTTTCCCACTGACTCCTTTCTTCCCCATCTTGCAAGATTTCCTCTGGGTACGTCCCATAGACTTAGCCCAAATAGGTGCTCAAAGGTAATAGTGGTGAAAGTGGGAGAGCACTTGGAGTCAGGCCCCTGGTCATTGGGCAGGAAAGAAAAGGGTGAACAATGGATCTGGGTACCTGGAGTGATGGCTGGGCAAAGGCAGAAGAAGATGAATGCACACTCACTTTGGAAAAACATGGAAGAATGTGTGTGTCTGAGTGTTTAAGTAGCAGGAAAGGGAGACCCTCAGGGAGGAGACTCAATAGAAAGATAGCAGTCATTCCAAGTGAAGACAACTGCACAAAGATGTGAGAAGATCTGGGATGGCATGATCAGAGTGCCTCCAGGGAGCAGGTATTGCCTGGAGGAATCTGGAAAAGTATCCATAACCGATACCATATTTCCTCTTTATTTCTTGAAGAGCCACAAATACGGGCAGCTATTCACTGAACAGTATTGTTGAATGAATGACCAAATGGATTAACTAACGTTTCCCTTATGTTGATTTCTACACAAATCAAGAATGACAGGTCTGGGGACTTCCCTGGTGGTCCAGTGGTTAAGACTTCACCTTCCAACACAGGGGGTACAGGTTTGATCCCTGGTCAGGGAGGTAAGATCCCACATACCTCACGGCCAAAAAAAACCAAAACATAAAAAAAACAGAAGCAATATTGTAACAAATTCAATGAATACTCTAAAAATGGTCCACATCAAAAATAATCTAAAAAAAAAAATGAATGACACGTCTGGTATTTCTGATCATCATAATACAATTCTGGTATATACTCTCTTGTGAAATATGTCTTGATAATTCGACCTCACTGACTGGATTACCATTTTTATAGCCTTTTTTGCATTGTTTGAAATAAATAATTCACTCTGGGATGGAGATATTGAGTAAAACTTTATACCAAGATTTGTATATGATTTTTCTGGTAGTATCTTAAATTTCAAAGGAATTGGAGAATAAGTAGCCTTTGTAATTACTATCATCTTTATTTAATTAAAATGAACTTCAGAAGTTTACAAAATAAAGCCTAAAATGTTAATAATGATTAGAAACAAAATAAAAATTGAAAAAAAGAACATATAATCAATATTTTTCCATTCCAATACCTACAAAGTGCATCGGTTCTGATAGATAATCCAGTGTCTTTAAAGTCAACTGAAGAAATAAGAACTATAAACTACTTGAGTTAAGTCCCTTTAGGACAAACTGACATTTGGTGCTAACCTATGCAAACTCTACATTTATCAGCTTAGGCAGATGTCATCATCACAACAACTTTTCTTGAGTTTTCTAATGCACTTATCTCTAAGACAAGAGCACTGCCATTTCATTTAGCCTTCACAATGATCCTGTGAAGAAGGGACTTTTATAGGTGAGGAAACTGTTTCAAAGAGTTTGCATAAAAATAAACATATTAAACCGTGGAGCTGATATTCAAACTGAGATCAGTCCACACCCTGAATCGTTAGGCTTTCCTGAATACATGGTATACTGTTTTTCTAATGAAAGTTCTTGACTTATTTATACATGTCTGTAAGGCAACCAATCTTGAGGATCTAGTTCAAATGTTCTACTCCCTGAAATCATTGCCTACTGCCCCAGCCAGAAGGGACTGCTCTCTATCTTTGAGTTTCTATGCTTTGTGATTTGAGCATAATTAATATTTGTTTTGAGTATACCATGATAGAGGCTGTATTTTACAACATTTCTATTAAAAAAATGCATTCAGAAAAGCAAAAATATAATATACAACTTGATGAATTTCTACATAGTAGAAATTCCAAGAAACAGAACATTACCAGAATAACAGAAACTCCTTTTTGTTCCTTTCCTACTCCTATCCCCTAAAATAACTGTTACTCTGATTTCTAAGAGCATACACTAGTTTGGGGCAGGTATTACTTTAAGTGCTGTATATATAATTTAACATTCACAACCATTCTAGGCACAGAGAGAGAGAGTAAATAACCTACTCAAAATAATACAGCTCCTGAATAGTGCAGAGTTAGGATAACAGGGGCAGAGAGAAAGAGAGAGAGATTGGAGGATAGTGTGCTGTTGGGAGAAGGATGGGACCATAAGCCAAGGAATGCAGGAGCCTCTATAAACTAGAAGAGACAAAGAAATGGATTCTCCCCTTGAGCCTCAAGGAGTACAGCCTTGTTAATCCATAGATTTCTGACCTCCAGAACTATAAGAAAGATGTGTTGTTTAATGCCACCATGTTTGTGGTGATTTGATACAACAGCAATAAGAAATTAATCACCTTGTGCTAAAAATTGTGGGACAAGAAACTCAGATGTTCTGATTGCATATGGAAAGAAAAGAAAGAGAACCTCAGATTAAAGTAGAAAAATAATTTAATAGCTGGAATAGTTTAAGAATTTACATCAATTATCTAGAAAGAAATTAGACAGATAATAGAATTCACTCCTTTATCCTTTATTGTATTTGAATACGATAATGTTCAATTGTATGGAATGGTAAAAATTTTATATAATTTCCCTGGCACAGATTGGTTAAATCAATCTCCAGTTAAATAAAATATTGTCATCTTCACATAAAAGCTTGTATTGAAGAACTTCTGCAAGATTTACTATAGATTAAAGTATGTTCTTAATTTATTTTTGCAAAATCTAAAATTTTAAGAGTGAGGAAGATTTAGAGTGTGCCAATTTAGGCAGGTATGTGTGTACGTTTGTGTGTGTGTGCTGAATCACCATCTGGTTTCATAATAACAAGAGTTACTCTGAGTAAACAAAAACAAAAAAACCTTAACAAAATTTAGAATTCAAATGTCATGTATTCTCCTATATGAAATTCTTTCAGTCAACTAAATTTTAGAGGTTGCAAAGCGTCACACTGGGGCCAGTTATGGAAATAACTTGGTACAGAATTGGAGTAGGCAGAACCACAAAGGTTAGGGTAAGCACGTGGTAAGCTGAATAATGGCTCCCTAAAAGATGCCCAAGTTCTAATGTCTGGAATCTGTGAATGTTACCTTCTATGACAAAAAAGGACCTTGCAAATGTAAGTAAGTTAAAGATCCTGAAATGGGGAGATGATCTTGGATAAGTCAGGTGGCACTTAAATGCATTTACATGTACCCTTATAAGAGAAAGTCAGAAGATGTGACACAGAAGAAAAGGAGAATGTGACCACAGAGTCAAAGATCTAAAGTATGTGGCCACAAGCCAAAGAGGGCCAGCTGTCACTGGAAGCTGGTAAGGCAAGAAACAGATTCTGTCGTAGAGCTTCCAAACAGAGTGCAACCCTACTGGCACCCGGATTTCAGCCCAGTTACACTGGATTTCAGACTTCCGGCATCTAGAACTATTCTAGAATACATTTCTGTTGTTTTAAGCCAACAACTTTATGGAAATTTGTTACAGCAGCTGCAGGAAACCAATATAGATTTCAGCACCTGAGAATGGGGCACTGCTGTAACAAATACCTAAAAAGTTGGAAGTGGCTTTGGAATCAAATAATGAGTAGAGGCTGAAAGAAGTTTGAGGTACAGGATGGAAAAAGCTTACCGCCTTAAACAAACTGTTGGTAGGAATATGGGCATTAAAGGCTCTGTTGGTGAGGGGTCAGAAAGAAGAGCATGAGAAAGAAAGAATATATTATCTTAGAGAACACTTATACTGTCATAAACAGAATATTGGTAGAAATATGAACGATAAAAGCACTGCTGCCTGAGAACTCAGAAGGAAATGAAGAACATGATTTTGGGAACTGAAGAAAAGGGCATCCTTGTTACATAGTGACAGAAAGCCCAGCTGAATTCTGCCCTTCAACTATGAGGAAAGCAGACCTCATAAGCAATTAACTTGAGTATTTACCTAAGAATTCCAAGCAATGTGTTGAAGGTGTGGCTGGATTTCTTTTTGATGAAAATAAAATATATGAGGAAAGAGATAAATTGAGAAAGACAGGGCAAACAGAAAGAAAGCAGGTCTTAATGATTCAGGAAATTCTCAGACTATCCAGATTGCAAAAGATGTTAAAACTAGGAAATTCACTGTTAGGAAAGTGTGCTCTGAAGAGAAAGCCATGGGTATGGTTGGGCAACCACTAGCTAGTGCCTCAAAAGGATCAAAAGGTGAGAGCATCACCTCACACAGAGGGTTCTTTGAAGAGATTAAGCCTATGACTCATGGATGCCCTCAAGTATCTCAACAGAAGCCAAGAATAAAGATGAAATTATATAGAAAAGATCTAAAAAACAAACAAACAATATTCATCGGGTTCCTTTTAAGTTTTATTCTCCAAGCCAGTAGTTTTTTTTTTTTTGTTTTTTTTCTTTTGATTTTTTTTTTGCGGTACGTGGGCCTCTCACTGTTGTGGCCTCTCCCGTTGCGGAGCACAGGCTCTGGACGTGCAGGCTCAGTGGCCATGGCTCACGGGCCCAGCCGCTTCGCGGCATGTGGGATCTTCCCGGACCGGGGCACGAACTCGTGTCCCCTGCATCGGCAGGCGGACTCTCAACCACTGTGCCACCAGGGAAGCCCCAGTAGTTTTAATATATATTATTTTATTAAAAATCGATATCACCTTTGTGAGTAAAATATAATTGTTCCCAATTTATATGTACAAATATATCCGTTTTTTGGTTGCAAGCAACAGAGACCACTGCAATTAAATTAAAAATGGAAGTTAGTGAAAAGTTATCAGGCAGCTCATAAAAGTGAAGGAGAAAATAAAATATGACATTGGAAGGAGAAAATCCAGGTGAGTTTTGGGCAACCAGGACAAATAGATAATGCCTTCAGGAAGATTCTACCAGAATGAATCAGTTCTAAATCTTTTCTATATTTGCATCACTTTGCTCAGGAGTTCATTTCCGTGTAGGGAGAGGCTGGTTGACTTAATTCGTGTGAAGAATTTACACCTTGCTCCTCATGAGGGCAGAATAACTGAATGAAAAGTCCCATTAAGAACATACGCAATGGGAAAGAGAAGTTCCCAGAAATGAAGGGAGATGCTAAAGGAAAGTAGAATGGATGCTAACCAGACTAAAAACACACAGGAAAAGAATGTCTCCTTCAGTGATGGCTAGAGTGTCCCATTGTCTTTCCCAAAGCTGTCTATCTAGGTCATAGCTGAGCCCTGACAAAGACTACTTGATTTAAATTAGAGTCTATGCATCTATAATATAGCTGCTAACCTTCTCCCAGGGGGTTCAATGCTTCCATATATACAATGAGGAAATAAGGTATGTATAACCTCTAAGGGATCTTCCAACTTTTGGTGTCCTTCTTATATGATCCAGCTTGTTGCTTTGAGGCACTGGATGGTTTTTTATCATTGACAACAGATATATTCACTTCATTCTTATTTACATAGATGGAAACTATGTAGTGACAAGGTCTCTTCAAGGCTGGAATACTTCCTTAATAACACGAACAAAATTGCATATGGTATCAATCTTGTCCCACTGACTTGACTGTAGTGATTTAAAAGCTTTCATTCTTTGAATTCAAAAATCTAATTTTTAATGCACTCTGTCAGCTGTCTTCATGGATTGTAAATTAGTTTCTGTCATCCTGACAGACTCTCAGATAAACTGAAACTTAACTAGGGAAAAAGGATAAAATGTTAAAAAACAATTCGGTTCTGAATAGAATAAACGTGATATATATTTTGGTTACTTTCCCTCTAAATTGTCATTGGTTTCTCTGCAGTGGCGAGCTGATGAGTCCATGTGATGATCAACTACTTCTGTAATTTACTGTCTGACAACAGATTGTAAGCAAATTGCCAGGCTGACTTTGAGTGAACCCATTAAGCATTATTCCTTTCAAACACACTGACCTGAAGAAAAGACTCAAATCATTTTATTCACCAGCATAACCTAAAATTACTGAGCATTTCAGCTGTTATTTCCTCCAAGTGTTCACTTTAATTGGGTGAGTAATCATTTTACTTGAAAAAAAAATCCATTAGGTTGACCAAAGGTGGGTGAGAAGGCAATAGTGTGGTTCTCACTGGTAAAGAACCAGAAGACAGGGAAATTCAGCTAGGGAGAGAAGGGGCATGAGAGAAGGGGCATGACCCAGGGAGAGAAGGAAGGATAGAGTGGGGAAGAGAGACAGAAACACAGAGAAATTAGGAAAATGGTATTTAATGACATAGGAAAGTCTGACTACCCAAGGCTTTCTATATTAATACTCCAAAGTGCTGGGTTCTCTCAAAATACATATAACCATCCACATTTGTAAAGCAATTTACTACTTAAATGTAAAGCCACCTCCCTCCTCAGAATCTCAAAATACACTTTAAGTTACAAAGAGCTCCATTTACAGGTGGGGAACCTGAGGCTCCATGAGGACAAGTGATTTAATCCACAGCTGGTTGACGGCAGAAACTACATCAGAACCAGGTCTCTACCTCCTCCACCCAATGTAATTTCCATCCCACCTCACTGCCTTTATACCAGAGTTCCTTAATTCACTTCCACCATTCAATTAGATCCTTCTTTCCACGGAACTTCCTTGAGAAAGCTTTTGCTGTTGTCTCTGAGAATGTTCTCCCCCAAGTAACCCTATAATCTTTGAAGACAGCCTTAGATTAAGGCTCTGACACTTCTGGACTCTATAAGGATGACTACCACCTTTTCATACTGGTTGAGGCGATAAAGCCTTTGTCCAATTTAACCTGAAGAAAACTACTTAACTGGCAGAGAAGAAGTGTTGCGTGGGCACCCTCCACTTGGGTACCCTTCCTTCTAATACTTAATTGGCTATCTGTCATTGGAAACACAGTTAAACCATTTAGGTCCCATGTCTAAAATGAGAATAGGAATATCATTCCTGTAAGAATTATATGAGCTAATGCATGGAAAAGCATGTTGCCCATGTAAGGTATTAATATTAATGAGATAATTCTCCAAAATGAGGACTAATGTTTACTTGAAACAGTCTGTGTGATGACTGAGCCTTGTGCAGAAATGGGGAGAGCATGTGGCAGAATGTCTATAGCAGATACTATTAGTACCTCACCCATGTCTCGTAGGGACTCACCAATCCCATACTCACTGTAGCTTCCTAAGGCAACCACTGGAGGAATTTCTCTGGCCTGCTTGGCTAGTGACAGTGACACCAGGATTGTAGAATCTGATATCCCCAGAGAATACCCCTCAACCGAGAGTTGAAGGACAAATATTCCAGATTCTTCTCCCCTTAAGTGGAGCAATGCTAAGGAATTGTTTTTTAACTATAATGTTTGTTGTACTAGAGTGTCAATAACCTTAAAGGAATAGGTCCCGAAGAAGTGAATAAATCAAATGGAACATTTTTTATGTTTACTCCCTCCTCATGTCCTCCCTTTGTGACTGTCTGGCATCACTGCCTTCATGCAGAGTATGTGGACATGCCAGTTAACTAACCATGGCATTTTATGACCCTATGAGAGGAATAAATGTCAAGAATGTACAAATATTAGGACACTTTCCTCTATAAATCATAGCGCTGAGGGCTTCCCTGGTGGCGCAGTGGTTAAGAATCTGCCTGCTAATGCAGGGGACACGGGTTCGAGCCCTGGTCTGGGAGGATCCCACATGCCGCGGAGCAACTAGGCCCGTGAGCCACAACTACTGAGCCTGTGCATCTGGAGCCTGTGCTCCGCAACAAGAGAGGCCGCAATAGTGAGAGGCCCGCGCACCGCGATGAAGAGTGGTCCCCGCTCGCTGCAACTAGAGAAAGCCCTCGCACAGAAACGAAGACCCAACACAACAAAAATAAATAAATAAATTAATAAACTCCTACGCCCAACATCTAAAAAAAAAAAAAAAAATCATAGCACTGAACTCACTGGCGGTGGTGTAAATCTTGAAAAATCAAAGAAGGTACCCTCAGGATCTTCTCTTGTATTTTTTTTTAAATGGTTGATAGGATGAAAGGAGGGGCAACTGGAGTAAAAAGATGGAAATTTATTTCCATTCCAGAGACTATCAAATCTTTGTAAAATATTTTCTTTATTTTGTCTTTACTTCAAGCTTTAACTAATTCATTGCTTGACTCAAGGAACACATTAAATGTATACGACAAATATCATTAAAAATCTTCTGGTCTAGTGATCTATTTCAAAGGTCAATTGTAAGTCACTACAGTACACTAAGGTCATGGAAGCAAAAGGAATGTATCCTAATAGTCACACCTGTATTTGTAAATCTAACTTCACCTGCATATCTATTTATCTACCTTGGAACATAATTATTATTCATGCAACGAACAAACCAACTCACATGCACACATACACACACAAATGTACATATATATATAAATGTGTGTGTATATATATATACACACATACATACTTATATAAAAATACACATATTTATGCATGTTTGTGTGCATGTGTCAGTTTATTAGTTATTAATTATTAATTACAGAATTAGTATACAGAGAAGCCCACATGTTTTGGAACCAGACTGCTTGTGCTTGAATCTCAGTTCTGCCACTTATGATCTGGGTGACCATGAGCAAGTTACTTAATCTCTCTGTGCCTCAGTTTCCTTATTTTTTTCCTTAAAAAGGGATGATAATTGTACCTGCCTCTTAAAGCTATTCTGAGGATTAAATGTGTTAATATAGGCACATATAGAGCCTAGCAAAGAATAAGGACTATATCAGCATTAGCATTACCTTCACACATATTCTATCAACCTATATTATACACACATTACCCACACATATATATATAAATATATATATATATACACACACATAAGAATTCATCCATATATGTTGCTGAATACTATACAGGTATAGTATAATTATTACATGCATGTAGCATAATGAGTAGACAATGTGATTTTGGTGATGATGTTGACTATTCCCATTAACAGGCAATCCCCCTCCTGTGGTGAGTTAAGCAGGGCCTCACTGGGTGCTCCATGGTAACTCCAACCCTGAATAATTAAAAGCCCTCCTAGCACCACTTGAAATACATCTTCTAAAATCATTATTCAATTCTCCCCTTACAGGTCAAATTATTTGCTTCCACTTTCAAATGAAGTTATCAATCCCTTTAAAAGAAATAAAAAACAAAAATAATAACATAAATAATCATAAGCTATCACATTAATTGGAGTCATTTTCCTCCTGGGCGTCTCTAGATAGTATCTCCCTTCCCTGATCCGCTTGCTGATCTGAGATTAATATTCAGTGTACCCTGCAGTCACTCTTTTCCACAGAGTTCTGACAGGGAGGATCTAATAGAAGAACAAAGAGAAAATTCAACTATTTGGTGTCGTGGCTACTCAGGAACTCCCATGCCTATTATTTCTAGGAAGGACTATAAGGATTTCCATTACACACTGTTGAAATCATCGTGTGTTGGGATAATTATAGGAAAATTAGAAAATAAAAGGCAATAGAAAATTTAAATGCTACCCATGCTTACGTCTCTGAACTCATCACTTCTCCCTCACTGCCCTGAGTCTCTTCACCCAAATGACACTGTCAGACCCCAGGTGGTATCTTTGCCTAGCACCCCCTGTGAACTCTGCATTGATTCTAGTAAATTCAAATATCTGCTCCTTATTGGAAAATGTTAATGCTAGATATGTATGTGTCAAGATAACCGCAGGCTTCATTTGGAGGAAGAAAGGCCAAAGGGAACTAATATTTATGGAGAGCCGACTATGTTTCAGACATTTTACTTTGTGTGCTTTATCTTACTTAATCCTCACCTCAAGTCTCTGAGACATTATTATATTCATTGCATAACTGAGGAATCAGAAGCTTAGACAGGTTGATTAATTTGCCCAATTCCACATACTGACAAACCACACAGGCAGGATTGAATCCAGGCCTAGCCTACACCAAAGTTCATGCTGTTCTACTTTTACGGCACTGCTGATGTAACAGCAATTTAGGGCAAAAAATCTCATGGCTGGATTCATTGAATATAGAAACTTTCCCATGACCATTTCACAGAAACTCATTTTTATACACAAAAAGTAGCTAAATGTAGAACAGT
This sequence comes from Globicephala melas, assembly GCF_963455315.2. Lineage (NCBI taxonomy): Eukaryota > Metazoa > Chordata > Mammalia > Artiodactyla > Delphinidae > Globicephala > Globicephala melas. The sequence goes on along the minus strand of NC_083332.1, from coordinate 37,300,970 downwards.
AGTATAGATTATCATGTTCTTTGACGTATCTCCCATCAGAGGCAGGGTCTGTGTGTCCTCTCCTTGAACCTGGATGAGGTTGTGACTATTTCAAGCCATAGAGGACGGCAGAAGTGACAAAAAGGATTTCTGAGAAGGGCCATAAAAGGCATTTGAATTTCCCACATGTTTGCTGAAACACTTACACTTAGAGCCCTGAATGGCAATGAGAAGTTGGACTTCCCTGGGGCCACCATGTTGTGAGGAAGCCACGCCAATAGGGATGCTTTGGTGGAAAGTCCTTGTCTTTGAGTCACCCCAGCCCAGAATCCAGACATGTGATTGAATGTAACTCCCCAGCCCTGTCATTTTCCCAGCAGAGGACCTAAACATTTTAAACACAGATGGGCTCTACCTTGTCTGCTGCCTGAATTCCTGACCTCAGAATTCTTTGGGCATAATAAATGAGTTATTTTAAGCTAGTAAATTTTAGTATGCTTTGATATGCAGCAAAATAATGGAAACCAACAGCTGAGCTATAGAAGTATGTAAGGCACAATTCTCAACATTGCGAAGAAAACAAAGCTGAAATTCATTGTGGTCCCTGAATACAAATCTACAAAGAAAAAGACATATACGCTATTATTTCTGATTCTAGAACGAATCCAACAAAGAAGGAAGTTTCTTTCAAGTTAGTTCGTAAAAATGAAAAATGAGTAATACTTTGAGAGAATCAGAAGTACAATAATGTTCCAAAAAAAGGAATCATGTGAACTAACTTCATAGCCTCTTTTTAGGAAGGACACTGAGTACAGAATTATCAAACTATTTAATCTGCGGGGAAACGTGAGAAGTCAGATAAAGCTAGGTCATTAAGATTTTTTAATATCCTGCTTGGGAGTTTCCATAGATAAGGTAGATCCTCAAAGATACTGAGCTTTACAAGGACATTTCTGATGGTATTCAGAGGACAGATTGGAAGTCAAGAAACAGATGATAGGAAAAATAATTAATAGATTTTTTTAATATTCTGGATCAAGGACGACAAAACCCAAATAAAGTCAGTATTCATGAGAATATAGAAAATGGGAATGTACAACTAATTTGTTTTTTTTGTTTGTTTGTTTTAGGGGAAAAGGAAGTGATGCAACCAAAGAAAGTGAGGAAAATCATGAAGCACCTGGTATGTCACAGTAGAGGAAACGCATGGTGATAAGAATATGATTTTAAGATACATTCTGTATATTTTAATAACAAAGAAGTGTGTGTGTGTGTGTGTGTGTATGTGTGTGTAAAGAAATCCAGTCACTGCTGATACAAGGCAGAGTGCATTAGAGATTCCTTTCTATTTAACTTTCCTTGAGCCTCTACAGTACATGGCACTGGGCTTTTGTGTTCCTTTCACATTTACTTCTAGACAAAACCCTTGGAAATGTATTAGTACATTTCCCATCTACCCACATTCTTTAATACAATTCAATTTCACTTAAAATCATCATTTTTCAAAATGGCTTAGTTAATATAAAATTTCTGCATTTTGCCACCTCAGTTCCAATAAATTTTATAATTATTAGCCTAAAGGAGGCGGGGTGGGGAAGGCAGGGAACTGAAGCAGGCTCTTTATTACATGCTTTGTAGGACTACATGTGATCGCCTAACCACTGAAACACATCTGCCATATCTTATACTCCTCACATGTCTCATTCTATACCTAATATAATCATATCTGATTATTTGTCATATATGATTATTAAGTAAAGTACTTAAAGACTGGTGTTCTTACTATAATGAGGCTATAGGGATGAAAAATAAACTTTAAAAATTATGAAAATAGAGAAAGAAAATGAAATAGAAGAGTGTAAAGGTAAGAGAAATGCATTCATTCACTCAACAAATACTTACTGAATATTTACTATTTGCCAAACACTGTTCCAAGTGCTGAGAATGCAATAGTGAATAAAATAGGTAAAGTCCCTGCCTTCAGGGAGCTTACACACACTTGGAGAGAAAGTGGAGAAAATAAGCAAGTAAAATTCAAGTATATTAGTTATATGTACTTCGGCAGACATTCAGTAGGTGAAAGAGGAGAGGGACTTCTGGAGAAAATAGTAGGGATGGCATGGCATTTGATCAGTCAATCAAACAAGCAAATGGAGGTGAGAAATGAAAATGATACAAATTTCTGGGGAGAAGGCATTTCAGGCCAAACAAGTAGAGTCCCTGAGGCACAAGCATGCTTGACATATTGGAGGAACAGCAAGGAAACCTCGGGAGAGGAATGATCTAGCAATGAAACAAAGATTAAATTAGAGAAATGATAGGGAGTGAGAGGCCGTCAGATCATAAGTGGTCTTCTAAGTCAAAGAAGCTTGGAGAGAATTAAAAGTAGCCTGGACTCGATCTGGGTCCTGTCTCTGCTACTGCCTAGCTCTGAAATCTTAACAAGTCACTCAACCTCTGAGCCTTATTTTTCTCTTGCCTTAAACAGAGATGATATTGAATTACACTCATTTCCTGTAGGGGTCAAGTGAGATAATGCAATGTAATGCTAGGAAGTGCTTAGCACGGCGTCTGAAAACAATGGGAAATAATAATGTTATTGCAGTTATTTTAGATAATACATAATGAAAACCTCAAATATACTACTTTTGAGAGTGGGATGGTGGGGTTAGTATCCTAAACTTTTCAACTATAACATATCCTGAGGATTCTTTGACTACAAGAGATGAAAAACTGTTCAAGACAACTGGTAAAGGAGTTTTGGAAATGTGATGAGGGATGGCGAGGATTAATAGAAGTGTACTTTTGTACCTGCATCCTCATACCTATGGCCTCTCCATGATTCACTGTGCCATGAAGAAAAAAGAAAACATAAGTTGCAATAATAATTTTTCAATAATTATTACTGAATCAATAATAAGTAAAAGCATTGGCTAATATGTAATTAATATTAATAGTATTAATAAATAAGATTCAATAATAAATAGTTATTCTTATCTCTGTCAATTCTGTTTAATACTTTGTTAGAATCTGAGGAACAGCAAATATTTCTCTTGGATATTTAAAAGAAGTGACCATTTAACTAGTTTTGGATTGCATATAATTTTTCCACCTTTCAACCACAAGTTGAAGCCCAATCTTTGGAGTTTATGATTTCTATTCAAGATGGTATCACTCTAAAAACTTACTTGGCATTTGAAAATTTTCCTGATTTTTAGGAATGTGGATCACGATAATTTTTAGAATCAAGGTCAACCTTAATCTTGACGTTTTTGTCTCTCTATGTGTAAGACTGGAAGCACCTAACCATTGATTTCTGCACTACATTCAAGGGCTAGTACCAAGTGGAAAGGGGTTGAAAAGGAGAGGAAAGCTATCTGTTCTGAGTATTGTCCAAAAGTGAGGTAATGTCCAGAGGCACACCAGCTCTACCCTTCCCACTCCAGGCAGAGAATCTCATCACCTAGAATAGTCTCCCCAAATAGTTTGGGAATCCCACATTTCCAGGAGTTCACTTTACTTCTGATGTATTTCTCTGATGTACTTTTCTTTGAAAAACTGAACTTAGATATCTCTCTTGCTTCTCTGTTCAATGTCTTTGTATTTGAGACAGGATAATATCACATACCTGTTAAAAACCTACTGGGGATCCTTATTGCCTAGAAGAGTACTTCCCAAAACTGTTCTGGGGGGCATCTTCAGGACTTACATAGAAAAAGTTTTCTTGGTCAAATACATATAGGAAATGCTGGGTTAAATCAAGGTAAGCAGATTTCTGACTGAAAGAATTCTCGGATCTTCTTAGTGGTAAATGTGTGTTTCAATCTCCCAAGAGGAAGATATACAGTCAAAAATCTTCTAATTTTATGCATATTGATGAATGACATTTTTGAGATGGCTACTAGGTGTTCTGTGAAATTTAGGTTGGGAATTTCTTAGCTTGGACTTCAAGACTGTCCACTATCTGGTATAATTTACTACTCCATTCACATTTCCTCTCACTCCTCATAGCAATTTCCATGCTTTGACCACATAAACTAATGCCTATTCCTTGAAGACAGAATGTTTTTAATGTTCTCTGCCTCCATTCCAGAGGGAACATTGACAAGTAAACAAACCATTTTGATATAGAGACTATCTTAATGTCTTTTCATATCAAACCCATAGCCTAGCAAAGCCATTAGTACTTGATTACTAGAATAAATAATTGAATCAACTGATACAGCTATAGATATAGTCAAGCTAAAGATTACTCTTATTCCTCATATTTCTTCTTTCTCATTACATGAGTATCTAATTTTCTAGACAACATAACCAAGATCATTTCATTTTGATGAAAAATTTTTATCATCCATTAAGAATAAGCATTCTTTTGTCTGAAAATGCACAAGCTTTCCTATGAGATTCGATTAGCATTTTTCTCCAAAATTAGAGATTATCAGTGCAAATTTATTACATTTATTACGTTTCCATATTTCAAATTTCACTGGTGTGAACCCACTGAGGGAAATTATAGTATGTAATAATAATAGAAAAATAAAAGAGAGAGAGAGAGAAAGCCGAGGAGAAAAAGGGACACACTTGTGAACATCACACAATAGATAAAATAAATGGATTCCTGGCAACTTAGTGATATATACACAAATGGAAAACAGTATAAAATTTGATGCCCAAAATTACAGTTCTACAAATTTAATTCAAGGAAATAAAAACAAGTGTGCCAATATTTCTATACATATGGCAAATACTCGTTGCTTTACTTGTAATAGGGGGAAAATGAAGACCACAGTGTTGTCCAACAATAGAGCATTTGTTACATACATGATAGTATTACATTCTATGGATAGTTTAGATAGTCATAAAAATAATGTTACAGACAAAAGGAAAAGACAACCTGCTGAATGGGAGAAAATAGTTGCAAATGATATGAACCATAAAGGGCTAATATCCAAAATGTATAAAGAGCTTGTACAACTCAATATCAAAAAGCAAAGAACTGAATTTTAAAATGGGCAGAAGACCTGAATAGATATTTTTCCAAAGAAGATATACAGATGGCCAACAGGCACGTAAAAAAATGTTCAACATCACTAATCATCAGAAAAATGCAAATCAAAACCACAATGAGATATCACCTCCCACATTTCAAAATGGCTATCATCCAAAAGTCTACAAATAATTAATATTGGTGAGGATGCAGAGAAAAGGGAAACCTAATAAATGGTTGATGGGATTGTAGATTGGTGCAGCCACTATGGAAAACAGTATGGAAGCTCCTCATAATACTAAAAATAAAAGCACCATAGGATCCAGCAATTCCACTTCAGGGTATACATCCAAAGAAAACAAAAACATTAATTCAAAAAGATACATGCACACAAATGTTCACAGCAGCATTATTTACAACAGCCAAGATATGGAAGCAACCTAAGTGATGAATATATAAAGAAGACACAAGATATATACATACACACACAATAAAACATATATATACACACAATGGAATATTAGTTATAAAAAAGAATGAAATTCCGCCATTTCCAACAACATGGATGGACTTAGGGAGTATTACCCTTAGTGAAATGAGACAGAGAAAGACAAATACTCTATGTTATCATTTCCATGTGGATCTAAAAAATAAAACAAACAAATGTATATAACAAAACAGAAAAAGACTCACAAATACAGAGAACAAACTAAGTGGTTACCAGTGTAGAGAGGTTGGGGGGAGGGGAGAGATAGAAGTATGGGATTAAGAGACACAAACTACTATGTATAAAATATATGAGCTACAAGGATATATTGCACAGCACAGGGAAATATAGTCATTATTTTGTAATAATTTTAAAATGGAGTATACTCTATAAAAACATTGAATCACTATGTTGTACAGCTGAAACTAATATACTGTAAGTCAACTATACTTCAGTTAAAAAAAACTTTAAACCAGTTTGAACTTCACATGCTTTGGGGAGATATCAGAAATATTATCAAATGAAAGAATCTATTCAATTCAAAATAGCATTAAAATAATCAACTTTTAATTAAGGAGCTAAAACTAAAAAATATATATTACAGAACACTCTTCCAAGCTCTGTTTCAAAGAGTCATCAGGGGATTGCTGGTTCAATCCTAACCTAACAATTTAAGTTTATAGGTGTGCATAGTCTGTTTCTCAGAAGGGCATAACTTTGAGAGACATCTGGACATTCTATAAATACGAAATTGTTCTGCACACCTCCCTTTAGTGTCAAGACAGGCACAAGATGAATATTATTTTTCTCTCTCCCCCTTTCTTGCCTCAGCATTCCATAAACTGAACTGCTGAGATTCTTTGGGACTGTTTTGGAAGTAGAAGAAGGTTATTGTCAAGTGAACTGTGTCTGTTCTGCTTCATGGTTCTGTTTGCAGACCTGAAGCAGATGTGCAGGCAAATTCAATTTACCTTAATTCGTCCCAGTTTAATTAGCAGCTGGGTTACTCCTGGCTCCAGGAAAGCAAGAGAATGACAGTATAACAGAGTGTCTGTCCTCTAGAAACAACTTTCCCCTCCGGAAAGCTACTTGATCAATAGATAAATCTTACTATGTTGACACCAAAAGGGACAGACTTCTAATACCAGTTAATTCTAAACAAAACCACTCTCCTCAGCTTCAAGAAAAACTTGTGTCTTATGTGAATATATGTTGTATTATTGGAAATGGCAGATGCATTAAGACATAATCCTCTAACCAAAGTTGAGAATTAAGTTCACATTTGCAAATTCCCCATCGTCTAGGCAATTTGGGGGGAGCAGAAGGTCTTATGGACATTAATTTAAGGTAGAATGGAGTAAAAACGATCAGGTATAAATCTATTATACCATTATATTAATTAAGTATAGAAATATCACGCCTTAAGAAGCATCACTCTATTTCTCTTTTTAAATTTATTGTGGTAAAATGCACATAACATAATCTTAACCATTTTTAAGTATATAGTTCAGTGGTAGAAAATACATTTATAATGTTGTGCAACCATCACCACCATCCATTTACATAAGTTTTCATCTTATAAAAGTAAAACTCTATGTCCATTAAACAATAATCCCTCAGTTCCCTTTCCACTCAGCCCCAGGTAACCACTATTCTACCTTTTGCCTCTGTGATTTTGACTACTTTAAGCGCCTCATATAAGTGGAATCATAAAATATTTGTCTTATTGTGACTGGTTTATTTCACTTAGAATAATGTCCTCAAGGTTCAACCATGTTGCAGTGTGTGTCAGAGTTTCCTTCCTTTTTAAGGCTAAATAATATTCCATCGTATGTATATAACACATTTGCCTATCTATTCATCGGTCAATGGACACTTTGGTTGCTTCCATGTTTTAGCTATTGTGATTACAGTGCTTACTGAAAAGGCATAAATGTACATAAGCTCATAATATAGTAGCTAATATCAGAACCCATGCTGGTTTAAAGAAATGAGTCATAACCACTGAGTAACCAGACGACAAAAGTTGGAAGTGACTTGGAGGAAAAAAACTCTATAAGACTGTCAGTCAACAATATATATAATCCTCAGTGATGATGCTAAAACGCTGTGCATGTGTTCTTCTTCTATTATGTTCCAGACACTGTGTCAGGTGTGTGTGTGTATTATTTTCTGTTTACCTTTGCAGACACTCTATTAAGTAGGTATCATTATCTTTATTCAGGTTTTTTTTAAGAATAGCTCAGATATAAGTTATGATTAACCCCAAAATACTGAAATATGAATCAGTTTGATTCATTTGCACATATTACAGAAGTAAATTTTCACAATAGGGAAATAACACAAGGGCAAATGCTAGAGAGTCAAGTTTGTACTAGTGCAAATTATGAAATTTAATTAAATAATCCATAAATCATTGAAATGCAACTATCGACAGAAAAAGGCTTTTTTCCTTCCATGTTGAGTGTGCTAGAAAAAACATATATCTTTGAGCGACAAAGGAGAAAAACTCTGATGAATTAAGTGTGAGAGATATCTGTGAAAAGGGCCTGAACCCAAATTCCCTTCTAGTTCCCTTTGAAGTACTTTTTCTCCTGAAATCAGAAATTACAGACAATTCGCTATGAGAATGTCTTGTAATAAGAAAGACTACATGGGTTCCAATCAATGGAAACATACTGAAAGAAAAGACCATATGACCCTACCTGGAGACCTTGGCAAATGGAAGCAGTATTTATTTACATATTATTGATAAGTTAAAATGTCTAGGTTATGTATCTTTTAACTGATGCTCAACTTTCAATTAAATAACTTGATTTGATTAGGTCCCATAAAAGGAACAAAAACAAATCTATGGTTATCAAAGGGGAAACGTTGGGGAGAGGGATAAATTGGGAGCTTCGGATTAACATACACACACTACTATATATAAGAGAGATAAGCAAAGAGGACCTACTGTATAGCACAGGGAACTCTACTCAATATTCTGTGATAACCTATATGGGAGAAGAATCTGAAAAAGAATGAATATATGTATACGTATAACAATCACTTTGCTGTACATCTGAAACTAACAACATTGTAAATCAACTATACTCTAATAAAATTAAAAAAAAAAAAGATAGTGGTGGGTGGGTCTTCTCAATCTATACTTTCCTATTTAATTTTGATTTTAAAAGGTAATTAAAAATTAAATTTAAAAAAGGAATTCAGCTTTACCTATATCAGACTGTTGAGTACTTAATGAGACAATGCACATATTTCCCAGAGAACAATTATCTAGCATGTATTAATTATCCAATCAATGTTGGTTATTATAGTTGTAGTGCTAATAATGGCATTAGTAATAAGGGTGATAAAGCAAGATACTTAAATATAGACATGTAAGAATATTTAACTTGTCAGTTGAATTATTTGCATATAATTTCAACAGGACAGGTAAGTTAAAAGATACAAAAAGGCAGGCCACACACTGCCCTAATAAGAAAATTTCTGCCCAGTATTTGGATGGGCTTTCTCAAAAGTAGTAAGTGTTGTGCTATAAGAAACTCACTCATAGACTAGATAACCCTATGAAAGTGATTTTAAAGAAGATGGTTTGGGAGCCCTGTGTAAGAATCCTGAAAGGGTTCCTCCATATCTGAGCATTAATCATTTCAATGAGTTCCTTTAGTTTCCTCCCTTGACAGAGGTGATCCATCAGCCTTGGGGACCAAAGGCTGCTAAGCATATGCTTTTGCCCTTTATAAGCTCTTAAGGATACACAGACAAACACAGGCAGCAGTAAAAGTGACTCAACTTCATACTTGGATCATTTATCTTGCAACACAAGATGTATTGATTTGCCAGGGTGGAAGTGAGGGGTGGAGGACTGATTCCAGAATTTGTAAAATATGAATACAGGAGCAATGACAAAATTGACAACAGTTGTTAAACCATCCTAACCATAATGGATTTAGCTCGATAAAAAAGCCCAACACACCTGGCCCAATATCTTCCCAGCAATGTCAGATTTGCTTTTGTAAAAAAAAACAAACCATCATCTTCCCTCCAACCAATAAATACAGAAGACTACTGGGATATTCTAGAATCCACATACAAGTCCGAGAAACTTATTTCAAATTTCATCTGACCTTTTGTGAGTGCAGCTACCACCAGCATTTGCTGATTTTTCTGCCCAAACTTAGACCCCCAAAACACTTCTAGTGCTATGGACAACACCTTCAGAATTTCAAAATGACTCAAAAATTTAGGCTTCAACTTCTTCGGAGTGTGACTTGCCATAACACGGAAAAAGTGCTTTGTGAATATTTAAAGGAAGTTCAGATCTCATGTATATGACCTGCCTATTTGGGGTTTTTTAAATGGCTGAATTTTATCAGTATATCTGAAATTAAGATGTCTCAGTGTTGATCCCAATGACCGTTTTCCTGTACTCAACAATTACCTCTGAAAAAGTGGGAAATATAGCCAGTAGATAATGTGAAGTGCTAGACATTTTTCTACTTTGCTACTACCTCGCTATACATTGGGTGGAATTTATCAGCATGAAAATCTCATATCTAGAACTCTAACATTTGAGTATGTTGAAACACATATCTGCCCATCTTTCCAAATTTTAATAAGCATTTACAGAACACCTACGATATGCCAGGTACTGTGTATTGAGTGGCGAACAAATCAGAAAATTCCGATTCTCTAGAACCTTGAGCTAGCAGAAACGACAGATATTAACTAAAGAATATAAATATTTCGTCTTCTTTTTTAAACGACATAATTGTTAGTTTTAGAAGGTATTAACAAGTATCATCCTGTTCACATTTGTATTAAAGGACCTGGTTCCTGACGTATAATTGATGCAAAGTAATTATTTGATAAATAGATGAAATATATTTCTGGGAATATATAGTGGGGAGTTATATCAATCAGCTCTGATAGTCTGATTTCCTAAAATATTCATTATTTCACTAACTAAAATTTTTAGCATACATCAAGTTGCAGAGGAACATGAAAGAATGCATGCACCACATACCGCTCCTTGGCAACTGCTCCACCTTTGGATACTCAGCCAGATAACATGTAATCAGCTTTCCCCAGTGTAGGCCATGCTGACATTGTTTCTCCTGTAAACATGGGACCTTGGAGAAGCATGTAAAATCTTCCCACATTGCTGCCTCCAGCATCCATCTGGAAACAGATCGTTTCATGTTCTTGGTGGGCATCCCAGATGTATTCTGTCACTCCGTTAAGATATTCTTGTGTCACTTGCTGACACCACATAAATCTCTAATGTCACCTGCACTTTCCCTGGCTATGCTTTCATGAGCACTTTCCCCTCTCCCACCATCTCCACCTCCAGCTCTGCAGAGAATTAAATGCAAGGCATGTGTAATGTGTAGAAAGATGTCAAATACTGTGAGGTGAAAAAGATGTGTAGAGAGAAGTCACATACAGATAATGAACAGCAACTTGCCTTCATACCATTAAAAGCCTGGCTTCAGTGGGCACCAATAATTATTTCACACTATTATAACCCTCATGTTACTATGGCTTACATAGGTAGGAAAATCATGTTCCTAGACTGTTATACTTTAGGGGACTACATTGGACAGGAAATTTTGTTTAGGTTGGATGGGTTTCTTTTAATAATAATGACTGATAAAATCTCAATTATTCATTCATCAAACATCTATTGGACTCCTATGTGCCAGTCAATGTGCCTGGGACAAATTCCGCATGAGTAACTCAAAGAACTTTGATAGAAAGAATAATCTACATGATAATTACTACAATTTATCACAAATCCTATAAACAAATAAGTGGAGGAAGCTATGCAAATACATACATGTAAGGGCTCCTAAACCAATCTCAAGGGTTGAGGAAAGATTTTTCTGGACAAAGGAAAGTCTAAGCTAAACGATACAGGATAATTAGGAATTGGCTAATTATTTATTTACCCTATAATGATATATTGAGAACTTTGGCAACATGCAATATAATATTCCAAGCACACTAAGAGTAGAAGAAGAGAGTGCAGAAAAAGATAATGGCATTGCATGGAGAAAAAATAAGTACAAACTAATGAAAGTTTCAAGCCTCATAAAGCTTGTGAATGGAGAGTCATTCACTGGTATAGGTAATGCAAGACGACAAACAAGTTTGAGGAGGATACTTTTATCTTGGACTTTAATTTGAGGAGACGGGTCATTTAAATGTAGTTAGTTGGTTCTAAATTCAGAGCAAAAATCAGAAAACATTAATAAAAGTGAAGGTCACAGGTGAGATCAAAAGTCTCCCAAATTCCAATATCTGCTTTATATTCTTCTGAATAACTAAATTTAATTCACTATTGCGATGGTCCCTCATCCTGTTCTTCCTAGTACCTTAAATCTAATGAATTATTGGTCTTACGCATTCATACAGTTGCTACGTCCAGGCACTAGGAATGTAGAGATGGATAAAAATTAATTCCTGTCATTGAAAAGCTCAAGAGGATAATCTATTCAATGTGTTTTTCTCAAAAATTATTCTTTGACAGTCAGCAAATATTTCCCCAAATACTCTACCTCTCTGAAATATTAATAGGAATTTTTGAAGAGGAAGTATTTACGGTCAAATACATTTAGGAAACTGCTTTTTTTTTTAGCCCACTCTTGTTGACTCACAATTCAACTGGCATTATAACAGTGACAAGAAAACCTAAAGCAAAGAAACTTGTTTAACTTAGTTTATTTGGTCATGAAATCCATTGTTATTGCTTCTTTGTGTGCCTTATATTAACATCACATTAATAACATTCCTCATTATTTGTCTCTCATGCAAATTTACACTAATGTATACCCTCTAGCTTGTATGTTTTTCATCTCCTTCCAGCCACTTACATAACTGGACTCTCAATCCCAGAGGGTTTTTTTAAAATTAATTAATTAATTTATTTATTTTTTAATTTTTGGCTGTGTTGGGTCTTCGTTGTTATGTGCGGGCTTTCTCTAGTTGCGCTGAGCAGGGGCTACTCTTTGTTGCAGTGTGCGGGCTTCTCATTGTCGCAGCTTCTCTTGCTGCAGAGCACAGGCTCTGGTTGCACAGGCTTCAGGAGCTGTGGCATGTGGGCTCAGTAGCTGTTGCTTCCAGGATCTAGAGTGCAGGCTCAGTAGTTGTGGCACATGGGCTTAGTTGCTCCACGGCATGTGGGATCTTCCCGGGCCAGGGCTCGAACCTGTGTCCCCTGCATTGGCAGGCAGATTCTTAACCACTGTGCCAACAGGGAAGCCCTCTCAGAGGGTTTTATGACAAACTTTTTAACACACCAAGCACAACCTCGATTGGGAGTTTGAAAACATCCTTCCCCAATAAACTTTGATTTTACCAAGAGCTTGCAAAATTCTGTATTGCTACATCCCAGGGAGAGGACTGGGGTTGGCTGTGTGAACACAGCCTGAAGGGGGCTAGTGCACCACAGCTAGCTGGAAGGGAGTCTGAGAAAAAGGCTGGAACTGCCTAAGAGCCACGAGACGACTGTTTCAGGGTGCGTGAGAAGAGGGGATTCAGAGCACCACCTAAATGAGCTCCAGAGACGGGCATGAGCCACGGCTATCAGGGTGGACACCAAAGATAGGCATGAAATGCTACAGCTGCTGCAGCCACCAAGAAGCCTGTGTGCAAGCAAAAGTCACTCTCCACACCTCCCCTCCCGGGAGCCTGTGCAGCCCACCACTGCCAGGGTCCCGTGATCCAGGGACAACTTCCCTGGGAGAACACACAGTGCCCCTCAGGCTGTTGCAACGTCACGACGGCCTCTGCCACCGCAGGCTCACCCCACATTCTGTACCCCACCCTCCCCCAGCCTGAGTGAGCAAGAGCCCCCTAATCAGCTGCTCCTTTAACCCCGTCCTGTCTGGGCAGGAACAGACACTCTCAGGTGACCTACATGTAGAGGTGGGTCCAAATCCAAAGCTGAACCCCGGGAGCTGTGCGAACAACGAAGAGAAAGGGAAATCTCTCCCAGCAGCCTCAGGAGCAATGGATTAAAGCTCCACAATCAACTTGATGTACCCTGCATCTGTGCAATACCTGAATAGACAACGAATCATCCCAAAATTTAGGTGGTGGAATTCGGGAGCTACTGTAGTCTTGCGGTTTGTTTTCTGCATCTAATTTGTTTCTGGTTTTATGTTTATCTTAGTTTAGTATTTAGAGCTTATTATCACTGGCAGATTTGTTTATTGATTTGATGCTCTCTTCCTTTATATATATATATATATATATATATATATATTTTTATTTCTTCTCTTTTAGTGAGTGTGTATGTTTATGCATCTTTGTGTGATTTTCTCTTTATAGCTTGCTCTTACCATTTATCCTAGGGTTCTGTCTGTTTGGTTTTTTTTTTTTAGTATAGATTTTTGCACTTGTTATCATTGGTGAATTTGTTTATCGGTTTGGTTGGTCCTTTTTTATTACTTTTTAATTTTTTTTATGTTAATAACTATTTTTTTAAATTTTACTTTCTTTCTTTTCTTCTGAGCAGTGTAGCTGACAGTGTCTTGGTGCTCTGGCTGGGTGTCAGGCCAGAGCCACTTAGGTGCGAGAGCCAAGTTCAGGACATTGGTCCACCAGAGACGTCCCAGGCCCACATAATATCAAACAGCAAAAGCTCTCCCTGAGATTTCAATCTCAACTCTAAGACCCAGCTCCACTCAAAACCCAGCAAGCTATGGTGCTGGATACCCCATGCCAAACAACTGACAGGAACACAACCCTATCAATTAGGAGAGAGGCTACCTAAAATCATAACTTCACAGACGCCCCCAAAACACACCACAGGACGCAGTCCAGCCCACCAGAAAAACAAGATCCAGATTCATCCACCAGAACACAGGCACCAGTCCCCTCCACCAGGAAGCCTACACAACCCACTGAACCAACCTTAGCCACTGGGGGCAGACACCAAAAACAATGGGAACTACAAACCTGCAGCCTGCGAAAAGGAGACCCCAAACACAGTAAGTTAAGCAAAATGAGAAGACACAGAAATACACAGCAGATGAAGGAGCAAGGTAAAAACCCACCATATCAAACAAATGAAGAGGAAATACACAGTCTACCTGAAAAAGAATTCAGAGTAATGATAATGAAGATAATCCAAAAGCTTGGGAATAGAATGGAGAAAATACAAGAAATGTTTAACAAGGACTGAGAAGAACTAAAGAGCAAACAAACAAGTATGAACAACACAATAAATGAAATTTAAAATACTCTAGAAGGAATCAATAGCAGAATAACTGAGGGAGAAGAAACGATAAGTGACCTGAAAGATAAAATAGTGGAAACAGCTACCACAGAGCAGAATGAAGAAAAAAGAATGAAAAGAATTGGGGACAGTCTCAGAGACTTCTGAGACAACTATAATGCACCAACATTTGAAGTATAGGGGTCCCAGAAGAAAAAGAGAAAAACAAAGGGACTGAGAAAATATTTGAAGAGATTGTAGTTGAAAACTTCCCTAACATGGGAAAGGCAATAGTCAATCAAGTCCAGGAAGGACAGAGAGTCCCATGCACGATAAATCCAAAGAGAAACACACCAAAACACATAATAATCAAACTATCAAAAATTAAATACAAAGAAAAAATATTAAAAGCAGCAAGGGAAAAGCAACAAATAACACAGAATGGAATCCCAGTAAGTTTAACAACTGATTTCTCTGCAGAAACTCTACAAGCCAGAAGGGTGTGGCAGGACATATTTAAAGTGATGAAAGGAAAACACCTACAACCAAGATTACTCTACCCAGCAAGGATCTCATTCAGCTTCGACAGAGAAATTAAAACCTTTACAGACGAGCAAAACCTAAGAGAACTCAGCACCACCAAACCAGCTTTACAACAAATCCTAAAGGAACTTCTCTGGGGAGGAAACACAATAGAAGGAAAATTCCTACACTAACAAAACCAAAACAATTAAGAAAATGGTAATAGGAACATACATATCAATAATTACTTTAAACGTAAATGGATTAAATACTCCAACTGAAAGACACAGACTGGCTGAATGGATACAAAAACAAGACCCATATATATGCTGTCTTCAGGAGACCCACTTCAGAACTAGGGACACATACAGACTGAAAGTGAGGGGATGGAAAAACATATTCCATGCACATGGAAATCAAAAGAAAGCTGGAGTAGCTATACTCAGATAAAATAGACTTTAAAATAAAGAATGTTACAAGAGAGAAGGAGGGCCACTACATAATGATCAAGAGATCAATCCAAGAAGAAGATATAACAATTGTAAATATTTATGCACCCAACATAGGAGCACATCAATACATAAGGCAAATGCTAACATTCATAAAAAGGGAAATCGACAGTAACACAATCATAGTAGGGGACTTTAACACACCACTTTCACCAATGGACAGATCATCCAAAATGAAAATAAGGAAACACAAGCTTTAAGTGATACATTAAACAATATGGACTTAATTGATATTTATAGGACATTCCATCCAAAAACAACAGAATACACTTTCTTCTCAAGTGTTCACGGAACATTCTCCAGGATAGATCATATCTTGGGTCACAAATCAAGCCTTGGTAAACTTAAGAAAATTGAAATCATATCCAGTATCTTTTCCAACCACACCACTATGAGACTACATATCAATTACAGGAAAAAAATCTGTAAAAAATATAAACACATGCAGGCTACACAACACTCTACTAAATAAGCAAGAGATCACTGAAGAAATCAGAGAAGAAATCAAAAAATACCTAGAAATAAATGACTATGAAAACACGACAACCCACAACCAATGGAATGAAGCAAAGGCAGTTCTAAGAGGCAAGTTTATAGCAATACAATCCTACCTCAAGAAACAAGAAACATCTCAAATAAACAATCTAACATTACACCTAAAGCAATTAGAGAAAGAAGAACAAAAATAACCCAAAGTTAGCAGAAGGAAAGAAATCATAAAGATCAGATCAGAAATAAATGAAAACGAAAGGAAGGAAACGATAGCAAAGATCAATAAAACTAAAAGCTGGTTCTTTGAGAAGATAAACAAAATTGATAAACCATTAGCCAGACTCATCAGGAAAAAAAGGGAGAAGACTCAAATCAATAGAATTAGAAATTAGAAAGAAGAAGTAACAACTGACACTGCAGAAAAACAAAGGATCATGAGAGATTACTACAAGCAACTCTATGCCAATAAAATGGACAACCTGGAAGAAATGGAGAAATTCTTCGAAAAGCACAACCTTCCAAGCCTGAACCAGGAAGAAATAGAAAATATAAACAGATCAATTGCAAGCACTGAAATTGAAACTGATTAAAAATCTTCTAACAAACAAAGGCCAGGACCAGATGGCTACATGGCTTCACAGGTGAATTCTATCAAACATTTAAAAAAGAGCTAACATCTATCCTTCTCAAACTCTTCCAAATTAAAGCAGAGCGAGGAACACTCCCAAACTCATTCTACGAGGCCACAATCACCCTGATACCAAAACCAGACAAAGATGTCACAAAAAAAGAAAACTACGGGCCAATATCACTGATGAGCATCGATGCAAAAATCCTCAACAAAATACTAGCAAACAGAATCCAACAGCACATTAAAAGGATCATACACCATGATCAAGTGGGGTTTATCCCAGGAATGCAAGGATTCTTCAATATATGCAAATCAATACGATGCACCATATTAACAAACTGAACAAGAAAAATCATATGATCATCTCAATAGATGCAGAAAAAGCTTAAGACAAAATTCAACACTCATTTATGATAAAAACCCTCCAGAAAGTAGGCATAGAGGTAACTTACCTAAACGTAATAAAGGCCATATATGACAAACTTACAGCCAACATCGTTCTCAATGGTGAAAAACTGAAAACATTTCCACTAAGATCAGGAACAAGACAAGGTTGTCCACTCTCACCGCTATAATTCAACATAGTTTTGGAAGTTTTAGTCACAGCAATCAGAGAAGAAAAGGAAATAAGAGGAATCCAAACTGGAAAAGAGAAGTAAAACTGTCACTGTTTGCAGATAACATGATACTATACATAGACAATCCTAAAGATGCTACCAGAAAACTACTAGAGCTAATCAATGAATCTGGTAAAGTAGCAAGGTACAAAGTTAATGCATAGAAATCTCTTGCATTCTTATACACTAATGATGAAAAATCGGAAAGAGAAATTAAGGAAACACTCCCATTTACCACTGCAACAAAAAGAACAAAATATGTAGGAATAAACCTACCTAAGGAGACCTGTATGCAGGAAACTATAAGACACTGATGAAAGAAATTAAAGATGATACAAACAGATGAAGAGATATATCATGTTCTTGGATTGGAAGAATCGACATTGTGAAAATAACTATACTACCCAAAGCAATCTACAGATTCAATGCAATCCCTATCAAACTACCAATGGCATTTTTCACAGAAGTAGAACCAAAAATTTCACAATTTTTATGGAAACACAAAAGACCCTGAATAGCCAAAGCAATCTTGAGAAAGAAAAACGGAGCTGGAGGAATCAGGCTCCGTGACTTCAGACTATATCACAAAGCTACAGTAATCAAGACAGTATGGTACTGGCACAAAAACAGAAATATAGATCAATGGAATGGGATAGAAAGCCCAGAGATAAACCCACACACATATGGTCACCTTATTTTTGATAAAGGAAGCAAGAATATACAATGGAGAAAAGACAGCCTCTTCAATAAGTGGTGCTGGGAAAACCGGACAGCTACATGTAAAAGAATGAAATTAGAACACTCCCTAACACCATACATAAAAATAAACTCAAAATGCATTAAAGACCTAAATGTAAGGCCAGACACTATCAAACTCTTAAGGGAAAACATAGGCAGAACACTCTATGACATACATCACAGCTAGATCCTTTTTGACCCACTTCCTAGAGAAATGGAAATAAAAACAAAAATAAACAAGTGGGACCTAATGAAACTTCAAAGCTTTAGCACAGCAAAGGAAACCATAAACAAGACGAGAAGACAACCCTCAGAATGGGAGAAAATATTTGCAAATGAAGCAACTGACAAAGGATTAATCTCCAAAATTTACAAGCAGCTCATGCAGCTCAATATCATGAAAACAAACAACCCAATCTCAAAATGGGCAGAAGATCTAAACAGACATTTCTCCAAAGAAGATATACAGATTGCCAACAAACACATGAAAGGATGCTCAACATCACTAATCATTAGAGAAATGCAAATCAAAACTACAATGAGGTATCACCTCACACAAGTCAGAATGGCCATCATCAAAAATCTACAAACAGTAAATGCTGGAGAGGGTGTGGGATAAGGGAACCCTCTTGCACTGTAGGTGGGAATGTAAATTGGTACAGCCACTATGGAGAACAGTATGGAGGTTCCTTAAAAAATGAAAAAATAGAACTACCATACAACCCAGCAATCCCACTACTGGGCATATACCCTGAGAAAACCATAATTCAAAAAGAGTCATGCACCACAATGTTCATTGCAGCTTTATTTACAATAGCCAGGACATGGAAGCAACCTAAGTGTCCATCAACAGATGAATGGATAAAGAAGATGTGGCACATATATACAATGGAATATTACTCACCCATAAAAAGAAATGAAACTAAGTTATTTGTAGTGAGGTGGATGGACCTAGAGTCTATCATACAGAGTGTAGTAAGTCAGAAAGAGAAAAACAAATACCGTATGCTAACAAATATATATTCTAAAAAAAAAAAAAAGGTTCTGAAGAACCTAGGGGCAGGACAGGAATAAAGACACAGATGTAGAGAATGGACTTGAGGACACAGGGAGGGGGAAGGGTAAGCTGAGACAAAGTGAGAGAGTGGCATGGACATATATACACTACCAAATGTAGATAGGTAGTGGGAAGCAGCCGCGTAGCACAGGGAGATCAGCTCGGTGCTTTGTGTCCACATAGAAGGGTGCGATAGGGAGTGTGGGAGAGAGACGCAAGAGGGAGGAGATATGGGGAAACATGTATATGTATAGCTGATTCACTTTGTTATACAACAGAAACTAACACACCATTGTAAAGCAATTATACTCCAATAAAGATGTTTAAAAAAAAGAGGTTTCCCAATAGGAAAAAAAAAAAGAAATTCTGTATTGCTTTCTCCAAGTTTCCAAAGCCCTTACCATCTATATATTAATTTAATGTTTTCTCTAAATCTAGTTTAAATCTAATAACTTTTTGCAATCATCTAAGCAATAATATTTGTGACATAATGGGTTTGAGATCAATTGCATTTGCTAATACACATTAAGTTAAATACATATTTTAAAGAAAGTTTATGTAGTACCTAAAATCATCTCACACTCCACAAGTATCATGGGGAGAACATTTTGAGAAACAGTGAATTAACTAATAGAAATTCTCTCTTTTCTGCATCTACTTATATATATGCAAAATACTAAGATTTCTGGAACAACAGTTGGACAAAATTCTAAGTTGAAGAAAAATGTGATTTTAAAGTCAGTTTCCGATATTCTAGACAATTCACGTGAAATGAAAAAGGTTATTGGTAATTAACCAAATATTTCAGTAGGATTCAATAAAAACAAATCTATTATCATGTGTTGAAGGCAACCTTATTGGGAAAATATATGTCCTGAAATAAAGACCGTAATGAGGAACTGAAAACAATCAAACAAAACCCAAATAAAATACCTAAAAATTCAGGCAATGGAATTGTGGTTGACAAATAAGTAACCTATATTTCCCATGACACCTGAAAAATAAACAGAATCCTTACTTTCCAATAGCAGCCTAAGAGAACTGATTCAAAGATTGATGTGGGACCCTTGTTTGTGGGACAACAAGGTATGCTAGAAACGCTCAATAATTATAATGTCTACATCTCAATAGCTTTATGTTATCATCACTTTGGAGTACTACTATAAAATATTTTTGTTAAGACACATTGTAAAAATTGGTTGATTTTGGTTTCTTTGGGGAGATTTGAAACCCTAAATGGTAGAGCCATAAATGTGCAGAGATGATACTTCAGGAGAAGAGAACTATATAGTCCTATGAAGAAAGTATTCCAGGACTCTCAGAAGTTAAGTGAGTTTTGTGACCCTTCTTGAACTCACAATATCACCTTTTCAAAAAAGGTGAAGACGCAATGTACTTTTTATATGCATACAACATTAGAAATACTAGCAACATTGGGGGTACACGTATTAACAAGCTGGAAATCTTCTGTCCATTACCTCCACCACCACTATCACTCTAAGAGCTACTGCTAATTAACTTCTATTAAACACATTATCTGTGAGCTATTTTGCTAAAACTTTCATATGGTTTCATTAGTCCTTAAAGTAATCCTACCATGAAGTTACACTATTATCTCCAATTTCATATATGGACACTGAAACTTGTAGAGACTGAAATACTGAATGATGGGTCTACACAACACATAAGCAATGGCTAACACACATTTTTTCTTTGAAGCAACTTTGAGGGCAACGTCTTTGAATAAATGTAAAACACAAAGTTCGGTCCCTGGCATATATTAGGTGCTGAATACATTTTAGTTCTCTAAAACTATCAAATAAACTTCGTATAGTAAAATAGATGGTGGCTATGCCTTTGTGCATTTCTCTCATTGGGCTTGCTGAGTCATTGACAATTATTTAAAGTAGATAGTATAAGTTATTAATAAAGGGAATTGTGATTTTCTCATGTCATACAGCTGGTACATGATGAAGCCAGAATGAAAACCAGGTTTATGAATTTCAGATATAATGCTCTATTTGCCTTCAATGTAGAGGAAGATCTCACACCCCTTCGAATTTGAGGTGAATTTTTTTACCCTATAAGAAACATAGGTGAATTTCTAGACACACTTAGGATCATAAAGAATGGGAACAGAAAGAAATGATAGGTACAATGAATAAGAGGAATGATGATACCACTTTAGGCATGTCAATCTGCTAGGAAAGCCCACAGTTTCAGAAAAAGTGAATGGGGAATCTACCCTATAGCAGCAGCTTCGGAAATGAAAACTGGATTGTAAAAGTGTCTTACATTTCAACTAAGTGTTCAACATATATAAAATGGAATGCTAGCAGGAGTTTAACAGGATTAAACCAAGGATCATACCAAAATGACAGTTCCACTTAAAAGATGAATTGTAAAGTCACTAAAGTACAGAGGGACGTCAAGCCACAGCAGGAGTTTATTGCTAAAGGATTGATGAAGTGACATTTTCCAATAAAGGGAGACAACAATCGTTTTGAAAAATAAAATCAGAAGTATATTCAGGGCTCATGGGAAAGAGTCAGGTAGTATTATCAGGAATCTTTTAAAAATCACCAACTATTTTATTTAATACATGACCAAACATCTCAAAATATCCCTACTTAAATTCACAAATACAATCATGTATTAAGAAAACATTACACTCATTTTAGCCCACTAACAGGGTTGTTAATTAGTTCTGTGTTCCAAAAAATGAACAATAACTGAAAAATTATCTAATTAGTATGCACAAAAACTAACCAAAGAATTTTGCTTTGAAATATAAAAACAAAAATGGAAATAATTACAAAGGATGCAACTTACTAATTATGGACACATTTTATAGCATTTGTGTTTAAAGATTCAAGTATTACCTCTGCCTTAGGATTCCTGGGTAACTTTTCACTGACTTTTGAGACCCTGGGTAACTTTGCATAAAAACAGTCATTTAAAAAAAAAAGTTTCATTTAGGACTTTTTAGTTCAGAGTTTTAGGTGCTAAGATGTATACCTAAATTGCCATCATCACCAATGAGATAATGAAGGTGAGAAGAGATGTATGAACATCGCATAGAATCTACAGGAGATAACAGATGAATCCACAGAAGGAAGTGAAGTGACTATCTCAAGGCCACGTTACTCTAAAAGCAAAACTGCCGCTAGTTGAGTCAATTCCATTTGAAAAGTAAATCATGACTCAATCTAAAGGATTCCCTGTGCTGACTATTCTTGACCTTATTCTAATATTACAATACCTTGAAAATATTTTCTGTATGCATGGACTTTAATTTTAAACTACATGAGGATAGGACTGTAACAGTTTTGCAGATCTTATTTTCTTAGTTCACATCTGTATATATTCTTGTTAAAATGTGACTGCTTGTTTGTCCCACTTCCTCAGGGGGACTTTCAAAGAGTTTTGAGCTACCCTGGAACAAATACAATACTCTGGGAATACAATATTAAAGAGTTATGTGTAAATGGGCATCCAAATTTTAGGTTTGGTTAACAGTACCTTCAATACTTTGTGACTAGTCTTGCAAAAATCCCCAGACATAGAGCCTAGGTTGTGGAGCGTATGTTTTCGTTGGCTTTACTGGTGGCTGCTTCTGGTTAAGGTCAAGACTTACTGATAACATAATCAGCAGAATAAATGGCAGCACAGATAATAATAAAAATCATCAAGCTCAACAAGGACTATGCAACCCATATTTGATATTAATACATTAAAGTGGAAATCTGTCATCTGAAACCCAAGCACTTAAACTTTCTAAGTCACTTTAAAGAATGAAACATTACTGAATAAAATATAAATTCCTCTCTGTACACTCAGTAAAGCAATTTTCTTTTTAAAAAAGCATACAATTAGGGGACAAGTAGAAATATAAAAGAAAGATGGGCTATTCAAGCCACTTTTTCACCCAAAGAACATAACGGGGCTACTTCCTCAGTTGATCTTACTCCTCAGGTATTTATGTTTTTTGTTGTTTTTTTTTTTCACGCAACTTGGTCCCTTAAAAACAGCCAACTGCTTCATATGGGATTCAATAGAAGAAAAAGCAATGTGTTTCCTTATTAGAGGAAAACATTCTGCTGGACTCATGTGGGAATACTTTGTGTCTATTTTGTACATTATGAATAATTTAAAGTCTTTTCAAAGGTAACTTTCACCCTACCTGCTGACACTGGGGCCACTGTTCCTTGTAAATCAGTAACTATATACAGTCATCCTATCCTGGATTTATGATCTTGAAATTAATGTCCTTCTTGGACATTAGTTTCCTCATCTGCTAAAGGAGATAAATTTTCTTTAAGGTACCTTTTAGTGGTAACATTCTGTGATTCTAGGGAATACAGTTCAATGCATGGAATATATGTAAAAACATTTTGCTCAGTGAAAACCTACATATTTGTATATTCTTATTCTCAGAGCCACTACCCTTGAAGAGTCTCTTTCTTCATCTCCTACTTCTTACCTCACCCAAAAGCTGCCCCATGGTCAGGGAAATTAACTGTCCATTTGAGAATGTTCCATTATCAATACTTTAAAATTTGGTTATCATAACTTTTTTATTATAAACTCAGTTTCAAAGTTGAAATATATAAAAAGCAAATAATTTGAGAATGTGACTCACTGTTAAAGGTATCAGCAGAGTTAGTGTTAAGTGATGACAAGTTTCCATTTCAGCCGCTTACTTTTGCTGCATTAATTAACAACACCTGGATGACAAGATGTGCACTGACTTCATTGCTCACCCCAGCATACTGCATGAGCCCATCGAATCACAGCTACTCCTATTAGATAAATGAGCAGTACACATAGGTGCATGTTATAAAACATGAATCACGTAGAGCTGTGGGGTTTTACCAAGTGGTATGCGTGTGGCTTTGTTTATGTTTTTCTTTTCTTTTTTCTTTTTTTTTTTTTTTTTACTGTGCAAAGATGGGAAATGCACAGACTTCTCAACGACTAGAGTCTGAATAACTTTCCAAACAGTACTTGAACCCTTACTTTAAAGTCATCCCATCATATTTTATAGCCACTGTTGCTTCCATTGTTTATTTTCACTTTTAACTGGTTTCCAGTTTTTTGTTTTTTGGTTTTTTTGGCAGTATGCGGGCCTCTCACTGTTGTGGCCTCTCCCGTTGCGGAGCACAGGCTCCGGACGCGCAGGCTCAGCGGCCATGGCTCACGGGCCCAGCCGCTCCACGGCATGGGGGATCTTCCCGGACCGGGGCACGAACCCGTGTCCCCTGCATCGGCAGGCGGATTCTCAACCACTGCGCCACCAGGGAAGCCCTCCAGTTTTTTAAGTGTACAACCTGAAGTTTTGCTGGAAGTTAATAAATTCATTCAGATCTTGAAAAAAAAAAAGATATCAATGTAGATGGGATCATTTAAAACCAACAACTGAACTCACAGATTTTGCATAATGTGGGGGAGGAGGGGGGAAGATCAAAACAATATGTTTTCAGGCCAAATGGGTCACTTTTACTCATAATGTACAAATGTTTGTATTATGCCCAGGAACAGCAGGTATCTTGTAGAACAAAAAATATCAACTATAAAAGGATGAGTTGTAACAATTCATATTTTCTAGTCTCAAAACACAGTCTTTGATCCTTAGTATCAAAAGGACACTTGATTTTTGTATTGTATATTTTTCCTTTTTTTTTAACCTTAGCTTTACTCTACTTCTGATGATAAAAACCTTTAAGATAATGATTTGTCATAGCCACAATCTGAAAGCATTCAATAACACACAAGAAGTACTTTGGATTAGATTTAGAATTTTTAAAACACATGTGTCACCTAAGAAAGGCATTTTTTTTTTTTTAGAGAGGATAAAATGAAAAATTTGAAAAAGAAATTTTAAAGGAAATTCTTTTAGGATATGTAGGCAGAAAGGACTAACGCCTGTGTACTCTTCTTGGTGTTATTATTTTCTTAATGGGATTACATAATGTGCTGGGGTCACAATTAGAAGGTCCTTTAGATCCCCTGCAACCGTACATATGACTTAGTGAGCACGGAGAACTATCAGCAAAATGGGATTCCAGGGCTTGGCTGCTCTCTGTTTTTTTTTTTGCGGTACGTGGGCCTCTCATTGTTGTGGCCTCTCCCGCCGTGGAGCACAGGCTCCAGACGCGCAGGCTTAGCGGTCATGGCTCACGGGCCCAGATGCTCTGCGGCATGTGGGATCTTCCCGGACTGGGGCATGAACCTGTATCCCCTGCATCGGCAGGCGGACTCTCAACCACTGCGCCACCAGGGAAGCCCAACATCTTCATTTTAAAAAATATTTTCTTTGATACACACATATATTCATTGTAATGTTATCTAACAGTCTGTGTAGAATCATTGCATCTTTCCAAACAAAAACAATGCATGTCCTTGTCGGACAAAAGTATACTGAGTATAACAGGACAGTTATTAGAAATGGAATAGCTTCAGAAAATTTGTATTACATATTTTCTACATTAAAATACATATTTTCTGCTTGGCTCATGGAATGGTTTCACTGATATAAAAAGTAAAAGATTTTAACATAATTTTAGGCAGTCTCTTATTTAGTTTTGTTGCATAAGAAAGATAGTATCTGTCAAGTCAGGTCCATGAAACTGAATTATACTAAAAGATATACATTCTCTTCCTAACTAATTATAAAAGGAACCAAAACTCAAAAAAAACATATTTGTCATAAAAGATATGCATCCACACAAAATTTTGTAATAAATCATCCTAGAGGATTATTGGAAATAACTTGAACTTCAGAAAGACTAAAATCAGAGCGAAGCCTGAGGTTTTCTTATGTTTTACCCATCAATTGGATATTTCCTCTACTTTCTATCAACAGAAACAAAAGTAATCTGGCTGTTTATCAATAGTAGGAGCCAATTTCTATCTCATCAGAATTTTATATAGTACAAATAATTGACAGTATCAAGCGACTTTGATAAGAACACCTCTAGGTACTTTCAATTAAGCCAAACTAGAGTATCACATTGACAGACTCAAAGGTAACCAGCGAGTTGGACTTTTACCGAATTTCACCCAATGCAATTCACCACTGAAGTGGGAAAGTACGCAATAGTGTCAGTGGGATGTGAGATAATGCTACTTGAAGTTTGCTTCTTTTTTGTGAAATAAAAGCATGTATACAAAATTTCATTATTTCATATGAGACATGCCTATGACCATATTAGAGATTATTTCAGAAATAATGAAGAAAAGGCAATCATTTTTCCACATCAATGTTTTACTTGCTAATATATGACAGACACTGTTCTGCATTATGTATTACATTATGCTTGCATTGGTACCATAATTTTTACCATTTAAAAAAATTCTCCATCCCTTTCCTTCAGTTTTACTCCAACTTTCTGCTCTTATCTTGTTCCTTTCCTATAGAACTTTACTACTTTATTACTCTATGAAGTAGTTCCTTGAGTTCATTTCCTAAAACAATGATCAGATTATAAAATTCTGAGGGCAGAGACTGTCTCCAATTCATATTTGTATCTATTCTACAGTAATCTATTCTACAAATAGATATTTGTATCTATTTTATCTTGGAGAACTTAGGGCTTTATAGTTACATCAGTTTGCTTCTACTGCTTAAAGCATCTCCCAAAATAATGGTTTATAAAAAAAGTATTCAGCTTATTATATGGGGGGCTGGGATTTGGGGCTTGGTTAACCTAGGTAGTTCATTCTTCGGGTCCTTGCTGGGCTCACTCAAGCATCTGCAGTTAGCTTCCTAGGCAGTTCTGCCAGTTTTGACTGGGCTCTCACACGACTGGGATGATGACTACCTGACCCATGTGGTCATTCATCCACACAGCAGCCCATCTTAGATTAGTTCTCAGGGTAACAATGGAGAGACCAGAAGTTTTCAAGACCTCCAGGGGCCTTAACTCCAAATTGGTACAACACTGCTTCTGCTTCATTCTCTTGGCTAAAACAAATCACAGCCCAGATGAAGGGGACTGGAAAACAGATTCAACCTTTTCAAACAGGATCTGGGGAGTCACATTGGAAGGGCACAAGTACGGGAAGAGGAAGAATGTATGGTTATTTCTATAGTTTACCACAACAGTTTTACTATTTTTCAAGATAGCATGTCTATTATTTCATATATTTTTCTCAAAATAGGTAGTTTGAGAATTTACAACCATAAATGCTACTTAACATTTAATATGGAAATCTCAAATCATGCACTTAGAGAGCTGGATAGGAAATATATTTACTAAATCTTTCTTTTCAGATGAAAATTGATGCCTGACGAGCTTGCATGACTTGCATACAGTCAATGGCTAAATCAGCCCTGGAGACCAGGTCTCCTGATCTACTCCATTTCCTAGCAGACTACACTACAACCATGCTGATGTTAAAAAGTTATCTCTAATATTTATTTTCAGTTAGAAATATTTCAAAATATACTTATTTTAATGCCAACATATCTATCATTATACCATAGCTGGAATTTACTTAGAATTGACATATTTGATGGTCTTTTAAAAAAATTATTCCCAAGAAGCCTCACTTTGCATACTTGCTCACCAGACTTCTGTTGTCCTCATTCAAGTTTTTCAAATATGTGTATTAAACATTCAGATACAAGCTGCTAAACAGACACATAAGTGCTGTTTGATTTAAATGGCCCTAATTAATACTAAAAAATAGTTAACATGCTATATATTGTAATTTTAAAGAAATTGTGTGAAAATGATAAATTATATATAAAAAGCTAAATATTAACTGCTTCTCTTACTCATCATACATTTTCAATGTCTCAATATCTCTTTTCTATGAATTCTGTCAAAAATGAAAGTCAGATGATGTCAGTAAAAAGAAGGAGAAACAGGCAATTTCTAAGCAAACTGCCATGTTTGCATGAGTAACTCCAGAGAGTATAGTATTTAAAATATCTAACATAAGAAAGTTATAGCAGTAAGCTCAATTATATAGATGAAAAATAGACAGCATCAATATGGACTAAATTTTTTTATTTGGAGCTCTCTAGAAATATGAAAGTAGGAAAAACCCAAGAGATCTACTCACTACTTCTAAATTACCAGAAGGAACTGTTTTGGCCAATCATTTATTTATTCATTCCTTTTTTGTCCATTTATATTTCCATTATTTCTATTCAAAATCAACCGTAACCATACCTGGCCCATGTGCAAGGCATGTGAATGTCAGGGACTAATAAGATATGCAAATCACAGGAAAGACTAAAAGATAATAATGATATCACCAGTTTACTGATGAACAGGTTGCCAAGGCTCTGAACTCTGAGTGTAAGGACTATGTTTATCTTCCTCCACAATGAATCTCTAGTGCTGAAGAACAAGAGCCAGGCTCATAGCAGAGACTGAAAGAAGGCTTATTGAATAAATAAGTAATATGACTAACACTAAGTTAGTATCATTCAAGATTACAACACATCGGGACTTCTCTGGTGGTCCAGTGGTAAAGAATCTGCCTTACAATGCAGGGGATGCAGGTTCAATCCCTGGTCAAGAACTGAGATCCCACATGCCACGGGGCAACTACGCCCGCGTGCCACAACTACTGAGCTCACATGCCTTAACTAGAGAGACTGTGTGCCACAAACTACAGAGCCCACGTGCTCTGGAACCTACACACCACAACTACAGAGCCCCAGATGCCCTGGAGCCCGCACGTCACAACTAGAGAAGAGAAAACCCACCGTCACGACTAGAGAGACGCCCACACGCCACAACAAAAGATCCCGCATGCTTCAGTGAAGATCCAGCCTGCTGCAGCTAAGACCCAATGCAGCCAATAAATAAATAAATAAATAAATCTTTTTTTAAACAAGATTACAACACATCACATGACTCAGTTTAGGAACTGGATTAAATCAAAATAAACATTTTTGTATTATTATAACAAAAAAACAACCTAAAAGTATTTTTCCTTTATAGTCACAAACACTCCAAGCTTAAAATTTCTTACTTTATTTATCAAAGAATCAGAAATTAATTACTAGACCTATCATTGAGAATGAATATGCACTTTATTTTACAAATATTGTTATCACTCCTTTTCTCTATAAAAGTCTGCATAATCACTTTACTATGTTAGAAGATATTTATCAAAATGAAATAAATGTAATTTTAATAGTGAGAATAAATTCTAACACTTCAATTACGTGAGCTGACTCTTAGAATCAGATAGTTTGCAGTATTATCCTTCTCTTCCATATTTGATGTATCTACTTCATGTGCTAAACAGGAAGGACCTCGTATGCTTACCCCAAAGTTATGAAGTCTTTTTCCATTTAATCCAAGTACAAATCTCTAGGGAAATTACCAAAGAAATTCAGCATACCCAAACAGGTGAGAGTGAGAAAATAAATATCATAACTGCAATTAAAAGTAGAGTATTTAATGTACTGTAAAGGAGGGTGTGAATTAACTAGCTGATTTCAAACTGCTAAGTTAAATCTATATTATCTGTTTGCCTTGCAATAATTTAGAATCTACAGTTGCCTGGAGGTCACCTTTGAGAAAGCAGAGAAAATCAATACATTTCACTATAAGTTAAGTAGTGTCATTTACCTCTATTAAATAAGGCCTTCATGAGTTAAGGGAAAAACACACACACACGACAAAACAACCAAGACCAGCAATGATTTTTTTTGGTTTGAGGATACACATTCCTTATATAATTCTTCCTAGCTAACAAAATATTTCTGACATCCTCTGACATGATGTAGGGGTGAAACTAGCAGGGCTTCTAGTCATGGTGCTAACATTAGGGTGGTATTTCCAGGGGTAGAAATGGTAATCAGCAGTTTAGGAATAGGAAACCTCAAAGGATTAATTGACAATTTTGTCCTAGGAAATCGGGAGGATCAGAGGAGAAGGAATCTGACAAGAACATCTATATAGCCCAGAGAATGGGCATAGCATGAGTAATGAAAGACTAGGTCAAAATGATCAGAAGCCAGGTAGATCTTGCATCAGAGTCAAGAAAGATGATTAATAATAAATTATTAATAATAAATTACTTACTTATTTGGATTCAACTAAGCTCTTATAACAAGGCAGCCCTTGTGCAAAACTGGGCAGATAGAACAATGAACAAAGCTTAAATGTTAACTCTCCCAAAGTTTTCACTCTTATATTAGTGAAATTCACACAAATTCCTGCGGAATTTTGATTACCACAAAATATGATATTGAAATGCTGAATTAAATTCAAATCCTAGTAAGTAGTTTCGTTATAGAAATCCCACTTTCACAGTAGAGCTTTCTGAGACTTGGAGTCTGGCTACTTTCTTTAAATATGCTACTGAACTCGCCCTCATAGTTCTATTCATTGAAAATTAATTACAATAGAGTTGCTCTGACAAAATACATGCTACACTCTGTAAGCCTTAATGTATTCTGTTCAGAACCACACTCATTATCAACAGACTGACTTTTTCAATGACTTTGGATATGTGGTGATAATCTACGGCAGAATATTTTCACAAATCCATTAAAATTTTAAAACATTTTATTCTGAATATAAATGGAAAAATGGACTAATTGATTCAAAGTAAGGTAATGGGATTTGTGCTGTAGTTAAGTCACAGAACTTGGATCTAAAGAGTCCTTCAGTTAATTCCTAACTTATCTATTTAGTTGGAGTGTAAACTTGAATAATTTCTGAGATGTAGCCCATGCAAATGAAAACTGGTCAAATCTCTTTATAGCAAAATTCTTGCTTGTAGCTGCAAAGCAACAGCACATTCTTTGGGAAGACTGCATAATTAGAACCAAACCCTTAAGCTGTCAGATGCCCATCATATCACTTTGTATGTGTTATGGGAAAGCCAGAGAAGATACAATTTTTTTAAAAAATTAAGTCTGTGGAAAGACAAAGTGACTCAAGTGGAAAACACTCAGCCCATTCTCACTGAATACAGACATGAAACAACCAGAATCCCCATTTATAGTGATATGCTGGAAGAGGTTGAAGCCAAACCATAAAAGTCCCAAGAGACAAGAAAAATAGTTTTCATTAAAGCCAACAAAAGAAACAAGGTTTTATTTTTTTCTTTAAGGAAGATGACTGATAAATTTAATTAAAATTTAATAAGATAAGCAAAATAAAATAACAAGGTGGGAAAAATTATTTGCCACTTATATCACCACAAAGGATGGATATCCCAGATATATAAGAAAATAAAGAAGAAAGAATAAGAATAGAGAAGAAAAGTGCCAAAAATGCCTCAGAAACTCTGGATGGTTCAAATGAAGAGAAACACAAACATCTCTCAACCATCTGAAAATATGTTCAACTTTACCCACAAAAAAGATTAATGCAAATTAATACTTTGCTAGGATAGCTTTTCTCTCCTATCAGATTGGCAAAATTCCAAAAGCCTGACAACATACCCTGTTGCAAAGCTGTGGGAAATAGACTTCTCATACTTTGCTGATGGGAATACAAAATGCTAAAACTGTGGAGGAAGGAAATTTGGCAATACCTACAAAAATCACATATTCATTTACTATTTGATGAAACTATTACACTTCTAGGAATCCATCCCAAAGGTAAAATGGCTAAAATACTAAAAAGATATACAAACCAGGCTATTAATCACAGCAAACATATAAATAGGATACTGACCTATCAATATACTACATACCTGAGAAGGAAATGAGGAATATGGTTGAAAACAACAACTGAGTATTCTTTAGGATGTATTTTGAAGTGAAATGAATCAAAATAGAGTGAATACATGTAGTATGCTCCATATGCATACATCAATTATCTTTTATCTGAAGAAAGCAATTGGAAAAATGAACTATAAAATAAAAGCTACGTTTTAGGAAAGGGAAGGAGAAAAATGGAGGAAACAAATAGAAGCCAGACCTTTATAATATATATATCTTGTTTAGTAGACTTGACTTTGGAACTCTGTGCACATTTTACATAATTATTCTACAAAAAGTAAAAACAGTTTCTAAAAATTAAAAATGGCATGGATCCAGTTGTCAGCATAAGCACATAGGGAGAAATTGTTTAATTTTTCTACACATCCTGGTAGAATATACGCCTCTGGAGAAAAGAACTGCACACACATAAATAAATAAATGAACCAAACAAACTCTTTCCAGTAATCATATTTTTAGCAATTATGTTGATATTTTTATATATGATATGACATAAAGAAAATGAGTAACTTCATTGTTAATTGGAATTTTCACCATGATTAAACAGCAATGTGATACAAGGTGGATGAGAATAAGTGAAAACTTGATTTGGAAGTATCACTGTGAACTCGTAATTTACATTAAAATTAAAAAACACACTATGCTTGTACACTGAAAATCCCAGAAATGAAGACAAAGCCAAATACCAATAAGCACCCATGGTGTGTAGATGGATTTTTTTTTCTTTGAATTTAATTTTATTTTTTATAAGGCAGGTTCTTATTAGTTATATATTTTATACATATTAGTGTATACATGTCAACCCCAATCTCCCAATTCATCACATCACCACCACCACCACCACCCCCGCCGCTTTCCCCCCTTGGTGTCCATACGTTTGTTCTCTACATCTGTGTCTCTATTTCTGCCTTGCACCAGTTCATCTGTACCATTTTTCTAGATTCCACATATATGTGTTAATATACGATATTTTTCTCTTTTTTTTTTGCGGTACACGGGCCTTTCACTGTTGTGGCCTCTCCCGTTGCGGAGCACGGGCTCCGGACTCGCAGGCTCAGCGGTCATGGCTCACGGGCCCAGCCGCTCCGCAGCATGTGGAATCTTCCCAGACTCGGGCACGAACCCGTGTCCTCTGCATCGGCAGGTGGACTCTCAACCACTGCACCACCAGGGAAGCCCAATATTTTTCTCTTTGACTTACTTCACTCTGTATGATGGTCTCTAGGTCCATCCAGGTCTCTGCAAATGACCCAATTTTGTTCCTTTTTATGGCTGAGTAATACTCCATTGATTATATGTACCACATCTTCTTTAACCATTAGTCTGTTGATGGGCATTTAGGTTGCTTCCATGACCTGGCTATTGTAAACAGTGCTGCAATGAACATTGGGGTGCATGTGTCTTTTTGAATTATGGTTTTCTCTGGGTATATGCCCAGTAATGGGGTTGCTGGGTCATATGGTAGTTCTATTTTTAGTTGTGCATTTTTTTTTAATTTTTTTATTTTTGGCTGTGTTGGGTCTTTGTTGCTGTGCATGGGCTTTCTCTAGTTCCGGCGAGCAGGGGCTAATCTTCGTTGCAGTGCTTGGGCTTCTCATTGTGATGACTTCTCTTGTTGCGGAGCACAGGTAGTTAGTTGTGATTCTGGTGCTCTCGCAAGTGGGAGTGAATGCACGTCCTTCTAATCCGCCATCTTGAACCCTGTTCCTGTAGACTGATTTCTAAATACCTTTTCCTACTAAAAGAAATCAGGATTTGAAGAAATTCTGATTACTGGTCTAGAGCAGGAAATATAAAATGTGAGCCTGGAACATTTTGTCTTACATGAAAGCAGGCAAGCTATCAAAGGCTAGCTAGATTCTTGTCTAGATCTAACTACCATTCTAGAGGAATATTAGGGTGAATCACATAAAAGTGCCATGTTGCACAACAAAACCAGATAAATATTGACAATTTCATATGATTGGGGCTACTATAAGGGATAGAGAATCATATCAAGTAACACTACAGAAATGTATACATTAAAACATGAACTGTGCAAAAATCTATAGGACTAGTAACCTAATTTCTGTATCAAAAATATGCAAGAACAACAATTAGGGAAGCCTATAGAACGAAAGAGAATGAAAGAGAAGACATCAAACAATTACAATAAATAGACCTTACTAGTTAATGGTCAAATGAATACATCTTTAAAAATCAGGAAATGTGAAATTTGATTGAATAATGATTACATTAAGGAGTTAAATATTATTTCAATTCAGTTAAAATTTAATATTTAATATAAATTAAATATAAATATTAATTAAATCTTATTTTCAAGGTCTGATAATGATATTGCAATTATTTTTTCTTAAGAGTTTTCTTTTAGAGAATGATACAAAAATATAAGAAATTATTTGCTTCAAAATCAGGGGTGGAGGATACTGTAGCAGATAAAATATGCGTGAAACAACATGGGTGTCACGTACATCACATTTGTTAGACTCTCTTCTCTAATTTTGTACATATTCAAAATTCTTTGTTATAAATATCTTTAAAAACAAATGAGGGCTTGGGTTTTTGTCCACTTTCTTATGGATAAATAGAAATCCTTATAAGATTTCCATGATTTTGATGAGTAAGTACTTTGGGGAGCCAAGTAAGAAAGGCAACTACGATTTATTGATTGCTTATTACATTCCAGAAACTGTGCTTGGAAATTTGCATATTAACTCAAAGTAGGTATTATTTCAATGTTATATTAAGCTTTATTTATATTAAGATCCTAAAATAAATTGTGTTAGTAAGAAATAAGATGATTGAATTAGATTTGAATTAAAAACACTGTGGCTATTTTTCAATGTCAAATAAGCTGACTCAGGTATATACATTTCTGATACATAACTGTCCAACAGAGGAATGGATAAAGAAGATGTGGTACATATACACAATGGAGTATTAGTCAGTCATGAAAATGAACAAAATGATGCCATTTGCAGCAACACAGATGGACCTAGAGATTGTCATACTGAGTGAAGTCAGTCAGACAAAGACAAATATCATATGATATCACTTATATGTGGAATCTAAAAAAAGGGTACAAATGAACTTGTTGAGAAAACAGAAACAGAGTCACCAATGTAGAAAACAAACTTATGGTTACCAGGGGCTAAGGAGGGGTAGGGATAAATTGCGAGATTGGGATTGACATACAGACTACTATATAAAATAGATAACTAAAAATGACCTACTGTATAGCACAGGGGACTCTACTCAGTACTCTGTAATGACCTATATGGAAAAAGAATCTAAAACAGAGTGGATATACGTATATGTAAAACAGATTCACTTTGCTGTACACCTGAAACTAACACAACATTGTGAATCAACTATACTCCAATAAAAATTGTAAAAAAAAAAAAAAAAAAGATATTGGAACTGCCATGTTCTTGGAAAACAGTGGGAAGTGAAAATGAAATACTAACTTCCACATGATCCAGGATATGGGCTGGGGTAGAAGGAGCACAAAAGAAAACAAAACATTCCAATCAAAAGTTGATGGACATGGGGAAGTAAGGATTGGTTTTTCCTACTCACCATTCAGCCATTGAATAACTAGATTTTTCTGAGTATACATATGATTGACAAGTTATTGAGCAGGTAATATTTACCTGTCTGCTATATCTACACATGCACACACACACACAAACACACACACACATTTAAAATTTTTAAATGCTAAAATAATCTCAATCTTAACTCCATATGATATTCACTGTTAACACTGTTCCTTTTGCTACTCATATCATCGATAAACAGTGATATGATTAGGGAGTACTGTGGCTCTATGAGAATTTGGCTTGTTACTTATTTTCATTAGGTCATAGATAACTCATCCGTACAAGGGGAAAAATAACAATTGGCTGTAGTGTGATTGTGACGATTAACATCTCTAATGCACGCAAGATTCCTGCCATGAAGTGGCATGTCCCTGATAACCTAGCGAAGTGTTTATAATTAACACAATTAATGGACCTCAGGTCAAAGCCTGGCTCTGTCATTTAGGAGCTGGGGGCTTCTAATGAAGCAGGTTACTTTCACCCTCTGGGCCTCAGTTTCTCCACCTGTAAAATAACTCCTCATAAAATTGTGTGAAAGGCTTCAATGAGTTAGTATAAAATAGTTAAGTGCTCATTTCAGTGTCTGACAAATAGTGCTCAGTGATGGTGATTCTCCTTTATAGGCTTTCAGTAATAATTTACTAATATTGTTATTACATTTTATAAGGAGTTTTATTCTGCTTTTTTCAATAAACACAGCAGTAACATTTACCATGCTATCGAGAACACTTCATAGATGTCCTTCTTACTGGAAAAAGTACAATGTTGACAGGTGGCGATGTAAGCAAGAGGACAATTATCTGATGGAGAGACATCTCCCATGCGTTTTCATGAGCAAGAATTCCTGGGTGGTAGGTGGTGCTCAGTTCATCATTTTGTCAAACTTTAAGGCTTCAAGTTGTCCAGTCATAGCCAAACGCTTATATTAATTTTGTGCCACTTAATTTTGCTAAATGCAGTGTACCCTTTCTGTGTCTGGCTATGTACATGGAAAAGCTTTTCTCTCCTTGAACATAATTGTCCATCAGGAAAGGAGTTTCATTTTGGCTTTTTTTTTTAACTACAAGGACAGATATGCTCCTGAGTGACAGTTAAATTTGTTGAAGGTATTAAATTGCTAATGCTAATGCATTTTACAATCTTCTGAACTGATTTAATATATTAGACTGCCACTCAAAGTTGAAATAAACAATACCACACTCTTAGTCGGAAATCATTCTGTCAGATCTAGAGGCTTTCAAAAATGCCCACCTATGTTCAGAGTTTACAAACACATTTTTATTTCTCTGTGGGCTGCCCCAAAAACCAATGACATAAAGACTTCAATTTGCATCTCTTATTGCAGAGTTTGGAAGTAACATGGAGCCTTAATAAACACCTGGCTGGAAATCTGAAGCTGGGAAATAATTCTCCTCTTACGGAGGTGAAGATGCTATTTCACATAAGGGAAAAACATTTAAAACTTATTGTCAGCTAACTTCACGTACTTGTCATGACTTCATATGTATTTCTCAGGTTTGAATAGAGTACAGTAGGCATACACAGGCAAAAAAAAAAGCCTACTGAATAACCACAAAAACCTAGAGAGCGATATGACTGAGATAAAGATTACATACATATAATACATATATGTTATGTATTTTTTCTATAAGGACATGTCTTAGCTGTTAAGAGAAAGTATTTGACTCAGCTTAGGTCAGGAATAGTAATAGCCCAGTAACATTGCATTAAAATTTTTTCAGTGTTTTATATAGTCTACCGCACTTTATTTTCACAGTGAACTTGGGAAAGTGGGTGGGGGGAGTATTATTCCCTTTCATAAAGGAGAAAACTAGGAATTCCACTTGGAAAAAAATGGCACACCCAGACTTATGTAGGTATATTGTCAATGGGGTCAAGATGAACTCAAATACTCTACCTTACGTCGTAACTTCATTTTTCTTTTCATGTGGAAAAAAATGAGCGTTTTTAATTACAAGTGACGCTGAAAATATTTTCGTATACTTGTTTTGATTGTCTCTTCTGTGCTGTGAACATTTTTCAGCTTTATTAAGGTACAACTGACAAACTGTAAGGTATTTAAAGTGTACAATATGATGGGGTTTTTGTTTGTTTGTTTTTTGCGGCACACGGGCCTCTCACTGTTGTGGCCTCTCCCGCTTCAGAGCACGGCCTCCGGACGCGCAGGCTCAGCGGCCATGGCTCACGGGCCCAGCCGCTCCGCGGCACGTGGGATCTTCCCGGACTGGGGCACGAACCCGTGTCCCCTGCATCGGCAGGTGGACTCTCAACCACTGCGCCACCAGGGAAGCCCCAATGTGATTTAATATATTTACACATTGTGAAAGGATTCCTCCTCATCAAGCTAATTAACACATTCATAGAAACGGAGAGTAGAAAAGAGGCAGGTGAGGTAAATAGGGAGTGGTTGATAAAAGGGTACAAAAGTTCAGCTTTAAGATAAATAATGTCTGAGGATCTAGGACATACCATGGTAACTGTAGTTGTTAACAAATTTCATTTATACATTACAGTGTTAAGAGAGTAGAAAATGTTTTCACCAAAAAAAAAAAATTCTGACTTCTTTTTGTATCACAGTGAATGTCTTTCTGAGACGAAAATATAATTAATATACGTGAATTTGGATGAAAGCGATAATGAAAATAGGTAAGTTGGAAATTTGTTTTGGGTAATGTAAACCAAAACAGATTTAAGCAAAAGAAGTAGTTCCAAAAAAATGACTGCATGCAGTGGGACTGAAAGAAAGTAGACAATGGCCCTGTCCTAAGGGAGCTTAAATTTTGAGGAAAGAAACAGAAAACAGATAAATATCAATACCTGGCATTATAGTATAAATATTATTAAGAAAAATAAAAGAGGGTCAAGGGATAAAGTTTGAAGAAAGGTGCCATGTCAGAAAGAATAGAGAGGGATGGCTTCCCTGAGGAGAAAAACTTTTCAACAGAAATAAGAATAGTTTGAGAGAATCAATGAGGTGAACACTGGGGAGAAAAGTGCTGTAAAAAGAAGCTACAAAGGTGACTGATAGGATGGAATCTTACTGTACTGCTCATTTATTGATTTTATTTTCAGAACTTACTTTGAAAAAAAGTAGGCAAATAGAAAGGAGGAATCAAATTAATCACCAGACATTATAGATGTATTCTGAAACTGCCATGGACTGTTCTGAATGCAGCAAATCCTCAATTTAATTTACCATCCTGTTTCGTCCAATCCCTAATTCATGAAAATGCTAAGCCTTCCACTGGAAAGGTGCTCTTAATGCAGAGGGGGTCACCAGAAAAGGCCAGCTGGCTGCCTTAGCTGGGACTGCATTCATTACCACAGCTCAGTATCTGATCTGGTCTTGCAAACTCAGCAATGCTTTTGTCAATTCAGAAAGTAGTTCTCTATCTCTCCCTCTCTCTCTCCCCCCTCTCTCTCTCTCTCTCCCTCCCTCTCTCCCTCCCTCCCTCCCTCCCTCCCTGTGTGTGTGTGTGTGTGTGTGTGTGTGTGTTGAGAGACCAGAGGTGATAGGATAGCAGCTCAGTCATCAAATGTATGCGGTCAATGAATAAAATTAGGACAATTTATTGCTGCACAATGAGAAAATTAATTGTCCATTGCAATAGAATGTTTTTAAACACAGAGAGTAATTATTTCCTACAAAATACCTGACACTTAGTAGGAGTTTAATTAAATTCTGGTTGAGCTGGATGCCCTTGTTGAAGGATATACTATGTGATTAGCCACATAATAATCAGAACAATAATTGTGAACACGTTTCAGAGCAAAGAGTTTTCCATTGGAAAACTTGGATAGACTGATTCATGTAGTTATACAACATGGACAGCCCTGACAGTTGCAATTCATTTTTTAAAACCAAGAGTTAATTTTCCCTCTACCTTTGCTGGGTCTTGACCAGATAGTATTGAACAATACCAACTGGTTCTCCACTTGCTCATCTTTTCTCGAGACCTCATTGCTGACCACATCACTCTGGAACTTCCCTATTCCTTCCCCAGATACATTCACACTTTCTGTCAAGTCTCTCTGAGGACCAACAGCCACAGAGCCTTTTATAGGAGACTGACATATTTCTGATTTAATGAATTCTGTGCTGATTGAGGAGCCCTTTTTCAGAAGGCTTTCTTAGCTCCCTTTTTTCCAAATGGAAGTATATAGCAAACTTTGTTAAAAAAATAAATTATGTTTAAAAAATCCTCATATAGACAGGAAATAACTTATCTTGAGGCCAGTATTCTCATGAAGTCCTGTTAATGCAAATGACTAATATTCACTAAATAGGGCAGAAAAAAGTCTGTAAAACATCCCCTCCCTTGTCTACTTGCCTTGTAGGAGGATCCTTCCTTGAAATGACCAGCTGTGTTGAAATATTTGTTTAAAAACACTGTCAGAGGGAGTGATGTCAACAAGATGATGGAGTAGGAAATCCCAACACCCCGCCCCACTGAAACACTGATTCAGCAACGATGCATGGACCGAAGTTCAGAATTCAGTTAAGAAGTTATAGTATCACAGAAGAGCAAAAAGCTAAGAACAGCCACAATGAACCAGGAAGGAAGAACAAATTCACTATGCCCGCATCAGCCCCTCCCCTCAAGTCCCCACAGCTCAGTGCTGAGAGAGATTGCCTCAGCCTGTGACTTCTCCCCCAGGGAGAAAGACTGGAGTGTGCCTCCAACCCACCAGGACTTTAGAGGAGCTACCCAAGAGACCTGCTTCTGTCTCACCGCATTTTGAATGCTGAGGGAATGCACACAGTTTGAACATCTGAAGGAAGCTAAGAACGAAGGGAAAGGAAGAAGAGTTTACAATAGTTGGCATGGCTCTGTGAGACAGAGAAAAAGTGTGCAACACTGAGACTTCTCCCCCTAGGAAGAATGGGGCAGGATGAAGTGTGCATCCAACATCCAGGTGCTTCAGTGTACTGCACGAAGGAAATGGGATAGGTGACTTACTGTGGCCAACATGGATTTGCAAGATTAGGAGAAGGAACACAACTTTGAGACTTCTTCCTCACGGTGGAGAGAAAAGAGTGGAATGTATACGACCACACAAAACCTTTGAGAAGCACCTGGAATCTCAAGCCAGGATGACTGGTGAAGACCATTCCCTATTAAAGCCATCTTGTGAAGAACGGGACAGGCAGAAGCTCATTTCAATGCACAGGCATTAGTGTAACACTAACAAAGAACATGAATAATCAGGAAAATAAGACACAAGCAAGGGAACAAAATAAATCTACAGTAGCTGACCCTAAAGAAACAGATCAATTGCCTAAGAAATCAAAATAATCACCTTAAAGTTGTTCAGCAAAGCACAAGAGAACGCAGGTGAATGAAATCAGGAAATGGTATATGAACAAACTAACAGTATCAGCAAAGAGATTAAAAACCATAAAAGAGAGAGCTGAAGTATACAGTAACTGAACAGATAAAAATCAGTAGAGTGCTCCAAAGCAGATGTGATCAGGCAGAAAAGAATCAAACTTGAAGACAGGTCATACAAAATTTTCCTGTCAGAGGAACAATGACAACAACAACACAGTAAAAAAGAGTGAAGAGAGCCTGAGGGACTGATGGGACAGTATGAAAAGAATATGTGCATATTAAGGAGTGCCAAAAAGAGAGATGTGTGCAAAAATTACTTACAGAAATAATGGCTGAAAACGTCCCAAAACCTAGGAGAGAAACAGACATCCAGATTCATGAAACATAAAGAATCCCAAATAGGAAAAATTCAAAGAAATATCCAGTGACCATGCATTATCAAAATGTCAAAAGTCAAAGACAAAAAGAATTTTGAAAGCACCAAGATAAAAAAGACTCATCAAATACAAGGAAGCCCTCATAAGATTCTCAGATTTGGAAAAAGAAACCTTGAAGGCAAGAGGGAAGGGGAATGATATATTCTATTCTAACTATTAATCAAGAATGATATGTCCAGCAAAACCATCCTTCAAAATGAAGGAGAGGTAAAGAACAAAGAAAAACTAAAGGACTGTATAAACACTATACCCTTTACCACTTACAAGAAGTGCTAAAGGGAGTTCTTCAAGTTGAAGCAAAAGATGCTAAACAGAGCCACAGTAAAACATAAAAGTACAAAACTTGCTAGAAAGGTAAATATAGGGACAAATACAGAATACTATAATACTGTAATGATGGTGTGAAAATCACTTAATTTTAATACAAATGTTAAAATGCAGAAGTCTTAAGAATTACTATAATTACAGTTTTTTTTAAATAATTGATTAGAGTAATAATGATGTAAAACTATCAATAACAGGCTTTTAGGTAGAGGTAAACATGCACATTTACTCAGAGGCTACTTTTCTGTTTCCAAGAGCTATGTCAATGTGATGGGATCTACAGATTTTGTTAATTCCATGATTAGATGTAATTATGGTCAATTTTTAAATTATTAAAGGATACATAATATAAAAAGTGTGAATTATGACATCAATAACATAAGGTAGGGGGAGAAGTAAAAATGTAGAGTTTTTTTTTTTTTTTTTTTTGCTGTACGCGGGCCTCTCACTGCTGTGGCCTCTCCCGAGGCGGAGCACAGGCTACAGACGCGCAGGCTCAGCAGCCATGGCTCACAGGCCCAGCCACTCCGCGGCATGTGGAATCCTCCCAGACCAGGGCACAAACCCACGTCCCCTGCATTGGCAGGCGGACTCTCAACCACTGCGCCACCAGGGAAGCCCAAAATGTACAGTTTTGTATGTTATTGAAGTTTTTAATCAGCTTAAAATAGATTATTACTCTAAGATGTTTTATGTAAGCCTCATGACAACCATAAAAATTACTTATAGAGTATAAACAAAAAAAATATAAAGGAATTAAAGCATAGCACTATGAAAAAAAAATCAATGAAACACAGGAAGACAGCAAGGGAGGAAAACCGGAGCAAAAGAACTATGACAGACAGAAAGCAATTAACAGAAGTGGCAATAGTAAGTCCTTCCCTATCAATAATTACTTTAAACACAATAGATTAAACACCCCAATCAAACGATACAGACTGGCTGAATGAATAAAAATAAAAACACCCAACAATATGCTGTCTATAATAGACTCACTTTAGATTTAAGGAAACAGGCCGAAAGCAAGGGGTATAAAAAAAGATTCCATACAAATTATAACAAAAAGAGAGCAGGGGTGACTATACTTATATCAGACAAAATGAACTTTAAGTAAAAAACTGACACAAGAGACAAAGAAGGACATTATATAGTGATAAAAGAAACAATTCATGAGAAAGATGACAATAAATATGTGAGCCCAACATCAGAGAATCTAAATATATAAAGCTAACACTGACATAACTGAAAAGTAAAATAGACAGCAATACTATAGTAGAGACTTCAATACTACACTTTCACTAACGGACAGAACGTCCAAACAGAAAATGAATAAGGAAACAAAGGACTTCAACACTACAGAACAAATAGACCTAACAGACACATATAGAACATTCCACCCAACAGCAGCAGAATACTCATCTCAAGTGCAAAAGGAATATTCTCCAGGATAGATCATATGTTAGGCCACAAAATAAGTCTTTACAAATTTAAGAAAATTTAAACAATACTGAGTGTCTTTTCTGACCACAATGGGATAAAACTAGCAATCAATAAGAGAGGAAAGTCAGAAAATTCATAAATATGTGTAAATTAAACAACACACTCCTGAATAACAATGGGTCAAAGACAAAAATCAAAAAGAAAATCAAAAGGTATCTTGAGACAAATGAAAATGGAAACACAACATACTAAAACTTATGGAATACAGCACAAGTAGTTCTAAGAGGGAAGCTTATAGTGATGAATGCCTACGTTAAGAAAAAAGAGTTTCTAAATAATAACCTAACTTTGCACCTCAAGGAACTAGAAAAAGAAAAAATTTAGCTGAAAATTAGCAAAAAGATGGAAATAATAAAGATTAGAGCAGAAATAAACAAAATAGAGAAGAGAAACAATA
Source organism: Globicephala melas (assembly GCF_963455315.2). Taxonomy (NCBI): domain Eukaryota; kingdom Metazoa; phylum Chordata; class Mammalia; order Artiodactyla; family Delphinidae; genus Globicephala; species Globicephala melas. The sequence goes on along the minus strand of NC_083332.1, from coordinate 37,257,402 downwards.
GGAAATATCAACGAAACTAAGTTGTTCTTTTTAAACAAAATTGACAAACTTTTAGCTAAACTAAGAAAAAATGAGAAGACTAAAACTTTAAAATTTAAAAACAAAAAGGAGACATTACAACTGAGGCCACAGAAATAAAAAATATTATAAGAAATTACTAAATAAGAAAACAATTATATATCAACAAACAGGTAACAAGGGAGCAATGAATAAAGTCCTTCAGACATACAACCTGCCAAGAATGAAACACGAAGAAACAGAAAACCTTTACAGGCAATGAGTACAGAGACTGAATCCGTAATCAAAGATATCCTAAAAGAAATCCCAGGACCAGATGCCCTCACTGGTGAATTCTATCAAATATTTAAAAAAGAATTAATACCAATCATTATCAAACTCTTTTAAAAATTGGAGGGCTTCCCTGGTGGCGCAGTGGTTGAGAGTCCGCCTGCTGATGCAGGGGACACGGGTGCGTGCCCCTGTCTGGCAAGATCCCACATGCCGCGGAGCGGCTGGGCCCATGAGCCATGGCTGCTGAGCCTGCGCATCCGGAGCCTGTGCTCCGCAACAGGAGAGCCTGCCACAGTGAGAGGCCCACGTACCGCAAAAAAAAAAAAAAAAAAAAAAAAAATTGGAGAGCAGTGAACACTTCCAAAAACACTTTATGAGACCAGCATTACCCTGATAGCCAAGCCGACAAAGATACTACAAGAAAAGAAAACTACAGGCTAATGTTCCTGCTGAACATAAATACAAAAACCCTTAACAAAATATGACAAATCAAATTCAACAGCATATTTAAAGTATCATACAATGACTAACTGGGATTTATCCTTAGGATGCAAAGACAGTTCAATATACACAAATCAATTAATGTTACATGCCACATTAACATAATAAAGGATAAAAATCACATGATTGAGAAAGAACTCTGGGAAGATAGTAGAGTAGGAAGCATTAGGAATCTGAGTCCCCACTGAGACAACAACTGCACTAGCAGAATCTGTCTCATGTAACTATTTTGGAATTCTGGAGTCAATTGGAGGCCTTCAACTCCCAGGGGAAGGCTTGGACCTGCCCCACCGCAGACAGCTTTGCACACGTCCTGGGGTACTATACACAGAGTATAGGAGTCAGGGTGGGCAAAAAAGGACCCTGTCCTCCAAATATTGAGGATATGTGCTATGACTGCTACTTTTATCTTAGAGGTACTAAGAGGCCAGCAGCCATTGTTGCTGTACCTCCCCTGATTGTTGCAAGCCACACCCACTCTGAATGAAGTGACTTCCAAAAGACTTAAAGAGCCAGCACCTTCCCATACCCTCTTCATTTTCTTTTTTTTTTTTTTTCTTTTTTAGGAGTCAGACGTTAAAAACTGGTACATTGAAAACCAACTGAATACATGGGAAAAACTATAAAGTTACTTTGTTATATCCAGGGAAAGGAGCAAGCTCAGAAAAGACCAGAAAAGACTTTAGGTTTACTCATCAAGCTGATCCTTGGCACACAGAACACAAAAACAATGAACAAAAACAATAACAAAAATACCAAACACTGGAAAAGTAGGAGAATCTTTTTCCAGATTTATATTGTATTCAAATGTCCAGAATTCAATAAAAATCACAAACCATACATAGAAACAGGAAAAAATGGCCCTTTCAAAAGAAAAAAAGAAAACCAACAGAAACTGCCCCAGAAAATACCTGATGGCAAATTTACCAAAGACTTTAAAGAAATTTCCAAAACATGCTAAAATAACTAAAGGAAAGGTAGACAAAATTAAGAAAATGATGTATGAACAAAACAGAAATATCAGTAATGAGATAGAAACTTTAAAAAGAGCAAAAGAGCTTCCCTGGTGGCACAGTGGTTGAGAGTCTGCCTGCTGATGCAGGGGACACGGGTTCGTGCCCTGGTCTGGGAGGATCCCACATGCCGTGGAGCGGCTAGGCCCGTGAGCCATGGCCACTGGGCCTGCGTGTCTGGAGCCTGTGCTCCACAACGGGAGAGACCGCAGCGGTGAGAGGCCCGTGCACCGCAGAAAAAAAAAGCAAAAGAAAATTCTGAAACTGAAAAGTACAATTGAAATGAAAAATTTACTAGAGAGACCCACCAAGAGATTAAATAGAAAAAAGAAAGAATTAGCAAACCTGAAGATAGAAAAATGGAAATTATCAAGTCTAAGGAACAGAAATTGAAAAAAACTGAAGACACAAATAAATGAAAAAATATCCATGTTCATGGATTGGAAGAATTAATGTTGCTGAAATCCATACTACCCAAAGCAAACTACAGATTCAATGCAATCCCTATCAAGATTCTAATGTCATTCTTTACAGAAATAGAATAATCTTAAAATTTGTATGCAACTACAAACAACCTTGAATAGCCAAAGCAATCTTGAGAAACAAGAATAAAGCTGGAGGCATCACACATCCTGATTTCAAACTACATTACAAAGCTATAGTAATTAAAACAGCATGGTATTACCATAAAAACAGACACACAGATCAGTGGAACAAAGAGCTCAGAAATAAGCCCATTCATAAACAATCAATTAATTTACAGCAAAGGAGCCAAGAATATACAATGTGAAAAGGACAGTCTCTTCAATAAATAGTCTTAGGAAAACTGCACAGCAACATACAATAGAATGAAACTGGACTATTTTCTTATATCACACACAGAAATAAAATGTAAATGGATTAAAGACTCAAACATAAGACTGAAACCATAAAATTCCTAGACGAAAACACAGGTGGTAAACTCCTTGATAGGTCTTGGCAATTATTTTTTTTAATTTGACACCAAAAGCAAAAAAACAAACAACTGGGACTATACCAAACTAAAAAGCTTCTACACTGGAAAGGAAATCACCAACAAAATGAAAAGGCAACATATCAGATGGGAGAAAATATTTGCAAATCATATATTTGATAAGGGTTTAATATCCAAAATATATAATAACTCATACAACTCAATAGCAACAAAAAACAAAACAAACAAAAATATCAAAAACAGGCAGAGGATCTGAATAAACATTTTTTCCCAAGAAGACACAGAGATGACCAACAGGTACATGAAAAAGTGCTCAACATCACTATCATCAGGGATATGCAAATCAACACCACAATGGACTATCACTTCATACCTATTAGATGGCTATGCCAAAAAGACTAGACATAATAAATGTTGGCAAGAATGTGGATAAAAGGCGACTCTTGTGCACTGTTGATGGGAATGTAATTTGGTGCTACCACTATGGAAAACAATATGGAGTTTCCTCAAAAAAAATAGAACTACCATATGATCCAGCAATTCCACTTCTGGGTATTTATCCAAAAAAGCAAAAACACTAACTCAGAATGATATATGCACCCCTATGTTCATTAAGCGTTATTCACAATGGCCAAGACACAGCAGCAACCTAAATGTCCATCAAAAGATGAAGGGATAGAGAAAATGTGGTATATATACACAATGGCATATTATTCAGCCATAAAAAGGAAGGAAATCCTGCCATTTGTAACAACATGGATGGACCTTGAGAGCATTATGATAAGTGAAATGAGAGAGAGAAAGAAAAATATCATATGACCTCACTTACTTACGGAATCTAGAAAACAAAACAAAACAAAAACCAGATTCATAGATATAGAAAACAGATTGGTGGTTGCCAGAGGTATGGGATCAGGGGTTGGAAAAAATGGGTGAAGGTGGTCAAAAGGTACAAACTACCAGTTATAAAATAAATATAAAATAAATATGTACAGCATGGTGACTATAGTTAATTATATTGTATTGTATAGCTGAAAGTTGCTAAGAGAGAATCTTAAAATTTCTCATGACAAAAAAATCTGTAACTATGTGTGGCGATGGATATTAACTAGACTTATTAGGGTGATCATTTCACAAGATATACGTATATCAAAACGTTATGCTGTATATCTGCAACCAGTATTTAATGTTATATGCCAATTACATCTCAATATAAATAAGTAAATCGATAGATAACAATGAGATGTCATCTCACACCTGTTAGGGTAGTGTTATCAAAAAAAAAAGTGTTGGAGAAATCGAAACACTGGTATACTTTTGTGGGATGCATAATGGTGTACCCACTGCGAAAAACCGTATGAAGCCTCCTCAAAAACTTTAAAATAGAACTACCATGTGATTCATCAATTCCATTAGTGGGTATATATCCAAAAGAATTGAAATTATGATCTGAAAGAGATTATCTGTACTCTCATGTTCCTGGCAGTCTTATTCACAATAGCAAAGATAAGGAAATCCATCAACAAATGAATGGATAAAGAAAATGTTACACACAGTGGATTACTATTCCACCTCAAATAAGAAGGAAATTCGGCCATTTGGGACAAATGACCTGTTAAGTGACGTAAGCGAGTCACAGAAGGACCAATACTGCATTATTCCACTTATATGAGGTATCTAAAATAGTCAAACTCATAGACGCAAAGAGTAAAATTGAGATTGACAGTGGCTAGTGGGAGGGGGATATGGATGGTTGTTGTTAAGTGGGTATAAAGTTTTAGTTATGCAAGATTAATTACTTCCAGAGGATCCGCTGTCCAGCATAGCTTCTACAACTAACAATGTATCGTGCACTTAAATTTGTTAAGAGGGTAGATCACACGTTAAGTGTTATTACCGTAAGAAAAGGGTTTAAAGTAATTTGGAGATGAGGGATATCTTTATTACCTTGATCGTGGTGTTGGCTTCATGGTGTATGCATACGTCCAAACTCATCAAACTGGATAAATCAAATATGTGCATTTTCATATCAGTTACACCTCAACAAAGCTGTTAAAAAATAACTTCATGAAAAGCAAGGTTGGATGAAAGTTAAAATTCTCTGAATACCAGATACGTTTAAGAAACTGTGCTTAGTAAAAAAAAAATTAATACGTGAGCCCTGCCATCAAGAAATACATCCCTGTTTGTAGAGATAAAATAGCTACGTAAGACAAATACTTAAAATACCAAGCACAATGGTTAGTAGCTCCCCACTGTTGTGAAAGGCAACTCCAAATTTATTAGCACTTATTCAGCAAATATATATTGAGTAACTTTTATGCTTCAAGCATTGTGCTAGCTGTTGGGGAATGCAAAGATAATAAAAACATAGTATTCTGTGATCTGGTCCTTGAGTACCTCTCCTTCCTTGGCTTGCCACTCTTCTCCTAAAAATGCCTTCAGCCAAACTGAGCAATTCCAGTTTGCAGACTCACCCAGCTCTTCTAAACCTCATATATTTGTAAACATTTTCTTCTCCACAAAATGTTCGTCTTGCCATTTCTGCCTGGCAAACATCTTTTTTATTCAAGTCCCAAGGTCTCTGACTCACCCAATATTAGTTATTGCCATTGTTTTATCTCCTCTTGTCTAGTACACCTATTATTAATGTCCATTGTTTGCTCATCTGTCCGACTCTTCTTAGATTCTATATGACTTGAAAACAAAGGCAATTCTGTCCTCATTTCTGAATCCTCAGCTTCTTATCCAGTACCTAACATTCAATACATGCTGAGCAAATGTTGGCTGAAAGAATTAATGAATATGTTATACCAAAAATAAATGCTGTAAAAGTTAATTAAAAAAAGGTTCACAGTTGGATGGGGCCTGTGGTATGATGGTAAATGTTTTACAACTTCCTCCCCAGGAAACCAAAGTATCATAGATTTATAATGTTTGCTGATTTTCATGGTATAAATCTCCCACTACATCTGATTTTTATGCTTTGTCCCTGTACGTGGAGCTGGGAAGCAGTACACACCACTGTATAGTATTTCTACCATTCTTATATAATATTCATAAATAAAACTCAGAGTGTAGATTACAGTAAAATAATTAGGAAGTAATGATTTTTCAGCATCTATTACTTTGGTTTCTAGTATAACTTAATTAATCATGAGTTTATATAGTTATTTTTAAGTCATGGTCATGTTTAACAATTGGCTTGCAAAATTCCTGAAAATTTTACAATCGACTCCTGCAAGTTGGTATGAGTCAGTGCTAAGTGCTAGCACACCACTAAATGAGGCATTATAGGCAAAGTAGTAAGACAATTTTATAGAGGAAGTAGCACTTATTTGTTTATTGTGAAGCAATTATTTCAAGAAGACAATTAAGTTGGATGGAGAATATATGATCCACAAGGACACTGATTTTTGTATGTTTAATTCAGTGGTTTATCCCTGGTACCAAGATAAGTGCTAGACACATACTTAGTGCTCATAAAATATTTGTAACGTGAACGAATGTTCAATAGAAAGTACATTTCACAGGCTTCTTAACTGCAACACTAAGTCAAATTAGAGAGACCTCTATTGGTAAAGGGCAGCTAACTGAATCCCACTCACACAATGTCCACATGTTACTTTCATTTAAAAATGAAGAACAGTGATGAGAATCTTGCCCAAACAGAGACCTCAGTCATCTGAAAGTGATGGCCTATGTTTAAACATAGGCATAAAAAGACAAGAAAAGCTGGTATCACTGAATACATCTGTGAGCCGCCCAACCAGTGACAGAAACCATGCACTTTGGGATTTCTTGCTCTATGAGAAAAAGAATGCACTGTTTGTTTAAGCTATGCTAGGTTGAATTTTTTATTACTCGCAGCCAATATCTAACTAATATATCTAACACAGCCTAATGGAGAACTCTTTCCTGAGCATGTGTAGAGGAGGAAAAGGTAAAAGTGAGCAGAGCTGGTCTGCAGCCCAGAGCAAAATACCTGGGATTTCTGAGCAAAATACAAACTTCTCTTTCTTCTGGGCTTAGGGCCACTTTATCATGCATGAGATGATAGCTTATGCAGCGCATATGAGGAGCTGGAATACAAGCGACACATAAACAAACTGCCTACAATAATGGAAGAATGTCATTGCAGATATTTGACGTTCCCTGTACAGTTTGGGAAACTGATAAAATCATAATTGTAAAAGAGACATTCCATATTGCCAATCCAGAGCTGCTTCTTGCATGCAGTCTGGCACATACGTCTTACTCTTCGGCACAAGCAGGCAGAAGGAATGAACAAAAAGAAAAGAGCAATTTCCCCACCGTAAATTGAAAAGTCTGCCAACCAGCTAAATGATCTGCCATCAATCAGTGTTAAATTCTCCTTAGCAGCAGAAAATTCAAGGGCTAACAATTACTGAGAGATTTCACATAGTGACTAATGATATATGACAAACACATTTAAAGTCTGCATAGACCAGCACCAGTTTAAAATGTAACATGAATAATAAATAATTTTAAAGAAATCCTAGCATGCAAAATAAGATATAATCTTTTCAGACATAAATTACACAGAGAATATTATAGTTCTAAGAAAGGCATTTTCAAACTGACCAAAACAAAGTCAAAAGTGTAATTCATTCAGAAGGGAACTATATTTGATGTTTTTGCACATAAACAGATTTTCAAAGTGTTAGGCAGATACGCTATAAAACAGTGGTCACTGAAGTATGACCAGGAAAAATCTCAGGTCTCTGATCATTTATAAATGACAGTGAGGATTCTGGACAGACATAAATGCAATAGGACAGGCTTTCTGTTTTCCAAGAAATACAATTTTTGTGAGAATAATAAGAAAATGCTTTCCTTTTTTTAAACCAAGCTGAGCTACAAACCTGGAAGAAAAATGTATAGATGCAAGGTGGGCAGTAAAGGATTTAAACATAAAATTCCCTTATGCTTATAAGACACTGGTATTTGGGAAGCAGGAAAAATAGCACTGTATTTGGAAACCTGAATTTGAGAGTCTATTCCCAAATTTATCACATCTCAGTTTCTCCGTTCATTTCATGTAAAATAACATGACTAATCTCACAAGACAGTTGAGATGGGCAAATAATGATGTGGAAAAATTATTACAAATGGTAAAGGATTATTCACACATTTGTGTGACTGTTCTATTATTTATTTTAAATCTAAGACAAAATGAGTGTGTGTCAGAAGGAAAAACAGTGGAGTGGAATGGAAGCACAGTGTTCTTGCCTGTCTTTAAAAAAAATAAAAGAGCTTTTATAAAGTACGTAGACAACCACCACCTTGTTGAAATTAAGCTCCTGGAAGTTTTGAGAACTATGGAAACTATATAAAACAATCAACTAAGTAAAGGCAATTTTTTAATCATGAAAACTAAATTTTGTTAATTCACTTCCCAAATATTAACACATTTAGTCTTCAATTAAGTGCCATTATTCACAGGTGTGCCATGATGAACTATTTTTCCTTGATTGGATTTTAATTATTGTTATCAACAAGAGTTTAAAATTTTTTGACAAAATTGAAATTTCCATATATTAGTTTGGTGAATAGTGAATATACAACTTCCTCATTCTGAAGCAGTAGGGAGCAGGGAACAACACGACTAAGTTTGTATTTTGTCATATAAAGGAAATTAAACGCCCCTGATTGTGAGAGCACAAATAATAAAAAATAAGTCTACTGACTGAGACATTTAAGAAGAACATACAAAGTTTTAAAATATCTTTGACCTCATCTGTCCCTGACAAAAGGCCCGGGATGTAGAATGGGCTATCACTCGTATTTCCTTTTGAAAGATGAGAAAAATCAATCTCATCAAGTAATGAAATGTTTTTTAAAATCTCCCAGCCAATTCGTAAGAGTGGAATAAAAATTCAGGTCCTTCCATGCTTTTCTGAGCCATAGTTTTTGCACCCATCCCAGTAATGTTCAAGACAGCACCCTACTTTATCATCTGAAAAAAAAAGCATAAATCGGTAAAAACAATACTTTTAAATATTCTGAAAATTCAGTTTTACCTCTTAAAATATTCAGAGTGACTGGAACTGGATTGATGAAGTCATTTAAGTCCACTGTGCTCTTGTTTAAGTTACGCATTATATTTCATGAACGTTATTTTTTTTTTGGCCAGAATAGTACAAACTTATAAGTAGTTTGGTAGATTCCAGATTTCTAAATTATTGTATTAGGGGAAAGACACTTGTGTATTGGGTATTTTATTAAGCAGAAACAGGACAGGTTATTCTGTGGCAACAAATAACCCCAAAACTTCAGTGGCTTAGCACAACAAAGTTCACTTTTTGGCCACGCAAAGATCACAGGGCCCTGACCAACCCTCTAGGAAGTACCACCTACATGCTGCATGGGAAGTTCAGGCTGCTTCTATCTTATTATTCCACGACCACTAAAGCAGGGGAAGAGTGAGCTGGAGATTCCAGTACTGGAAATCAAAAGCTTCTACACACAGTTCATTGGCCAGAGTAAGTGATATGTTGAAACTCAAGGGGGTTGCTCTGAACTGAGTTATGTCCCCTTCAAAATCCAAACCCCCAGTGCGATGGTATTTGGAGATAGGGTCTTTGGGAATTAGTTAGGTTTAGATGAGGTCATGAGGGTGGGACCTTTATGACGGGATTAATGTTCTCTGTCTCTCTCTCCATGTCAGACAACATAGGCCATATGCATATTTCGTGTATATATGTATAATTAAATTTTTAGCCTGATGTTTAGTGGAATTTTTCCAAGGTCAGATGATAGTAAGTGTGTATCCCAAAGGAATAAAAAGTGCTATCACAAAAAAAGTTTTCAAATATTAGATAAATGTCTTACTGTACAACTGATAGTAGACAAAATAAATGGGAGCTGTTGATAAGATCAAATATCATAATTTTTTCTTTATATATTTAATTGCATTTAATTTTTATCATGACCCTTTATTATGAATTAATGTCATTACTTTCAAAAATAAGGAAACTGATACACATAGAAATTAATTAACCTGTCCATGTTCACACAACAACTACAAACCAAGACTCAGACCAAAGTTTGAGCTGTTCTATTGCCCCATGCTGCAAGGCAGGTCTTAGCTTTTACAGTAGTTAATTTTTTATATTTTTTTGCTTCTCATATGCACATGTCTTATTTTATGAATGCTTATATTCCAAGAATATAATCTTAGGCAGTAAAAATGAAACTTCTCATATTATTTTGGTTTTAAAGAAAACAAAAATACCTCAAAGTACAAGGTTTGCTCAGTTTAGTTGATCACTATAAAATCAGATAATATGAGAAAGGAGTAGACTGCTGCACCACAGTAAGACTTCCATGTCTGAAATTAGCAGATGGCAGCCACTGTAACTTTCTCTTCAACTCCATCTGCAGCAGATACAAGTGTTATGCTAGTATATTTCTGTTAAGGAATAGGGCAGGAGCAGTGTTATCAATTCGCTGTAATTGTTCCATGATTCAGCAGTTGAGACACTTAATGACTCCCATGCATATACCAACTCATATAATTTTAAGAAGGGTCTAGTGTGTGGACCATCTGTTACAATAAATCCATGGTGCCTTGAGACATCAGTAGATAATGATTGTGATGCCCCTGGCTTGAGTAACTAGGCTGTACCTTTACTGAAGGTGAAACATATAGAAAGTCTGTGTTGGAATTAGGTCTGCTGAGGATTGTACATAGTTCATTTCAATTCATTTATGAGACATTAACAATAAAAAAGAATCCTGCTACTGACCAATAAATGGTGTTAACATTTTTCAGTATATCAGGTGAAGACATGGAGGTATGAAGTTTCCCAGATTCAAACTCACTGCAGCATCCCCTAAGTGTAAAGATATCCTAACTTCTTTTATATGCATTTGAAAGAGATGTACAAATATGACATTAAAAACCTAAAGCAAAGTTCAAAAGACCAATGTAAACCCTTGGTCAATCATATATTAACTTCCTGCGAAGTACAAGACACAGTATTAGGCACTGATCTTGTAAAGATGGGCATGTCATGATCCATGCCACCAAACTGTTCACGGTCTAAAATAGGACACATAATTATGGCACAGTAATACAAGTGCTACGGTAGAGCTAAGCACAGATTATTATTGAAATGTAAAAAAACAATAATCTATCCAGAGCAAGAATGCAGATGGAGGAAAGAGGCTATCTATCCTAAATATTAAATCTAGGAGATGATGCAATTTGAATGGAAGCCCTGAAGGATCTGCATCCTTGCAGTCCACACACGACATGTGATTTCTTTCAAGCAATACATAGTCCATGTACCCTTCAGATTTTCACTGAAGATTTGAGCTTTAAATTAGTTACCAAGTAACCATGGGCAAAAGCCAAGCTAAAGTCTCATGCAGTGGTAAGGGAATGCAAATGACATGCATTTACTCTGATCTAGAAATCCGATTTCTAGGAACTTACTGAAAAATACGTAGGCAAAAATATTAAAAAGATATGCACAAGACTATTTACCTCAGCACTTCTGTGACAGCAAAATACTGGGGGAAAAAACACAAATATACATCAATAGAAGACAACTTCTGTAAACTACTGTGTAATTACACATCAGAATATTATGGAACTATATACTGTAATACAGAATAACTGTATAAATAACTATGAAATGATCTCCAGAAAATACTGCAAAATGAAAAAAGGAGCAATAAAGAGAGGAATATAACGATACTATTTACTGATAAGAGTATTCACACACACATACATGCAAACACACACAATGACCTCTTCTTTTAAATGGAAGCATAAATCATATAATGCAATATAGATTATGTATGGAGTGGACAGGAACTGAATAGAAAGGGTCAGGGATAGACTAGTCTATACTACATTGAATACCATGTTTTGATCTGACTGTAAAACAATGTAAGTATTTTACATTATTACAAAACACAATTTAAAAGTCTTGAAAAAAAACAGGAATAGAATTAAACAAGTGAACACATAACTGTGTATCGCATTTTCAGCAAAAGAGAGGAATTCTTCCAAGGGCCTATAAAACACAGGACTGGGGCTTCCCTGGTGGCGCAGTGGTTGAGAGTCTGCCTGACAATGCAGGGGACACAGGTTCGTGCCCCGGTCCAGGAAGATCCCACATGCCGCGGAGCGACTAGCCCTATGAGCCACAATTACTGAGCCTGTGCGTCTGGAGCCTGTGCTCCGCAATTAGAGAGGCCGCGATAGTGAGAGGCCCACGCACCGCGATGAAGAGTGGCCCCCACTTCCGCAACTAGAGAAAGCCCTCGCACAGAAACGAAGACCCAACACAGCCATGAATAAATAAATAAAATTAAAAAAACAAAACAAAACAGGACTTTTACAACAGGTTCCTAGTGGGGTATACCTTAATGCAAAATGACTACAAACAAAATCCCAAAGTGCTTTTTTAATAATCATATTATAGGTGGTACTGTACATATTGTCATTTTAATATTGTTCTGTAGGTGAGAATTATAGGACCAAGAAAATGGGTATATATGTTGATGTCACTGAAAACCAAGTTTTCAAATTGGAAGAAAGGAGATAAAAATATGAGATCAACGTAGATTAAAAAAACCTTTATGGTCCTGAAATTTAACAGAAAATATCAGTATAAACAAATGACATACTTTATCTTAAAAACAAAATAAAATTTATATTCTAACACTGCCTACTGAAAACACCTAGTAACCATAAGCACCTCTAAAGACTTAGTGTGGTCTCTAAATATCACTTCCTATTACAAGGAACAAGCCTTCCATAAAGAAGCAGCTCACTCCAGCTCTAGAGTAAGAAATACCAAGATGACCATGGATCAGAGCAGGGAAGCTGCCAAGGAAAATAGGTTCATGAGGAATCAACTTGCATATGGTACCACTAGCCAAACACAGGACAATTTAAGCACAAGTTAATACATTCAATGCATTGAAACACACGGGTATCTCAATTCTTGAATTCATAGTGATTCTAAAACACAAGTAAAACTCTATTATTTTTGGAGGATGATAGAGAATCAGCACCATTCTGAAAACTGATCAAAGAGAAAATTCAAGTGTTTATCTTTTCTTCCTTATAAAATCAGAAGGCGAACATATACATGTGTGTGTGTATATATGTGTGTGTATATATATATATATACACACATACATCCCATATATAGATATGTTATCAGATAAGCCAATAAAACCTATTAACTATTCACTCCAAGAGTTTCTGGTTCCAAAACTATATAGTCCATCAATTATAAAGCTACACGTAAGAACTAGACTATACTGCCTCCTCATGTACCTCCATTAAAACTGCAGGTAAAGAGCCCTGTATCAACTTTATGGACCCTCTCAGTGAGGGTGGATGCATCTCTTCAGATATTTTGCAAACCTGTTCTCCAAAACATGAACTTTTAAAAAAATATTGCCCAGTAATTTATGCATAAACACAGATGCAAATTCCTGTAGGAATACAGGATTAAAAAAAATAAAAACAATATTGTCTCTATCCTTATGACTAAGTAGTGTTTATTAATATTAATAGCAGTAACAGTAATAGAAGTTGTAGTGGTATTTCAAAGTGAAAGCTACTTGAAAGATTGAGTTTTTAATTATGTACCATATTCTTAGCAGGCAGATAAATTAGTTATAATACACTATTAAAATCTTTTAGAAAGAGATTATGTAATAGTCTGCTCAGGCTGCCATGATAAAATACCACAGACTGGGTGGTTTACACACAAATTTATTTTTCATAGTTCTGGAGGTTGGGAAGTCTAAGATCAAAGTGACAGCTGATTCAGTTCCTGCTGAGAGCTCTCTTCCTGGCTTGCAGACAGCTGCCCTCTCAGTGTGTCCTCATGTGGTGAACACAGAGAGCGCTCTGGTATCTCTTCCTCTTCTTATAATGGCACCAGACCTATTGGATTAGGGCCCCACTCTTATGGCCTCACTTAACCTTTATCATCTCCTCACAGTCCCTATCTCCAAGCACAGTTACATTGGGGATTAGGGCTTCAACGTATGACTTTTGAGGGGACACAAATATTCACTCTATAACAAACAGTAAAGACAAAAGATATGTAAATGAAAAATATAAAAATAGAATAAGAAAACCAAGTCCACAGAAAAAGGGCAACATGCCAACTATAGAGATTGCAGTGGCTATCAATGAACATCGGATTCTGAGCTTCCTGGCAGTCAAGGGAAAAAGGGGAATATGATTTTCATATTACTTATCCTTATAAAAGTAGAGAAAAAACCTATTTCCTCAAGGATTCTCTACAACTGAATTCAAGGGCATCTCGTAAGTGGGACTTTCAATGGGACACAAAGATATAATGAAGGCTATGCCTCAAAAATGTGAACATTCCTATAACTACAGTCGACTCTTGAAAGACAGGTTTGTACTGGGTAGGTGTACTTATACATGGGTTTTTTTCTATAGTAAATACTACATACAGTACTATACCACGTGTGGTTAGTTAAACCCATGGATGCAGAACCGTGGATACAGAGGATCCGCAAATACAGAGTGTGAACTGTAAGTTATACATGGATTTTTGACTGCAGGGATGGTTATTGCCCCAACCCCCATGTGGGTTAAAACTCAACTGTCTTTTTTTTATGTATATAAATTTTATTTTATTTATTTTTGGTCGCGTTGGGTCTTCGTTGCTGTAAGCGGGCTCTCTAGTTGCAGTGCGCAGGCTTCTCATTGAGGTGGCTTCTCTTGTTGTGGAGCACGGGCTCTAGGCGCATGGGCATCAGTTGTTGTGGCACGTGGGCTCTAGAGCTCAGGCTCAGTAGTTGTGGCACACAGGCTTAGTTGCTCCACGGCATGTGGGATCTTCCCAGACCAGGGCCTGAACCCGGCTCCCCTGCATTGGCAGGCGGATTCTTTTTTTTCTTTTTTCTTTTTGCAATATGCAGGCCCCTCACCACTGTGGCCTCTCCTGCTGCGGAGCACAGGCTCCAGACACGCAGGCTCAACGGCCATGGCTCATGGGCCCAGCCGCTCCGCGGCATGTGGGATCTTCCCGGACCAGGGCATGAACCCGTGTCCCCTGCATCGGCAGGCAGTCGGACTCTCAACCACTGCGCCACCAGGGAAGCCCAAGGTCAACTGTATTTCTTAATTTGAACTTAAGTAATGCTCAAGGGCATGGCACACATAAACCAAAAACAAACAAAAATGCAGAGAAAAGTGGTTCCCCCAATCCCCTGAAGAACAGAAATACAGAATACAAAGTTTTATGTATTAAAAGCTGCCACTTTTCTTGGCTTGCTTTTCCTAATGTAGTTTTCCCTTTTCTTCTGACTCTTTCTTAACCTGATTTTGACCTGTACCTGTACAAACAGCTTATGAATATCTTCAATTCTTACTACAAGTTGCCTAAAAACCTCTTTGGAAGTAGTCAGGTTTAAAAAGGCAAATAAACAAGGACATTCCCACCATCTTATTGGAGAGAAAGAAATTGCCCCTTGCTTTTGAATGAACAAGGCAAAAATTTTATTCAAGTCTCCAGGCTGAAGAGGAAAAAAATCAGAAAATTAATGAAATGAAAATGAAACCCAAAAAGAAATGCCTGGAGCCTTAGAAAGTGCAGAGTACAAAGGGACAGCAAGAGCCATGAATAGCAATGAGGTTCCAACTACACTGATATCAGGAGCTATTCTTTTGTGTCCATTTAACCAAAGCCTCAAGTCACCTCCTCTGACTGGTGAAAGAAACCCAATCTGTTCATTCTTTTCCAGAATTGAAACATTCAGTGACATTGGAAACTGTGTTACCAGCAACCTAAATTTGATTTTTTGTGTGTCACTGGTCTAGATTCATGCCCATTTTGTACAGACAACCGTAGACAATAGACAACCGTAGACAACAGACAACTGTAAATGCTAAATTGAAAAATGCTCCTTAAAATGTGAAAAATATATTGCTAAATTACTTCATATATATTTGGCTTGCCTCATGGGGAGTGGTGTCTTTTACAATAATGATCGTTATGGTTATTATTAATTACATTACTTGTAACAATTAGCCCAGCATTTAGAAAGAGTTCAAAAAGGGGTAATTATTTTATATATTTCACTTAGCACTAGAAATAAGTCTATGGGATAAATATTATTTCCATTTTACAGATAAGTAGTACACTGAGGTTTATGGGAGCTATGCAATTTGATAAGGGTCTGTCAGCTAATAATTGCAGAGCTGGGAATGAAAGAATTGAACCTACTCTGTGTGACCAGAGAGGCTGAGCTTTTAACCAATAGGTTCACTCAGTTCTCTGAAGCACACAGGTTTAAGAAAAAGATACAATATAAATTTATTATTCAAGTATTTCAAATATTGACTGAGACAACCATGGGGAAACCCCAGGGCTTAAAAGAAAACAACTACATTATTATCATTAATAGTAACTATTATTAATGATAATAATAATGCTCATAAGTTTTGTTATTAACTTAACATTTATAGCTGTGATATATATACATTATTGCCACTTACACATATTTTGCAACTAAGAACAGAGCAGAGATGTAGATGGTCCAACTCTGTAGTGTTAGCAAGCAGCAGGGCCAAAAGTATTAACACACACTTAATCAAAACATGCTACAGGGAAAACAGTGTCCGTGGGTTAATCTCTGTCTTCTCTTAGAACTGGGCATGTACTCTTGATCAGTTGCTCAGTACCAATGAAATTCTGTTTCTTTGTCATGTGATTTCTGTAACAGTAACTGCCTTGCACTTGCTAATCATGGTACATACTTCGCCTGTGTACTCTTGTGCACTATACCTGTACACCCCTCCATTAGAATGCAACCAACCATGTGGTTTTCAACAACTGAATTGAGTACCTAGGATGCTAGATCATGGCAAGCAAAAAAGAAACAGTTCCTGCCTTCCTGAGGCTTAGAATCTTAAAGACATTTACATTTGTGACTCAATCACACCACAAAGTATGAAATTATTATCAGAAAAGAGCTGCATGGAGTTGTATGTATTAAGGAGAGATTTTCCATAATTCAAGGTCAAGGTAGGCTTCCCTAAGGAAGTTAAGACAGGAGCTTGACTAAGAGCAAACTCTATGAGACAGGTATATGCCAAGCGGAGGAAAGCATGTGTGTAAAGAGCAGTAAATGTTTCCAGGCAACGTGGTCTGAGGAAGCATGACACAGGGGAGGGGCTGCAAGAAGGTCTGGGTGATTGAAGCAGAGAACAGGGTGAGAGGTCTGAGAGGAGGCTACCAAGCTGCATAGGGGCCAGACCATGATTGTATTACAGGCTGTGTTAAAGATTTCCATTTTGATCCCAAGAGCAATGGAGGCCATGGGTTGGTTTTTAACCAGGCAACTGGCATATCAGGTTTGAATTTTGGAACTATCATTCTGGTTGCAAAGCGGAAAGAAGTCTTAGAGTGAAAGCAGTGGGAACAGGCTTCGGTGCGACATCTTTAAGAAAATGGGCCAGGTCTTATGCCTGCATCCTCAGCGACCTGCACCATGCCTAAAACACTAAAAGAATACTAACACTAATAACTGATACAACGTGATAAATGCAGTCATGGAGGTATGCATTGGATACAGCAGAGGGAGGATGGGGTGGGAGTAATCAGCTCTGATACAGGGCATAATAGTTGGACTCAGCTTCTGAGTTACATGGGTGAACCTGTGTGTTACTACTGGCACTGACACAATTGTGTTACGGATTTGTTAAAATAACATTTGTTACGTGGAACACAAGGAGCTGGATGGTGAGCCTCGATTCAGAAACAGACCACAAGAGAAAGTGAAATAGACAAGGGTATAGCTCACAGATCCTGGAGGAAGTACATGCAGGACACACCTCAAGGGCCCACACAGAGAGGTCAAGGCAGAGTGCAGACAGAGAGACAGGACGTGGGGCAGACGCCTTTATTGGGATCCATGAGTGGAGTGCTTTGGGATTCCCAGGCTAGGGACAATACTGATCAATTCAAACTAAAAGAGTGGGGTTTGGCTCAGGGGTCTCATCTAAGGGGTCCGTAACGCATACAGGCACTGGCAGTCAGGGAAGACTGCTGATCACAAGGGCTGCTGGGGAAGTCATATCAGAAACGTATTTGCTGTGACTCTGGCTGATATCTAGGGCACAGGCTTGCATGAGGGGGTTAATGTCAGTGTAAGGTGCCTGCAGGCCATCTGGCCAAACAAAATGCAAACCAAGGTGGCAATACTATGGACTAACTTAGCTGAACTCTCAACACTGTGTTAACTTTGGTTAAATTCTTGATTTTTCTAAGTAGCCTTATTTTATAGATGAGAAAATCCAGTATATCATTCATAGGGTTGTTATAGAGATTAAGTAATATAACTTAAAGTGCTTAGCAGAGTACCTAAGAGGTATTTAGCAGTCAATGAATGACAAACTTTTATTTTGTTTTAATAATCATTACTTTTACTATTACCTACAAAAGGGAAATCATTGATATTGATGAATGAGAAAGAATTCAACATGTGGACAGTAGGAATCCTGTGTCTACAAAAAGATGAAAAACTAGCATATACAGATGAGTATTTTTAATACCAAAGAATCAATATGTTATTATCTAGTACATGCAAAAAATCAAGCTGTAATAAGCTGAGTGGCATTTGCCAATCAACTATGAAGGTTCATTAAAACTTCACAAGGTTAAAAAATAATAAAAAGAAACATGCTGAAAATCAAATCTGAATCTAGGTTTGACACCTGCTGCCATGATTCAGCTACTAAAACCTGCTGTCTCTACCTTGTGCTCCAAGAGTTTAGTGGTGATGAGCATCTTCAGCATTTTCAGAGCTCTTCCTTCTCTCCATTCTGATTCTGCCCTTTGCCCCCCAAGTAGTAGGACTCAGGGCAAAAATCCTCACAGAGCAGTTTGACCTTCAGTGTTTCAATTCAACTTTGCCTTTTCTGGCAAACACCAGTTTATATGGAGATAGTGTAATCGTTCCACCCAAACACATGCCGGCTATGGAAGTGCACCTCCCCATCCCCATGGAGCTACCACCAGTGTCCCCGGGCTGGCATGAGCAAGCACTGTGTGCGAAGATGCTGGGACTCTTGATAAGTAGAGGGCAAGGAAATGCCAGCTGTGCCCTGGATTTACAGCTCAAGATCATTCCCCACATTCCCAGTTGGGTTGAGGGGTGGGAAGGGAAGGAGAACTTATTCTACAGTGCCACTTGCCCAGCACAGTAATTCTAAAAACAAATAGGGAGTGATTTACCATAAGAAATAGTTAGCGCTAGGTTGTATTTAATGACAATGACAGATGTTACATCATTAGTTTAGAATTCTGTAACTGCACCAAAGAAACCAAATAAATAATGAGTAAAAAGAAAAAAAAAATTGTGTCATTTCCTAAGGACCTAAATAGTTGTCTATTGCAAACAACTCAAGGTTGGAATTTGTTTCTTATTTCTCCTCACAGCTGCTTTTTATTTCCAAGTGTGACTTCACTTAAAGTTTTGTCTTTTTTCCTGCATAAAGACTTCATAAAAGCTTAAAGGGCTAATACATTTTGGTGTGTATATGTTAAATATTAACGGCAGTTTGTTCTGAGATTCTGCCTTCCCCACAGTCTTTAAAAGCTGAAGACTGGGGCTTCCCTAGTGGCACAGTGGTTGAGAGTCCACCTGCCAATGCAGGGGACACGGGTTCGTGCCCCGGTCCGGGAGGATCCCGCGTGCCGCAGAGCGGCTGGGCCCGTGAGCCATGGCTGCTGAGCCTGCGCGTCCGGAGCCTGTGCTCCGCAACAGGAGAGGCCACAACAGTGAGAGGCCTGCGTACCGCAAAAAAAAAAAAAAGAAAAAAAAAAAGCTGAATTATACCAAAAGTTATGACATTACACAAGAGGAGCAGCAATCTTCCTCATAATGAAGTCATTTGTTCATCAGCCTTAAAATATTCAGTGGCTTGGTTATACCTCCTTTTCTCCCTCCCTCCCTGAGGCAAGAAAGCATTAGAAATGCAAAGGACACACCTGGCCATTACTTAGCACACATTTTAGTTCAGTTTTCCCCCCTTGATGCCAGACTGTTCAACATAATTATATTAAGAAAAAAAACTGTAACCCTTTTCTCGGAGAATTAAGTGCATATTTTAATGCTCAGTAGCCACTGGTGAGAGGAGCTGTTTAATATCAGAACAAGTGGATCACGTGCTGCACTGGGCATGGCTTTGGTTGGACGTGCTGGGGGTGACATGTGAGAAGGGAGTGTTGGGAGTGCCCACCCATCAAGCCCTGGGTCATTTAGAACAACTTGTTCTCTGCCCTGAAGAAGTCAATATCTGTAAGTATTGCAATAAACTGCAGATTTGCAGGCATTTACTGAGAGTCCACTGTATCCCAAGGACTTTGCACTGTGCTGGAACAGTAAATATGAATAAAGTGTTGATATTCTTGTCGGGATTCTACTCCCCAGGGAGAAGACGGCCATGTGCCAGGAAGACAAAAGGAATCAAACTAACTTATTTATGAAGAGGAAATATCTTGGTTTATATAACTTAGAACTCCAAAGCCCATCTTTGGAAGACAACCACTCTTGCAATAGGTCTGGTCAAAATCCTGTGTGAGGCTTCAGGGATGAGGTTAAGCCAGAGGGCTCTTATTAGTCAGGTTTAGGACATCTGCCCAGCCTTGAAGCAAATACCTGTAGCCGTGGATTGACAGTCCTACCAGGGAAACATGACATGAGGAAATAAGTAGACATTTTCCAAAGGAAGATTATGGATCTATAAGCAAAAGAAAAACACTGGATAGTCCCAAACCACAATGCCCCCTTTAAGAATACCTAACCCATTCAAATCTAGACAGAAACTAAGATTTCCTTAAAGTTAAGGCAGACAGGTCAATATAGGCAATACTCACTATTAAGTCATACATTTGTGTAACACTTTATATTTTGCAAAACACAGACATGCAGTATAGCAGCCAATGCTTGCAAAACTGACATTCATACTGAACACAGAAAGCAAGTAAGTCATATGCTCAAACCACAGAGTTAAATATTCCATAATTCCCAACCTCCACTCTATTGCTATGAGGCTGACCCAAGGAGAAATGAAAAATATAATTTACTTCACTTTCCTGGGTCTCAGTTTCTTCTATGAAGTGGGAAAATACAATGACATCTAAATCAATTTCATGAAGTTAGATACTAGCATTTAGTCGATGCATCATATAGATGAAGTAAATGTCTTTATAAAATGTTCTATAACAGAACATTTGTCATTTAATAGACAAATACGCTTACCTTGCTCTATTGTATTATTTCCATTATACCCTTGTAAAACATATCTTATTAATCCTTCAATTCCTAGTACCAATTATGTCCTCATTTAGCCCTTAACAAAATAAATGAGGAATGGACTGGCCAGATAAATGAATTAAAAAAAAACAGACAAAAAAACACTTACTTTGATTCAGCATCCTACTACTATTTTCTTTGTTACATGGTATTTACTAAAATTAGAGGCATGAGTAATGAATTTTTTTTTCAAAGGAGAAACAACTAGACCTTGGAATCCACAGATGAGCATGTGATTTTACTGCAACAACTTCTTCCAGGGTATACCACCTCTGGGTACCTGAAGCCTCACACTCAGAGGCTCTGATTTTAGAATGCTTAAAATTAGAATTGTCACCCAAACTGCCACTCAAAAAATGGGTATAAAGACTCCTGGCACTGCGCTAACGATGTGGTCCTGACACAAACATGAAGCACAACTCACGGATCAACTGCCTATCATTGAGCCTGATCATTTGCAAATGCTTATGAGAGCAATTTCCCTTGTTAAGTAAGGGACCCTGCATGTGTGATAGCTCATGCATGAGTTCTGTTGCCAGACTGGGGTATTCTGATGCCTGAGGTTAAGTCCTGGCTCTGATAATGTGAACTTGAAAATTTGCTTAAACTCTGTGCCTCCTGAAGAATAGTACCTATCACATAGGCTTACTGTGAGGATTAAATGAGATGATGCATACAAAATACAGCGACACTGGGAAAGTGGAGATTTCTGCAGGGCAAGGTCTGGAAATCGACACAAAGTTTTTATGCAACTCCCTGGTAGGACAAAATCCTAAAGCTTACTCAATTTCAGCTGCTATGGATGTTGACAGAACATCTAGAGATACTACAGGCTAAAGCATGCAGCCTGAGGGGCAGTGCTGGATGAATCTGGAGTTTAGGCCCTGCCAGAATGGAGAGATCTTGGTAATACACTGTTAAAATACCCGGTACTCAGTTAAGATAACAGAAAAGTCATGACTTTGGAATATGGACCATGCTTAGGAGTAAAACCTAGGCTACACTCACTCCCTCAAAGCATAAAAACAAGTCCTACCATAATCATCTGGGAGACAGGAACTTGAAGACTGAGTTTCAACAAGTTTGGGTGGTTTGAGAAACACGTGTCACAAACTGTCACTGACAAAGCATGAGACCAAAAGCCTGTATAAGTTTATCAGGCAGTAATCGAACTGACTGCTAAAGAGAGTTAACATTCTTCAGAGGAAATTTTCAAAATCCAAAGTCTCTTCAATGTATTAACCAAAATATTATATATCTTTAGATATACAAAGCAAGAAAAATGGGATTCATAACCAAGAAAACAAGTCAACTGAAGTGGAACCCAATGGATGTTGGTATGAGAAGACAGAATATATAGCAATTATTATGAATCTACTCAAAGCACTAAAGCGAAGTGTGATTTTAAAGAATAAAGAGACAGGAAATCCCATCAAGAAAAGAGAAAATTTTAGAAAAAAGCAAATGGATTTTTCTCCTTTATTAAGATAATGAGTTTTTCACTTATATATTTTTGTCCCCAGTATTTCCATCTGTCTGAGCACCAGTCTCTCATATAAATAGATGCAAAAGTCTTTAAAAGAACGTTAAAAAAAAGAAATATATGAAAAGAATCGTATATCACCACAAATTAGGGTTTATCCAAGAAAGGTAAGTTTGTTTCAGTATTCAGAAACCAATTATTATAAGTCACCAGACTAACAGAATAAAAGAAAGGTTGTATCATCGTATTACACCAGTTGATGAAATTCAATAACCAATCCTTTAAAAATAAAACCTCTTGGCACACTGGAAATATACTGAAATTTTATCAACTTAATAAAGACCATCTATGAAAAATCTGACAAAAATTACACTAATAAAGACCAAATGCTTACCCTCTAAAATTGGAAATAAGAAAAGAATGTTCACTCTTATAACTTCTATTCAATATTGTACTATAGCCAGTGCAGTAAAAAGGAATGATATGCTTAAAGATCGGAAAATAGAAAGTAAAACGTAATTATCAACATAAAACATATACCAAAAAACTGATAGATTTAATAAATCTATAAAGATTGCAGTATACAAAATCAATATACAAATCATTTCTGTTTCTATATACTAGCAAACAATTGGAAAATGAAAAATTAATATCTACAGTAAAGTACAAAAACTAGAAATTAATTTACCAAAAAGTTTAAAAAAAACCTTTATGCTAAAAACTAAAAAAGAAATAGGGAAAAAAAGTATTGCTGAAATTTTTTAAAGTTGAAATAAATTAAGAGCTATCCCACGTGTATGGATTCAAAGGTTCAATACTATTAAGATGTCCATTGATCTATAGTTTGAATGAAATCCAGTTGAACACCCCAGTGAGCAATTTTGCCAGAAATTGCCAGACTGGGTCTAAATATTTTATATGGAACATACAAAGGACTTAGAATAATCAGAAATATTTTGGAAAAAAAATGAGATTGGAGGGCTTACCCCTCCCTAATTTCACTAGTCATTGTAAAACTTCAGTAATCAATACAACAAGGTATTAGCACAAGGATATATTTAGATAAATGGAACAGAATAGACCCATCCATACATAATCAACTGATTTTTAACAAACTCTTTGACATATCATAACAGTTCAAATCATACAATTCATCCATTTAAAGTGTAAAATTAAATGAGTTTCACTAAATACGCAGAGTTATACAACCATCAACAATTAATTTTAGAACCTTTTCATCTTCCCAAAAAGAAACCCCATACAATTAGCATTCATTCCCCCTTTGACCCCATATCCCTCCCCAAGCCCTAGGCAATAACGAATCTATTTTCTGTCTCAATAGAGTTGCCTGTTCTGGACATTTCATATAAATAATACAATATATGGTGATTAGCTTTTTTAACGTAGCACATTTTCAAAATTTGTCCATATAGTAGCATGTATCAGTACTTCATTCCAAGTAATATGCCATTTTAAGTATATATCATGTTTAAGTATATATCATGTTTTCTTTATTCTTTTATCAGTTGGATGGTTTCCAATTGGGGGTATTATGTATAATGAATGTTATGAACAATCCTGTGTAAGTTATGTGGACATATTTTTCATTTCTCTTGGGTATCTACCTACGAGTAGAACTGCTTGATCATTTTTTAACTCTGTGTAACTTTTTGAAGAACTGCCAGACTGTTTTCCAAAGTAGCTGCATCATTTACGGTCCTACCAGCATGAAGGCTCCAAGTTACCTACATCCTCACCAAATCTTATGACTTTTTTTTTTTTTTTTTTGCAGTACGCAGGCTTCTCACTGTTGTGGCCTCTCCTGTTGCGGAGCACAGGCTCCAGATGCGCAGGCTTAGCGGTCATGGCTCACGGGCCCAGCCGCTCCGCGGCATGTGGGATCCTCCCGGACCGGGGCATGAACCCATGTTCCCTGCATCGGCAGGCAGACTCTCAACCACTGCACCACCAGGGAAGCCCTATTACCTTTTCAATTTTAGTCACCATAGAGGTATGAAGTGGCATCTCATTATGGTTTTGATTTTCATTTCCCCAATGTCTGATCAATTGATTTTTGACATAAGTAATCAAATGGCTAAATGATAGGCTTTTCAAAAAATTGTACTGAGATAACTGTTTATTCATAGACATACACACACACACACACGACGCTTATGTCACACCTGCAGAAAATTTTAACTTGAAATGGAACACAGACCTAAATGCAAAGGCTAAAACTATAAAACTTTTAGAAGAAAAGTGGTAAGCAAAGATTTCTTAGGACAAAATAGCACAAATTATTATTTTTAAAGCACAAATAAATATGCAAATTCAACTTTGTTAAAATTAAAGCCTTCTGTTCTTCAAATGATAAAATAAAATCCTACAATTGGAAAAACTATTCTTTAGAGATATGTCAGATCAGTGGTTACCGGGGCAGGTGGGCATAAGGAACCTTTCTGTGGTGATGGTCATGTTCTCTGTCTTCATCGGGTGGCAGTTATCAAATGTATACATTTGGCAAGAATCATATACTTTACATTTAGAGTAATTCTATGAATTTTATTCTAAGGAAATTATACCTCGATGAAGATGATATTGTAAAAGGACTGTGAAGCAGGGATTATGCTCCCAGCATTGTGTTATGTGGCGGGTATACAATGATAAAAGAAACAGGAAGCCTCTGCTTTCATGGAGGTTGTAATCTAGTCTACTTTCGTGTTATCCAAGTTATTTATTCAACCTCAGAACAATCTTGTAAGGACATATGGGCTTGAATTATTCCTTTTTCAGAAATGAGTAAACAATAGCTCAGAGGTTTTAAATGAATAGCTAAGATCAAAGACATGTCGTTGAGTGCAGAAGGACGAAAGCCCACATTTTCTGACTCTAAAGACAACCTTTTTTCTACAAACTATAAAGTGACATCTTTTATTATTTCACAAATAGTTACAGAACACACACACACATACCCATACGTTGCAATAATAGCATAACTTGTAGGAGAAAGCATAGTTCTGGTAGACCTATATCTAAAGACCTATACCAGCTCTACTTTCTAGTTTTATTACTGTGGAAAATGTACTTAACTTCAAGACTCAGTTTCTTTTTCTCCAAGACTGGAGTGAACTACCTGTTTATAAATGCCATAGCACATACAACTGATTAACCAACGTGGTTTTAGAAAGTTCCTTCCCTACTTTCCTTCATGCTTATAAAAACACACAGGAATACGTATACATTATGGCAGTTTTTGATAATAAAAATTCCTATGTGTGTGCCTGTATCTACAGGAGCATTTGTGTTTCTGTATCTTTGCAGTATACATTTTATACTGAGTGTAACATACATTCAGATCTATATATAAATATCTACCTTATTCTTTCTAATAGCTACATGATACTTCTTAGCAGTGACTTGACATTTTCCCCATTATTCTCCTTGAGGAAGAAGTTCCAAAATGTTTTATTTGGAAGTGGGGAGTGCTATAAAAAAATACTGTAGATTTGTATGCACACCACTGCATTGGTTCTACTGATTCTGTAGGATGGGTTCTCTAAAAGAAGTGAACTGCTAGCTGAAGAGTTATGCATTGGTAATATTCGTTAAAATGACCAAACTATTATCTAAAATATTTGTAGCCATTCAAATGCATTCTCACAGCAATGTGTGACTATAAATAGCCTGTATTCATGTGCCCTCTATGATGTTTATCCCAAACAAAGAAATTTCTATTTGTCATGTTCTGCCCATCCAAATCCAGTGCCTCTGCTTCCTTTGTCCCAGGCAAGTGTGATCATGTCATAGCTGGGCTGTGATAAGCCACCGCTGAAACAAGTCTGGGCTCTGAACAGAGTCACTGTGCCAGGGTCCACGGTGCAGGAACAGCAGAAGCACGCTTTTCCTCCACTCCGGCATCTCGTGTATTTACCCTTTTCCACACGTCTGAGCTAATGACTCTACCGACGTGGAGCAGAGGATTACACTAAGCCACTCTTTGTAATGCTCGCTTGACTGAGAATGAACTCAGGATGAAATGATGTTTGTAATGATTTTTTCAGGAATTGTAGGCCATTGCAATAGAATTTTTCAAATATTTATATTGGGCAACTATCATCTGTCAGTCTCTCTGTCCATCCATGTCTATCTAGAAAACCCTGCTCTTTTGTCCCACACTATTTTCAAAGGGCTTACAGATATAACCTATAACCAGATAGGCTATAACCTCACTCAGAGGTATGGAACAGGATTCCAAATGAGGGTGTTGATATTATTTATCAGTTCCACTGGGTTTACATTCAGTCCTTAGAGCATTAGCCGTAGACTAACGCCCCTTGTTCCTTGTCCCCTTTTCTCTTTTCAGTTTCTGCTCTGCTTCACTCCCTTAAAGATCCTAACTTAACTTTGAAGCTATTATTTACCACTGAGATTGTTAGGACTCATCCTGGCTCCATCCTAGGATGGCAATAGCTCATCTTTCGTGAGGAGCATCTTCAAACCTCTACCTTGCTAATAAAAATCGTTCTATATAGAAATCTTAAATAGCCACTGTTATAAAATACCTCTCTCCAGCAGGAACAAGGATGGGTGGAACAAAGGTGGGGAAAAAACCTGGAACATACCACCTGTCCACAGGTAAACATGTCCGAGTCCCCAATCTTGAGGAGCTCAACTTCTAGTAAAGTCAGAGGCGTACATAACTAGCTTGAATGATACCTGCTCGAATGGGATGAGGTTAAAGAATAGGAATAAGGAACACAGGGCAACTTCATAGCACAGGAAACTATCTTTCCTTGACTGGACTGGAGAAGGCTTCACACAGGAGTTGGACCTTCAAAGATGGGTCAGACAAGAAAAGGCCAAGCAAAGGACATCAGTGAAAGCACAGATGCTGTAACGAGTATGGCACTTAGAAGCCAGCACCACTTTGTAAACATAAACTAATAATTAGAGCAGTTTCAATTTTAGAACTGAAAGACTAAAGTTCAGACTCCACTGGAAGAAATCAGAGGATATTTTGTTAAGATAATAATGAGAACATTTTCAGTTTGTCATTATTTCTCATTTTCCAGCTCAAGCCCAGTGCACACCCTGAATCTTAGTTCCAAAGGTCTCTGCACACAGAAGAGAACGATGGGATATTTATAATCAGGGAAATAAGCCACTTGGGACATACAGAGAGTGGCAATCCTGGGCATTGTTAATTCTGACCCTGTGGCCAGAAAGTCAGAGGACACCAATGTAGGCATAACCAGCCCTTCCAGCTTAAAACCCATAGGGGAATATCTTCATAATGATCAGGGCCCCTGTGAGCCCTTGATTTCTTGTACATGTGGGAAGGTGCCTGGATGCCTGGTCTGATAAACCAGGCTCTATCAGTTCTGAGCAAGAAGAACAGGGTTATGACAGGTGACAGATCCAATTGCTGTTAATGCCAATAAAAGGACACATCTGACTTTTCTTACAATTAAGCCAATAGGTCCTTCTTGTTAACACTGCATTGAGGAAAAATGAAAACAATAACAAAAGTAAAATAAATATACACAAAAGTGGAGGGAATAGTCATCTGCAAAAGAAGACCTTTGCTCAAATGGCTTATTTTGGTAACTAAAGTATGAATAATTGGATCAATCTGCTTGCAAAAAAAAATCAAGTGTGAACTCAGCATTTTCCCCCAGATAATGAAAAGGACAGGCAACAGGAGCCATTATTAAACACTTCTAGTTAGACAAGCTCACAGCAATTCTAGGGAAAAAAATGTCAGAAAACAGTTTTTCAGGTTCAAGCTGTAATTGCCAATAGATAAAGAGTGTGTAGGAGATAATGAGTTTGGAAGGACAGAGCAATGAGACAGCTATATATCCACAGGCCTAGCCCTTGAGACCACTTTATATGTTCACTCCACCCATGCAAATTTGACCTCGTGTTTCTTCCTGTCTGCTAAAAAGGATAACTATTCATTTCCCACTTGTTTTACTCTATGGCATGTGTGTGTATGCGTATGTTTGTTTCAAAGTCACGAGTGTATGCATTTGAACATGTGTATGAAGATACAGGTATTAAGTGGAAAATGGGGAGCAACATCCTATATGGGAAATGAACATCCAAGAAAATCAAGTCTTTGATACATTAAGACAGGCTACGTGTTAACACTACTCCAATATACCCTTGTACTGAGATCAGCTTTTTCTTCCTTTGCCTCAAGCCTCATACCAGGTCCAACTTTCGTTAACCCAGTTTCTATCTGTGCCAGGACTCAGAATTAAATGGGCTTAGGCCAAGGCCCTGGAGCGGGAAGGATGTACAGATGGTCCCTCACTTAACAGTTCAACTTAAAGTTTTCTGACTTTACGATGGTACGAAAGTGATACACGTTCAGTGGAAACCATACTTTGAATTTTGATCTTTTCCTGGGTTAGTGATATGCTGTACGATACTCTCTCATGATGCTGGGCAGAGGTCATGCCACAGCTCCTAGTATGCCATATATATGATCATGAGCCATAATAAATCGTTTGTTTCTCACCATAACTCTAATAGGAAAACATTCTACAGAAGAATGCAGAGATCAAAGACGTTTATAATAAAAAAATAATGAGAAACATAAACACTCATCATTGAATATAAAATTATTTACTATCCATTATGGGCAAAACAAAGCCATCAGAATAACTGAAGTTCAAGAGATTATTGATTTTTTTTTTTAATGAGTCATGGTGGCTGAATGTTTTTGCAGTAGTACTTACTATAGTACTTTGACTTGGGGTGGTGGGATTTTATTTTTCAGGCACAGTTTTTTCCTGTGCAAAATTAAGGTTATAGGTTTGCTGTATGGTAGACAGGATAATGACCCCCAAAGATGCCCACATGCTAATTCTCAGGACCTGTGAATGTTATGTTACATAGCAAAGGGGAATTAAGGTTTCAAATAAATTGATTGCTATTACTTCAAATCAAATTGAGATTGCTAACCTTAAAATAATATTATCCTGGATTATCTGGGTGGGCCTGGTGTAATCACAAGGGTCCTCAAATGTGGATGAGGCAGGCAGAAGGGCCAGTGTCAGAGTGATGTAACATGAGAACCAGACATTGCTGGCTTTGAAGATGGAAGGGAGCCAGGAGCCAAGGAACACAGGCAACCTCTGGAAGAAGCTGGAAAAGGTAAGGAGATAGGTTCTCTCCTAGAGCCTCCTGAAGGAATGTAGGCCCACTGAGAACCTTGACGTTAACCCGCTGAGACTGATTTTAGACTTGTGACTTCCAGAACTGCAATGGAATAAATTTATGTCATCTTTAGCCATCAAGTTTGTGGCACTTTGTTACAACAGCAATAGGAAATTCATACAAGGTCCAATGATCTTTACAAGGTTAGAGTGGTGATTGCCTCCAAACACAAACTAATGCATTCTTTCTCATTCTCATTAATATTCATCCTCCCTCCCTCCCTCCCTCCCTCCCTCCCTCAGAAATCTCTGAAGACTCCCTCCACACCACCTAGCCTTGTTTTACTTGCCTTCTTTATCCCTTTTCTCATTTTAGGTCTCCCTTCTTTCTGCTCTATATTGATTCTATTTATATTCCATTTTTTAAAAGTCAATAACATCTGCCTTGGTTTCGCTCATTTTTTTCTCTTATCCATTTCTCTTGATAAGTCTAAGTCTCCTCCAAACACCAAAGATAAAATAGTCCTGAGGAGGAGGAGAAGTTGTAAATATCAATATACATTACTCGTATTTACTTCTCTCACCACAATACATTTTCTGAAGACCCTAATTTAAAGCATGGTATCATCATGCCTACTTCACCAAGATCATACAGCTTACCATTAATTTATAAATTATTTCTAGTAATATAGAAAATGTTCAAGTATAAAAGCTAAATGAAAGCAATTTCAGTTGAGGTGCAATACCTCGAAATCAACCTTTTCAGCCCTATCGGAATTCTTTTTTATTCACCACATAGGTTGTCTATTAAAAAACAAAAAGAAAGAAAACCAATATAAAAGGATTCAGAAGACTCACCCCAGCTTTGTAAATAATGCAGTTTGAATATACATGAATTAGCTATTCACTTGAATTTATCAAGATGCAGAGGTGTGTGTGTGTTTTCTATAGAAGAAAAATATAACCAGTACCACTAGGTTAGGCTGTAAAAGTTTATTCCCAAGCAGTCATTTGAGACTCAATAGTGTTCTCCATGACTTGACTTTTTATCTGGCAAGCTAAAGTATATGTAACCCATAATGTACTGAAAGTAGATTTTATCCAAGGAAATAAAAAATGTTGCAATTCTGGGAATAATAAAATTAATAAATATTTTGCTTTCTGATATATCAATAATTTTTAAAATGTGGAGTATACTAGATGCCTCATATTTCAAAACATGTGCGGAACACTGCTTAGCATTCTATATTTGGA
The DNA here is from genome assembly GCF_963455315.2 of Globicephala melas. NCBI lineage: Eukaryota > Metazoa > Chordata > Mammalia > Artiodactyla > Delphinidae > Globicephala > Globicephala melas. Next base: position 37,226,364 of record NC_083332.1, on the reverse strand, counting down.
ATGTTACGAGGTATGAGTGAAGGAAATTCCTTCATGTTTAAGGAATATTAATACTCCAATCCCGTAACTTTAGCTTTTCCCACAAGAAGCTCTTGCTGGAACAAAGCAAAACGTTGTGGCCACATTCCAAAAGACCCTCTAAATATACCAATACTTATGCATTCAATAAAGCTTACTGAGTGCCAACTAAGCATCAAGTATCATGTTGGTACTTTCCTTACAATAGCCTTATGAATAGATTATCATCCCCATTTCACAGATGAGAAATTGGGACATTTTAGTCACATAGCTAATTTTCCTTACACTCATTGTATGACTCAGAGTTGTGTGTCATCTCGTTTATTCCTCATAACAATCTTCTAAGGTCAGTACTTTTCTTACTCTTACTGTACTGAGGAGCAAACTAGAACTTAACAGAATTTAAGAAACTGACCATAAGCATTTTAGTGATGTAGCCAAGAGTCAGTCCTGAATTTTGTTTGATGTCACATCTCAAGCTCTTAACCTCTATGTTTAGGTGATTTCTCAACAATGGAAAATGACTAAGACGTAAAGTTGGGGTTTGAACCTACATTTCTTACTCCAAAGCCTAAATGATTGATTTAGTGGAGAAGGTAAGCTATATGACCCAGTAATTATGATGCAATATGAAAAGTGCCATAATCAATGTGTGAGAGGTTAAGGCAGGGTAGGCTTTATAAATCAAGTTTATTGAGCTGACATTAAGATGAATGTAAGTTAAACAGAAGTAAAGGGAATGGCATTTCAGCAGAGGGAAGACAGTCCGAGCAGCACAGGTGCATGAAAATAGCATATGTATTCAGGGAACTATGAGACGTCAATAAAATGGAAACACAACATTCATACTGGAAATGGTGGAAAATCAGACTGGAAATATAAGCGAAGATCAGTTCGTACTCCTCTCAAAGTTGGGGATACATTTCTGTGAAAAAAAAGCAGCCAGTTTATCTGGCTAGAGCCAATGGTTCCTCACCTGCATTTTGAAGAGCACTTTGAAGGACAGGACAAATAATGCCTGGGTAAGCATTAGAATCTGAACTGAAGAGTACCTATGAGGCAAGATTAACTTTCTCAGAAATTTGCTGGAATGTCAAAGAAAGACTTGATTGGTTCACATGAAAACTGTCAATTTAGCGAGAACACAATTTAGAGAGGGAAAACGTAGCTCTGCTCACTGACGCATGTGCGAGATGAGATGCTGGCAGTGGAATTGTGTATATATGATAATTTTTCTATTGCAGGGCAAGGGAGGCCGTCTACCAGAGAATTGCAGCAATTAGATGAGGAAAGTGATTGTTCCATAAAACTCAGCTACAACGTTACAGTGGAGCTAAGAGAAATGAAGAATAAAGAGTATTTCCCAAATCAGAAAAGATTGTTTTATTGTCTATTTTACAAGCATAGTTAGGATGTTAAATTGGAAGCAAATCTAGCTGGAAAGCAGTAACATTCCAGATTTGGCCATCAAATTAATTCTATCATAATGAAATGTGAAATTTGACTGAAATGAAGAGGAATTGGATTTAGGTTGCCTATGCTGGTGGCTTTCAATTATAATATAATCCACTTCCTTTTGTTAAACATAAAAATAAATGCTGAGCAAACAGAGGCAACTAGTGAACGCGAAACATAAAAAGAGTTGCCAATCCAGAAATTTACAAAGCTTACCTGGGAGGGCATCAGAAAAATGAGATTATCAGAATTGATCATCTCCAATGTCATTTACAGCTCTACTGTAAATGACTGTAGCCATAAATTTAGGTCTTAGGAGGGAATAACATGTCATAGCATGCAATAAAATATTAAAGTTGGCAGTTTTCTTCTTTATTAAACCTGTTCTAGATGATTCCTGTAATGATGTCATGCTTGCTCTCCTGCTTTTGGCTATGCTTTCTTAAGATGAAAAGAAACTGGTAAAATTGTAAGTAGCAACCTGTGTAACCTTTGTAGCCATGGGAACCGCTGGAGAATCTAGGATGTTCATATTACTTACTTCATGTTTTAGCCCTTGAACATAGTATAGGAAACCTATTACTGTTTCCAGGTCTTTTCCCTCTATCAGCTTCTCTCCTTGAGAGAGTATAACTGGCCATATACTTACACATTCTATTTTGACTTCCCTGTACAGGAGTAAGTGATAGAGGAAGGCTGTCCGACCTCATCCAAAGATCACTTTTCAGACCCAGGGCAAGGGAAAAAGAAGCATCAGTTATGCCCTCTGTTATAACTTTTTGTACTGACGGCATGTTAAAATGTTACATGTGGGCGGATGGCGTTAAGTAAAATATATTATTATAATTAAATTCACTTGTTTTGTTCTTCTGTAATACGGTTAACTAGGCATTTTTAAATTATGTGTGTGCTGTGAATTTCTACTGAACAACGCTGATCGAGACAACCCACAGAATAGGACGCTGGCCAACTACCTGGTGACAGCATGCTTCCTGTAGCTCAGGAGCAACAAGTGGCAAGTGTGCTGGATGCCCTGGTAGAACCCGCAATCTCTGGAATTTGGGAGAGCCTACAAGGGTTTAGGAGCCTGTTACATTGGTGAGGTTCTTAGGAGTCCAGAGTTCTGAAGCGTGCTAACACACCCCCTCCAAAGTAAAGGGTGCTTACTGCACCTGGCACCACCTGTCTCCAAGAGACACGTACAACAGTCGCCAGGCCTCTTTCACACTTCTATACAGGGAATATTATTCTCATGAGCTTACTGGATGACATGGAAGGATGTTAATTTTGAGTTAGTCTAAGAACAAGAAGTAGCTCTGTATTAGTCTAGTCTATAGTAAGAAAGCCCTATAGCTTGGTCCATACAGCCTGACAGATCCCATGTGGTAGAGTTAAGTACTGAGGGATCAAGTTTGTATCAATCATCTTCCCCTTCACATTTTCCCAGAAAAGGGAAGCTGGGCATGGATGGATTGAATTTAATGTGAAAAGCAAGTAGATCTGATTAATTCAAGGGGGTGAACTGTATTAGATGCTTTTGGTACTTGCCCAGATACCCTTCACTGCGCCAGTGCACTCACCCTTTAGGTGTTATGTGTGACTGTCACAAAATGCCCCCTACCTGCAGAGTTCTCCTTGGATGAATGGAGCTTCCTTTCCCAAGACATTACACTCCTTATAGGGACCAGTCAGCTACCAACAACTGACTAAAAAGGGGAAAAAATGCTAACACCCCTTGCCTCAAGGTGGGACTATCTCTGCAGTACAAATAATGGTCCAGACCTCCCCAAGACACAAGGTTTAAATTATTCCCAGCCACGTCTATATCTTTGCTTAGCTTTTTCCCCTGCCATACCCTGCTTTTCTTACCTGCCATATGCTTTTTCCCTTTCCTCTATTCTCTTAAGAGCACTCTTTTAATAAATCCCTTTAATAAGAATTCTAATCTTAGTCTCAATACCTTTCTGTTGTTGGACAATTAAAATACTGTCTATTGCTCAGTTTGTGCATCTACTAAATGAGATAAGAGATGTAAATCATCCCGCAGGGGCTCACATTTCTCATGGGCTTGGTTTACTCATCAGGCAAGTCACCGACCTAGACCAGTACAAGTGCTAGCCAAGGGGGAGGGAAGTCTAGAATGGACAGTAGACAAGGAATATAGTATCATTCAATCTATATTAAGTTATAATTTTTGTTATAATTTTAAAATAATGAATGTTAGAAAGGGGGCACTAGTGGTAATTGTGAAGATATTTCAGGGAAGGTAATGTTAGAGCTTAGTTATAAATGAGTAGGGGTTAGCTAGGAAGAAAGAAGGAAGGGGGAGGATATTACAGGTAATGAGAATAGAATAATCAAAGAGGACACAAAAATAGGGATGTGTGCAGTCTCATCTCACAGTAGCTTACAGCAGAATTCACCATTTGTGCCATGCAAAACAATATTTAAATTTAGGTTTTACAACATGGAAACTTCTTAAGCAGGAGAAATAAGATGAGATTTATTCTTCTCCTTACTTTCATACTGTAAGTAATATCAGAACAGAGACTGTGTCCCTGTTATTCCTGTTTCCCTATTGCCTAGTAAATAACATTAATTACTCTGGGTTCTTGCAACTGTTCTATACACCCTGTTCCTAAGTAATTTCATATTAGGCCATAGTTAAAAAAATACTGTGTTATCTCCAAAAACTTTAAAATTTCTCTCTTTCCCTGACCTCTAACTTGAACTCTATATTTGTAGACCCAACTGCCTACTTGATATCTCTACATCAACGTCTAATAGGTATCTATTTGTGAAATGGATGAATAACTACCTTCCAGATGAGTTGTTGAGGATTCCAAGGACTGGCACATAGTAGGTGCTCAACAAAATCAAACAAAATAATGTAGTGTGGTTGCAGAAATATTAGCCTATATTCTTTAGGAATGGAGCAAAAACAAAACCAATATAAAATAGTTTAAGACTAAGAAGGAATTAATTATTTTAAATGTGAATCTTGGGAATTCCCTGGCAGTCCAGTGGTTAGGACTCTGCACTTTCACTGCTGAGAGCCCAGGTTCAATCCTTGGTCAGGGAACTAAAATCCTGCAAGCCACATGGCCAAAAATAAAAACAAATGTGAATCTTATCCTAGTGTATGAACACTGTCATCTATTTTAAATAATGAGAGAAAGGACTTGTGTGCATGAGTATGTGTGTTTGTGTGTGTATCTCTGTTTGGGGAAATTTGGCATCACTGGAGAGGAAGGAGACAGAACTAACACATAGACTTGGCAGGTAGATGAAGCATTTCAATCTAATGTAAAGAATACTAACCTGGAAATTGAAACACTGAAAATGAAATATTTGGTGAAGCACAGAATTTCCTCTTTTAAAATATTACCATCCAAGAAGATGGAACAGATGTACCTTTCTCTGTTACTCCTGCTAGATATAACTGAAAACCTGAGCATTATAGATAAAAAAAAAACATAAGACTCTGACATGTGGAAAGAAAAAGACCAGTTAGGGACCTCAGAACTCAAGGAACAACATAGTGGTGAGTTCCCTGGGTTTTGTTTTTGCCTCACATATCCAGAATTTGGGGCTTAAGAAATCAGCAAGCAGAAAACATCAATGAGTTCTAACAACAATAACAAAAAGCCTCAAATGACAGATGTAAGCCCTAACTTATCAATAATTACATTAAATATAAATGGTCTAAAAACACCAATAAAATGATAGATTGGAAGAGCAGGGTTTTTTTAATATAGCCCAACTCCATACTGTCTACAAAAAATTCACTCCAAATATAACTATATAGGCATATAAAAATATAACTGTATAGGCACATGAAAATTTAGAAGATGGAAAAAGATATATCATGAAACATTTATCAGTGGAAAGGAGTGGCTGTACTAATATCAAATAAAATAGATTTCAGAGAAAAGATTACTAGAAACAGAAAGGAACACTAAAAAGGATAAAAGGGTCAGTTCACCAAGAAGACATAGTAATCCAAAATGTGTATGCACCAAGCAAAAGAGCTGCAAAATAGGGGAAGCAAAAATTGATAGAACTGAAAGGAGGAATAGACAACTCTATAGTTTAATTAGAGATATGAATGCCCTTCTCTAAACAATTGATAGAAGAACCACACAGGAAATCACCAATTCAGCAATAACATCAACCTATAGGATCTAATTAATATATTCAGAACAGTCTACCCAACAACAACAAAATATATATTCTTTTGGAGTGCAGAGCATGTAACATGTTAGATTATATTCTGGACCACAAACAAACCACAAAAATTTCAAAGCAATTGAAACCATACAGTATGTTCTTTGACAAAACTGGAATGAAAATAGAAATCAATAACAGAAAGACAACAGAAAAATTGCCCAACAATTGGAAACTAAACGCACTTCTCAATAATCCATGGGTCAAACAGGAAGTCAAGGGAAATTAAAAAAAAAAACACTGAACTTAATAAAAATGGAACTGAATACAAATGAAAATAGACCATATCAAAGTTGTGGGACACCTCTAAAGCAGTGCTGCAGTGAACATTTATAGTAGTAAATGTATACATTAGAAAAGAGGAAAACATCTCCAATTAGTAATCTAAGTTTCTACTTCAAGAACCTAGAAAAAAGCAGAGCAAGATGAGCCCAAAGAAAGCAGGAAGAATAAATAAAGGTAAGGGCAGAAGTCAATGAATCAAAACTAGAAAAACAACAGGCAAACTCAGTAACACAGCTGGTTCTTTGAAAAGAGTTTTAAAGACTGAAATACCTCTAGCGAAACAAAGAAAACAAAAATTACCAACACTGAGAATGAAATGGGCATATCACTATAAACAGTGCCAACATTAAAAAGATAATAGGGAATACTAAGAATTCTACATATAAATTTGACAATTTAGAAGACATAAACCAGTCTCTCAAAAAACACAAACAACCACAACTCATTCAATATGAAACAGATAATTAGAAAAGCCCTATAAATACTAAGAAAATAGAATTCATAACTAAAAGGCTCCTAAAATAGAAATCTCCAAGCTTGGATGGTCTCACGGGACAATTCTGCCAAATACTATATTTTAAAAAGCAGTGGGCTTCTCTGGTGGCGTAGTGGTTAAGAATCCGCCTGCCAGTGCAGGGGATATGGGTTCAAGCCCTGGTCCAGGAAGATCCCACATGCCATGGAGCAAATAAGCTCATGTGCCACAAAGTCTAAGCCTGCGCTCTAGAGCCTGCGTGCCACAATTACTGAGCCTGCATGCCACAACTACTGAAGCCTGCACGCCTAGAGCCTGTGCTCCGCAACAGGAGAAGCCACTGCAATGAGAAGCCCCGGAATGAGCCCACGTACCACAATGAAGAGTAGACCCCACTCGCCGCAACTAGAGAAAGCCACGCACAGAAATGAAGACCCAACGCAGCCAAAAATAAATAAATAAATAAATAAAGCAGTGACACCAATTCTAAATAATCTCTTCCAAAAAAACAAAGAGGAGGGAACACTTCCAAATTCATTTTATAAAGTTAGTATTACCCTAATACCAAAACCAGAGACAGTACAAAAAAAGCAAACTACAGACCAATATTCCTCATGAACATTAGCAAACAGAATTCAATAACACACACAAAAAATTATACACCATAACCAAGTAGGGGTTAATCCCAGGAAGAAAGGCTCATTGAATATTTGAAAACCAAGGAGTGCAATCCCCACGATTTTCAGACTAAGTAAAAAAATATATATATATGATCATATCAATACAGAAAAACGTGATATAAGTCAATAGCCATTCACGGTAGAAGCCCTCCAAATACATAGTGAGTTACTTCCTCAACTCAGTAAAGGGCACATAACCTATAGCTAGTACTATACTCAGTGGGAAAGACTGAACGCTTTCCCTCTAACATCAAGAAAAGGCAAGCATGTTCCCTCTTACTACATCAACACAGAGATGGAAATTCTGGCCAGTTCAACAGGTGGAAAAAAAAAAAACAAAGAAAAATGAAAAGAAAATAAAGTACATTTCTATATACTAACAATGAACATAAGGATACAACATTAAAAGCAATACCACTTCCAACTGCCCAAAACATGAACTGCTTAGGTGCAAATAAAAACATATCCAAGACTTTTATGCAGAAGATTACCCAACCTGATGAAATTAAAGATCTACATAAATGGAGGGACATGCCACGTTCTAAACTGAAAGAGTCAACATAGAGAAGATGTCAAGTCTCCCAAATTTACACACAGGTTTGATGTAACTTCTACCAAATTTCAGCATAATTTTCATAGATACAGGTAAGATTATTCCAAAATTTATACGTAATGGCAAAAAATCAGAACAGCCACAACAATTTTGAAAGAGAAGAATAAATTGGGAGGAACTGTTCTACCTGATTTCAACTGTTGTTACACAGCTACAGTAATGAAGACTACGTTGTGCCACCTCACACCAGCCAGAATGGCCATCATGAAAAAGTCTGCAAATAAACGCTGGAGAGGGTGTGTAGGAAAGGGAACCCTCCTACACTGTTGGTGGGAATGTAACCTGCTACAGCCACTATGAAAAACAGTATGGAGGTTCCTCAGCAAACTAAAAATAGAGTTACCATATGATCAAGCAATCCCACTCCTGGACATATATCTGAACAAAACTATAATTCAAAAAGATACCATGCACCCCTATGTTCACAGCAGCACAATTCACAGTAACCAAGATGTGAAAACAACCTAAATGTCCATCGACAGATGAATGGATAAAGATGTGGTGTATATATATATATACACAATGGAATACTACTCAGCCATAAAAGAATGAAATAATGCCATTTGCAGCAATATGGATAGACCTAGGGATTATCATACTAAGTGAAGTCAGAAAGAGAAAGACAAATACCATATGATATCACTTATATGTAGAATCTAAAATATGACACAAATGAACTTATCTATGAAACAGACTCACCAACATAGAGAACAGACTTGTGGTTGCCAAGGGGGAGGGGGTGGGGGAGGAATGGAGTGGCAGTTTGGGGTTAGCAGATGCAAACTAGTATATACAGAATGGGTAAACAAGGTCCTACTATATAGCACAGGGAACTATATTCAATATCCTGTAACAAACCATAATGGAAAAGAATATAAAAAAGAATCTATGTATATGTATAACTGAAACACTTTGCTGTACAGCAGAAATTAATACATTGTAAATCAACTATACTTCAATTAAAAAAAAAACACTATGTGGTATTAGCTGAAAGACTGACACATTGGTCAATGAAACAGAATGCAGAACCCAGAAATAGACCCACATAAATATACCCAACTGATATTTGACAAGGTACAAAAATATTTCAACAGAGGAAAATTAGCCTTTTCAACAAATGATACTGGAGTAATTGGACATCCATAGGCCAAGAAGAGGGGGCAATTTCAACTTCAGTCTTACATCTTACAAAAATTAACTGAAAATAAGCCATGGAGTTAAATGTAAACTGTAAACCTATGAAAATTTTGGGGAAAAAAAAAAGACAGAAGAAAATCTTCAGGATTTAGGGCTAAGCAAAGAGTTCTTAGACTTCCCACTAAAAGCACAATCCATGAGAGGAAATTCTGATAAGAGTTCATTTACATTAAAAACCTGTGAAATACTCTGCTGAGTGGATAAAATGACAAGCTACCCAAGTGGGAGAAAATGTTTGCAAACCATATACCTGACTAAGGACTAGTATCTAGAAAATATAAAGAACACTCTCGACTCAACAGTAAAAAGCAAACAGCCCATTAGAACCTGGATGAAAGACATGAAGGAACATTTCACCAAAAAAAGATACGTCAAATAAGTACATGAAGATGTTCAACATAATTAGCCATTATGAAATGCAAATTAAAACCACAATGAGATCATTGCACACTGATCAAAATGGCTAAAATAAAAACTAATGACAATCCCAAATGATGACAAGGATGTGAAGAAAGTGGATCACTCACACTTTGCTGGTAGGAATTTTAAATGGTACAGCCACTCTGGAAAACAGCTTGACAATTTCTTTTAAAAAAGCAAATATGCAACTACCATAACTACCATAAATGCATTCTTGGGCATTTACCCCAGAGAAATGAGAACTTCTATTCACACAAATACCTGCACACAAATGTTTACAGCAGCTTTATTTTAACAGCCTAAAACTGCAAACAACCCAGATATCTTTCAACAGGTGAGTGGCTAAACAAACTGTAGCGCATCTAGACCATAGGATAATCCAGCAATAAAAAGGAATAAACTATTGATGCACATAAAAAGCTGGATAGAATTCCACAGAATGATGTTGACTGAGAAAAAGACAACCCCAAAAGGTTACCTACCTACATTGATATGACATTCTTGAATTGACAAAGTTATAAGTAAAGAGAAGATTCGTGGTTTAACAAGTTAAGGAGAGACGGGATGAAGACAAGTAGGTGTTCTATAAAAGAGCAACTGAGAGATCCTCGTGTTGATGGAAATGCTATGTATCTTGGACTCCGTGTTAATATCCTGGTTGTAGTATTGTACTATGATTTTACAACAGTTTACCATCGAGGGATACTAGGTAAAGGATACATGAGCTCCTCTGCTTTATTTCTTACAACTGCAGGTGATTCCACAATTATTTCAAAATAAAAAACTTAATTAAAAAATATTTGGGGGCTTCCCTGGTGGCGCAGTGGTTGAGAGTCCGCCTGCCGATGCAGGGGACACGGGTTCGTGCCCCGGTCTGGGAAGATCCCACATGCCGTGGAGCGGCTGGGCCCGTGAGCCATGGCCACTGAGCCTGCGCGTCCGGAGCCTGTGCTCCACAACGGGAGAGGCCACAACAGTGAGAGGCCCGCGTACCGCAAAAAAAAATAATAATAAAAATAATAATAATAATATTTGGGACTTCCCTGGTGGCGCAGTGGTTAAGAATCCGCCTGCCAATGCCGTGGACACCGGTTCGAGCCCTGGTCCGGAAAGATCCCACATGATGCAGAGCAACTAAGCCCGTGTGCCACAACTACAACTGCGCTCCTGCGCGCCTAGAGGCTGTGCTCCACAACGAGAAGCCACCGCAATGAGAAGCCCATACGCTACAACAAAGAGTAGCCCCTGCCCGGCTCAACTAGAGAAAGCCCGTGTGCAGCAACAAAGACCCAACGCAGCCAAAAATAAATAAATTTCTTAAAAAAAATAAAAATTAAAAATATTTAAGCAAAGTCCAGATCAACAGCAATTGTGGTTGCTATAAGGGAGGTTAGCACAATGGGTCATGATTGTACTAAAAAGGCCTGTGATGTTCCAGCCAATACAAAGGTTCATAAGGCAATCATTTTATGAGCAATCAATTCAGAGTAATTTGAAGACTCGAGAAATTACTTTCTTTGGCATCATATTTGGAACATAATTTTCATAAATACATGCTGAATGAGCACATGTTTCATTTTATGAATTTAATTGAACTACACATATCTACTGGAAAACTATTTTAAATTATAAAATATATAATTATTTTATAAAGCGTTGGGCATTGACCAAGTGTCAGCATCATGATTAGTCACTTTGTGTAAAATTTTTCATCTGATTTTTACAGTTATCCTTTGTGGTAACCCTGGTAACTTTATGAATAAAAAAAACAAGTTCTAGAAGTTTAACTTTTCCAAGCTGATACAACCTTGTAAGTAGCAAACCCTAAATTTGAGCCCATGCTAATCTTGCTACATCCTATAGACAAGCACACAGCCGCTCAATAATAAGAGATGTCCTCTTATAAGCCAGGATGGTCATGAAGAATAGTTAGTATGCAGGTAAATAGAAAGAATCAGGAAGCACTCCTGATGGATGGACCAAAAATGAGGGAAAAAAAGGAAAATCAAAGATCTAATTGGAGGACAATGTTTGTACTGTGTGGCATGAGGAGAGCATTCGTACAAAGAGAAGACGGAGATGAGCAGGCAATGGCAGTTAATTGGCTCCTGTGTCCCACGAAAAGCACAGTTCTAATTTTTTTCAGAGTGGCAAATGCCTCAAACAGGACTCATTATACTCCCCGCAGATCTACCCTTCTCAGCATTCTCTATTTCATTAAGTGTTCCCACCGTTTATCCAGTTGCTCATGGCAGAAGCCAAGAGCTAAGCTTGACACTTTTCCTCCTGCAACTCAAATATCCAATCATTAAATTCCGTAGGTTTTACCTCCAAAATTTTTTTCAATTCCATTTCTATATTTTTATACCCACTGCCCAGTTTCTCTCCTCCTGGGCTGTAAGATCCTTGATTAAATTATGTATGTGTTTCCTATTTACCTGTAGCACAAAATTTGTCATATAGCAGGCAGACGCCCCACTGCTTCTGTGTACTTCCACTGTATCAAGGTACAATTCTAAACACACTTTTAAAGCATTCTCTGTTCATTTGTTGTTGTGAAGATTATTGCCCCTATTTTGTAGACAAGGAAACTAAGGCTTAAAGGTTAAATTATTTGTCCAACTAATACAAGTGGGATCTGAAGTGAAACAGACTAACTCCATTAACTAGCACTCTTAGCCCCAAATGACATTGCCTTTGCCCTGCACCTGTAGGGCTCATCTCCTACATCATCACCTTCCCAGAGGACACAGAAGGGCTTCCTAAGCCTTTTGGCGGCATCCTAAACTCAAGACTCTGACTCTTTTCCTTTAGGATTTTGATCCTAAATGAGACATCAGCTAAGAACAAAAAGAATTTTGGCTTTGAGAGGCATCATTCAACCTGTGCAAGCTAATAAAAATGCCTAAAATGGCTTACAATAATCAATATCATGACAACCGTGAAAATGTGTCACTCAGCTCTCCTGCCGCAGGAGCCCAAGATGCTATTCTTCTGAGTCTACCACCTATTTATGTAACTTGCCCAAAGTCAGAAAGTTAACAGGCACGATAATAATCTGACTTCACCATACAGGTGACGGCTACGCTGAGGCAAGTTGAGACAACCAGGATTAAAGGAGGCATTCACTTTCAGGTGGATGCAATGCCAGCACTGCACTTGCATAACCCTAAAGATGAGTGCCTCCCTAGATGCTCACCCTCAGTGCCTCTTTGCCTTATCCTAGTCCTGACCCTGTCACAGTCCAGACGGAAAGATCAAACTTGCAATGATGGTTCCAGATCCTCTTCTTTCAGGGTTTCCATGTTGAATATATCTATGTACACAACGGACATTAAATGAGCGCTATCTCCAGTTTGAATCTTCAAGCTAATCCACCCCTTCCCTGGTTTCAACTGAGAATATGTGGATACGTGAAAGGTCATGGAATCCATCTCAGTATCATTAGTCCAATCTTTAAGATACCCTGTGACACCTCAACTTTCCCAAATACTCTCCATCTGCTTTCTCTTTCCTCTGCCTTGTTTCTCTTCTCTATGACTGTGATGGTGATTAACTCACACCCACTGCCTACTCCAGCTCTGGCTGGGTCAAAAATGGGAAGCTTTCCTTTCTTATTGTTATTTGAAATCAGGGGAAGAGATGTGTAGCAGTGAACTTTTCTGTTGTTGAAATAAATTACTCAAATTCACTCTCCTTAATATTTTTGAAGTGTCTGATTTAGTGGCACCCCATCATCCATATACCCTAAATATTTATTTCATTACATATATGAATACATATTTATTTATAGATCTGGTTACGGATGCAAAAGGTCTATAACCTTAAACATTTTTAAAGTGGTTACTCCAAACTGAAATTACAAAGCTAGGGACAGAAACTAATGTCTCAACATGCTCGTTGCAGATAATCATCTTTCCTTAACCAATAAAATGACTAGTGAAAGAAGGGTTTCTTAGGCACAGTGATGTTGAGTGTATCATGATGGGAAATTTAAGGTTCATGGAACCGCCCTTCCATGTCTTGCCCCCAGTCTAATACCAAGTGTCTTCAGTTAGATGCTTTTATTATTAAAGTCTTTTTTCCTTTGGAAATTGCAATTCTGAAAGGCTTACGGTATTTTTTTTTAATGGCCTAGCAGTTCCAACTCAATGATGTAACATCATGGCTTAATATTTAGCATAGAATATCGAAAAACACCAGAGGGGATAATTAAGCTTACCAAATGAGACACTGGAGCCCTTCATGAGCCAGCAGTAAGGTGAAGCCTACATTGTTAAACTTACATAACAGAAGTTCCAGTCCCTAACTCTAACTACTTGAATATGTTGGCTCCTTTTGGTCATTTTTTATTCGTCAAAGGAAAACAGCCATGAAGTTGATACAATGCAGAAAAGAAAACTTTACATATTGGAAGGAACGTAATAGCACTCTTATTTGCATTTGCCTCAATCACTTATGCAACCTCAGGAACACAATAAATGCACATTGACTGTTTATACATCATTAATATTCCAAAATCAACTACATTATCATAAATTTCCTTTACTTATCTCAGAATATAGTCTCCAAAGACTGTAGTCTCCATGAAACAATTGTCCATCTGGAATTCCTTTGGCCCCCTAAATGAGGCTAGTTACTTTTTTCCTATTAGGAAGCCATCCCAAGTTTGATTCCTTTCACAGTCATGTCTCAAATGTCTATTTCTGAATTTATTTTGTTGCAAGCTTACAGTTAGCATTTGACAAAACTTTTACCTTTTTTATACCCACAATAATTTGACAAAACATTGTTTACCTTTTTTATACCCACAATTTGACAAAACTTTTTTTACCTTTTTTACACCCACAATAATTTTGTCCATTTTCAGTGTGCCAAACCTGAAAGTGGGCGCATCACATCTGCCTTTTTATTTTATTTTCCCCTTATTAACACTAACTTTTCCTCTTCATTTTCTACTTGCTCCACAGGGATTCCTGAAACAATGTACAGTGGCTGCAAACCCATAGCATTGCCTCACAATTACTATATGTTGCTGCTTTGGGATTCACAACTTATACCTCTCCCTTGAAATTTTTAAAAATACCATATGAGATGGAACGTTTTTCCATGGAGACTCAGTTGTATAAATCATTCTGTGTATATCTCAGGTCATTATGGAATTCTTTAGAAAGAGGCTATAATTTTACCAGACTCTAGTGTTTTCTATATATACAGTTTATTAGAAGGTAGAACTGACAGTAACAATATAAGCCTCCAGAGATGTCTAGGGACCATGTAGAGGAGGCTGACAAGAACTCTGAGGGCTAGAAGAAAATTTACGTATAACCCAGAGGTTAAAGGACTGTCTCTTTCTAAATAGCCTAAGGGCAATAATTATATCAACCTTCCTGAGTACCTTATGCTCTCAGTGCCTAGTATATTCATCCATTCATTCATTTAACAAATATTTTCTGAGCAGCCCCAAGTCTGAGAGCACAAAGACCAAACGTCTCATTTCCAAAACCTTGAAGAGAATGATCTGTGATCCTGTCATTCAACCTTTGTCAGCTTGATCCAGTAAACGTTGTTTTGTTTCCCTCAGCTTGGCATTCTTTCCCAATTCTAAACCATTACCCAATAATATGAATGCTAAACTTCAGGGAAGTTGCTCACTTTTAGGCCTAGTGCTAGTCTTCCTAGAATGTTCTTCCCTTAGTGAGAAATACCACCAAGAGAACTGAAAATGTGAAGAGAAAGACTGTTTGCTCTCTTCCCGGAAAAACATGGTAGACAGTCCCCTCTAATATGTAAGAATCAGGTCAAAGAAGAGCATTTTTTGAGTGTACCATATGTCTACCACCCTGCTATGTCTTAGGAGGATTCTAAGAGAGGAATACTCATTCAAAACTGTTTTCTCTCCCAAAGAAGAATGTAAATAATTTGGGAAGTGATGATAATTACATGAAGGGAATAAAGGATTTAGCTGATGCTGATTTTGTCTTCTCTAAAAGCTACAGAAGTTATTCTTTAGAGGTTATATTCAAGCCATGTTTTAATAGTGGGTAAAACTGGGGGAATCGGAATATATGAAGCTGTAGGAAAAAGATAGTTTTGTTTTAATGGCACTAACGAGTATTAGATGTTATGATTTAGCTGAGGTTGGATCCAGGTTTCAGAGTTTCAATTCCAGGAAGATCAAATGGTACCTGGACAAACTCTTCACTCTCCTCCTTAGAAAAGAGCAAAGTCTATTCCAGATGACCCATGTTCTCCCCCAACATTGCCATGCTCCCCTAGTAAGCTCTGCTCTGGTCATGACCTTCATGGAAGGAGATAAATAGGAAGAGTGCAAACAAGCTCCAGGATCCAGCTTTCCAACCACAGCTCTGTGTTTCTATTGTGAGTCCAGACAAAGTTCTTAGCTCCTTTAGCTGATGCCAACATTTCAAGGACAAGTTTTGAGTTGTTACTCTAGGCTTAGCCTTATGCTGGGAAATGTCAAAATACATAAATGATATTGCCAGTTCCTACCCTTCTAGAGTTTACTTCTGAATAAAGGAGATAAGATATTTATAAAAATAAAGCCAAACATGAATCACACATCAAGGTGATGTAGACAGACAGATGCTCCAAAGTTGTAGGTAATCTGAGTCCAATAACAATCAAGAGAGAACTCTAAGAAGCCAAATCTGTTCACTGAAGTCATAAAAATCAGGATGATTATGTATATGTAAAAGGACTTTTCCCTTCAAAGAAACAGGCTGGGTGATAAAGCTGCGAGTGTGAAGAATCATCAAGTACCACATGGATTTTTTTTCCCTCATTCTTACATTAACACCTGAAATCCCTTCACTGAGCACGTATTTCAACAGCTGTGCAAACAAAGTCAAAGTCATGTGTCTAACTGAATCTTCAATATCCGAGTCAATACCTCACAATTGCCTTTCAGTGTGTACCTGAGTCTTGTTGGAAGCTGCTAATGGTGAGGACTGCTACTGCAGAAGGCAGGCAGTTGTCACAAGTGAAAAGCACTTCACTTCTGACAGAGTCTAGTGGAGGCAAAAATGAGCTTGCTCTTTAAAATCGCTGTGACCATCTCCCTCTCAAGTTGCTCTTTTTTTATATATAAATGAATCACTCTCCAGGGATCGCTGAAATGAGTAAAGCAAAAAATCCCCAGCTCGCAATTTCTACAGAGACCTGAATTCATCCTAGGGACTGCTGACTTGACTCCTTGCAGGGAAATAAGGAAGCCCGAACGTCAGTACTAAGAGATGTTTGGCAGTTAAATTTAAGAACGGGAATGGCCCTCAAAGCTTCCAAAGTCTCAGGGGAAGGTTTTTGAACATTCCACTCAACACTTTGGAATTTTACAGTATCAGACAATGATCCAGAGCCTTCCTGAGACATCTACATCCTGCCACAGCCTGTGGAAGAGTTATTTAGCTTAACAACATTTATTGACTCTGAACAAGGGTGATGATTAGTTTTCATTCCAGGGGTGAACCAGTGGTATCACCTAATGGCTACTTGTTCTGTATTCAATAAACTACATCTGCCTTGGAACTGGAATAGGTAGTAACAGGCATCATACTCTGGTTGTCCTATGTGAGAGATTCAGTAATTCAATGTGCCCAATACAAAGGCAATACAGCATTTGGAGATAGGACTTTAGGAACCAAAATGTCTAGGTTCTTACTACTTTCTACATAATTTTTCTAAGCTGGCCTTTCCTCATTTGTAAATGAGGATACTTATATTTTTGTGCCAGGGTTGCTGCAGATTACATTAGGTTAAGGTAAAATAAAGCACTTAGAATGGCACCCTGATGCACTGTAAGTGTCAAACAGTATAATTATAATTGTTCCTTTTCTTCACTATTAACATCTTTAAAATTTTACAGTTCAGCTTCTCAATGCAAATAAGTCATTGTGGCTCTCTTCCTCAACACTGTTGCCATCATTATCATCACCTAAATTTACATTTTCAAAGTATTTTACATTTATTATCTCATCAAATATTTACTGCTTGAACACCTCCAATAATAAGAACAAGAAGACAGTCTCATTCACAGATCAGCCCTTAGGTTACAAGAATTCTTCCTTGTATTGAACAGATACCTGCCATCCTCTAAGTTTCACTTATCAGTCCTTGGTTTCTCTTACCCAAATTCAAGTCTGATACCTCTTCTACATAATAATTCTTCTGAAATCTCAAGGTAGTTATTATTGCTTCTCTAAGAAGTTACACAGAATCATAGAAATTCTCTCATGGCCCCTGTTTTAAAATGCATATTAGAGGCACTGTCCCTTAGACTCAGCAATCGGTTTTTTGCACACACTCAGAATTCTGACACAGCTAGTCCTAAGATCTCACCACCGAAGGACTGAATAGTTTGTTGGATATCTGTAATTCACCTAAGCAGGTTTACTCCCCCTACCCTCTTCACCCTGCTCTGTGTTCTTGGAAGGTGAATCTGGACTATATCGATGCCTCTTTGGCTTCCTTTGAGGTTCACATGACTGGAAGCACCAGCCGGAGGCCATGGACTCCCTCTCGTGGGTCTCTTCGGGCTGGACCAAAGGACAGCTCCTGTTAGGGGTCCCAGCTCATTCTTTCCGATTTCCAGGGATCACGTGTTTCCGCTGTACCTTCAGATCTCTGGATGAAAAAGACACCCTGTTCTTACTATTCCCAGAGAGCTGCTCTATACCTAGTGATTTCCCTGCACCCTGTCCCTTCTTTGTAAATGGTAACTTGATTAAACTCTCCGTGAAACTACCCAGTTAGATGGTGTTATTTCTTTCTTGCAAGTTTCCTGGCTGATACACTGGTTTAGACAAAGCTGTTCAAATCCCCTCTTCTCTAAGAATCATAAACTTGGGGAGCTTAAGATCCCAAATCCTCAGTTTCCTCACTTTGAAATGAGGTAAGAAGACCTACATCCTGGAGGAGTCACAAAAATTGAGTACATGTATACGTGAACTGCTTAACCAAGAGCCTGGTGCACAGTAAACACTCGATGTAACTTGGCAGAACTGTTGTCATTCTTTTCCAGTCTATAAATTGGACTTTAAACCCAGAGAGGCTACAGGTGAATTTACAAAACATAAAAAAATAATTATATCAAAGGAGGAGAAATATAATTACAAGGTAAATAAATAGTTTAAAGGAGATTTCAATCAAAGAAATCAGACAAACATTTTTAGCTCAAGAAATTTCTGAAGCTACAGAAGTCCTTTCCAAGTAAATATTAGATGAGAATTTAGGAATACATTTCATTAAGGAGAGTTAGGATTCTAAATTAGAAATATAACAAGCTTTAGCTGATGTTTTAAAAAGTCCATTAAGATAAGAAGATCCCCAATACTAGTCATATTCATTGATTTAGTTTGATGAAAGCCAAAGATAAAAATGTAGAAAAAAATAAGGATTAGACCAAATCCCATATAATCTTTCCAGTAGGATTACTTACGTGTGAGGGTTTTTTCTCATCTTAAGATAGCACCTTGAAAATTCTGGGCTTACTGGGAACAAGAAGATAACATGAATCCTTTCGAATTTATTTAATTTTTAAAAATAACCCACATTGGCTACATGGGAAAAAGGCTTAGTCTGAGAATAAACCCTGGGGCAACACTAGGATCCACATTCATTGTAGTCTCTGCCAACACCATATCATTACTACAGGTTCAAAGCAAAATCAATAGCAAATCATTTGACTTTGTAATAGCAGAAACACAAGGCGCCACCAGTTTAATCAAAGAAAGCTGTCTGGAAAGAGGTAGCTACATGCACCACGTTTAAATACTGTGAAGGATTTCAGCGTCAAGTGAAATAATTGTCTAAAATCTAGCTTTTATATTTGTGTATTATTTAGGCAGCTAAATGCCTTGACATAAATCTTAGTATTTGACAAATTACCTCTCCAGAAGACCATGTGGGTTGTTTCTGCTTTAATAAATTTGTCAAAAGCCAAAGGAACAATAGCAACCACCCACCAAACAAGGGGATATATATTTCTCTGAACTGAAAAAGGTACTTTTATGTGCAAGAATCTCATACATGTGAGCAGAGATGGGCCTAGCTTCTGGCGGCTTTAGCGAATTATTAGCTACTTGCCTATCCCTATTTTGATATTTAGTTCAAATTATTATTTAGTTCACTCATATGATTGAATTATCTTTCTACTAATGCTGGAAAGAAAAGGAAGGGAAGGTTAGCTATCGGGTGGGATTGGCATCTGCCATTTACAGTCTTGTCTGGATTTACAAATGGGCAAACCAGTTAATATTATAAGAAAAAAAAAAGCTCGAGTGCCACGAGATACTTGTTTTCTTATCTGCTGAGATACTCCCATAGAATCTCCTCAGATCACAAACGTAGGGTGGACCTCCCATCCTAAGCATTAAGACTAGAAAAGAGGAGGTGGGTGTACTTGTGCGTGGAAAATCATTGGAAAGGTTATATATTTCACAGAATAATAAATTTTAACTTCAAAGAACTCGAGGTAATGTGCAATTCTCTTTTTTTTTTTTTTTTTGTTGGTACGCGGCCCTCTCACTGTTGTGGCCTCTCCCGCTGCGGAACACAGGCTCCTGACACGCAGGCTCAGCGGCCATGGCTCACGGACCCAGCCACTCCCGCGGCACGTGGGATCTTCCCAGACCGGGGCACGAACCCGTGTCCCCTGCAACGGCAGGTGGACTCTCAACCACTGCGCCACCAGGGAAGCCCCTCAATTCTCTTTTAAGATGAGGATGCTGAGGTCTGGGGAGGTCCGTGACCTACTAAAAGGCTTTTATTTGTTAAAATAATTAAAGCACTTGATTAGTCTAATTCATTTATTTCTCTTTACTCCAATTGCTCTTACCCTCTGATTAAATTTTTCTTCTCATACGCTAAAGGCATCTGCTCACCATAAAGACTTAGAATATACCGATTATCTTAGTGTGGCAGAGTAGATTAATAAATTTGCATTCTGCTTTTAGAAAACAACCAACCAAGCAAAGCATCCAGTTCAAAATTTATGCCTGAAAAAAGTAAAATAATAAAATTAAGCTATGAAAATCCAAGGTAGTTAGATAGCAAATTTTAATCCACTGGTCTAAGGGATGAGGTGGTGATTATATCCACTTGCTAGGCTCCTAGACAATACACAGGTTTTGAACATGCACTTTGTAGATTCATTCATTTATCCCTGCAATCATCAACCATTGTTGGAACTGCTGTCCTCAAGTCTAAGATGAAAAAGATTATAAAACAAGGGCTCTGCTCAAGGAGATCCAAGTCTGTGGGGCTTCTCGATAAGATCTGATAATGTTTCCACTTCAGAAATGAAGAAGCAACAAGAGGAAGGAGCTACATGCAGCTTCATAGGGAGAGGTGATTTTTTTTTTTTTTTTGCTTGTTTTTCACTTATGTTTGAGAGACATCTGAAACTCTCCTTTGGCTATTATCACTAACTTAATGCCATGTGAAGAACGTTTTTACAGTATTTGTGAGGATTTTGAAGCTCCTGGTCTTTCCTACTATGGAAGAATCTGGCTCATTCCTAGAATACTATTATTAGTAAGTATAACACTAATATTTATTAAATGGCTACTCTAAGGGTCCCTCGTGTGTTAATGCACTTAGCCCTCACCACAACCTTGAGAGAGAGTTAAAAAGCATTATCTGTGCCATTTTAAAGATGGGGAACCTGAGACACAGAGTGCTTATATAAGTCCCTAAGTCACCCTGCTAGATCAGAGAACAACCAGGATTTGAACACGTGTTCTCTCTCCAAAGTCTATTTACTTTGCCGTGACATCATGCTGCCTTCCTATGCTCCTTTTGTTATTAAAGTGGTTAAGAGCTTGGGCACCAAGTCAAGCACACAGTTTCAAATTTTATTACCTCTTAAAAGTATAACCTTCAGCAAGTAACTACCCCTCAGCTTACCTATCTGAAAATGGTGATTCAATGTATACCTCCCTCAATGGATTGTTACGAAAATTAAAGAAAACCGTATGAAGCCACTGATGTAGAACCAAAGTAAACACTGAATAAATGGTAAAGCTCTTCTTATTGCTATTGTTAACTGTGAGACGTGTTAATAGCCTAAAAGCAAACAGACTTGCAACCACCCAATAAAGTGAGGTATATAGCAATGGGGGCACAGAGGAAAAAATGGATAAATCTGACAGAGACCATCAAAGGACATGGGAGATTAAATGAAATAGGAAAGGAAAGGACCACCTGCTATAGGAAAAAGAATATAGAGACTACTTCTGTCTTATAACAAATGGAAAGAAAGTTTAAAGAAAAAAATAAAGGTAATACAGCTGATAAATTAGGATCTGTTATAGACTGACTGTGTTCCCCTAAAATGCATATGTTGAAGCCCTATCCCCAGTGTGATAGTATTTGGAGATGAAGCCTTTGGGAGGTAATTAGGTTTAGATGAGGTCATGAGGGTGAGGCTTCATGACGGGATTAGTGTCTTTATAAGAAGAAGAGAAGCCAGAGCTCGCTCTCTCAGCTGGAAGGTGACAGTTTGCAAGCCAGGAAGAGGGCTCTCACCAGAGCCCGACCATGCTGGCACCCTCAGACTTTTAGCCTCCAGAACGGCGAGAAAATAAAATTCTGTTGTTTAAGCCACCCAGCCTCTGGTATTTTGTTATGGCAGCCTGAGCTGACTAGGAGAGGGTCAAAAATCTGGAAGGCCAAGTGTAACTGAAGAGATGGTAAGAGTATCTGACAAGTAATCTTGACAAGTAATCTAACACGTGGCAGATGCATACTTTAAACATTCTGTTACTGTTCTAGATGTGTTAGTGTATTGCCTCTCTTACA
Organism: Globicephala melas; assembly: GCF_963455315.2. NCBI lineage: Eukaryota > Metazoa > Chordata > Mammalia > Artiodactyla > Delphinidae > Globicephala > Globicephala melas. The sequence continues at coordinate 37,204,175 of NC_083332.1, read as the reverse complement.
GTAAAGGGAGCTGAGATGAGAGACAGGGAAAGTTGTTTTGTTTCTTTTTAAGATACATATGATACAGATGGCCAGGAGAGTGACACTAACACGGTAGGGCAGAATGATTTGTTTAAATTGGTGCCTTCTATTTTTTCCTCCCTGTTTTCATCTCTTTTCGTTAACCAGCCCTTTGTTCAAGTCCCAGATGTTGGAAGGGTAAAGAAGAAGCAATTTGAAGTCAGTGGCCCTTGAGACCGAGCTGTATACCTCAACGTAGCAGGCAGGGTCCCTGCAGCAGTATGACAGTACACTCAAACTGGTCCACTGAGAAGCACTTAATGAAGACTGCTTGTTAACATCCAGGCAGAATTTAGGGAAAACAACCATGATTAGTGCAATGCACCAAGGCTAGCAAAAGGTGGAACTATTACCATTCTTAGGCTTTCAAATAGCCGAACAAAACACAGAGTAGGTAGCTTCATGGAAGATCTTCCCAAGAGGAGCTGCGGCCTTCAGTAGAGTGATGTAGCCAACCCATAGTAATTCAGCAAGGGCAGAACTGGGGGAATAAATACCTTAATCTCACTTCCCTTCCATCCCATTCTCTAATCTCCTGCCAGAACAGCCATTGATAGCAGATGCTGGCCATATACATCAGGCTTCTAGGATACAGAGCAGGGTAGACAGGGGTAGAAAGTGGATTTGGAGGGCAAATAGAAGATAATCTACCACAGGAAGACAGAAAGAAGGGGGAGATAATAGCCCACTGAGAAAAAAGATAGTGCTGTAGGTTCCTTCAGCTCCCTGACAGTAGGGGAAGTGCTCCCTGCTTCCTGACAAGTGCCTCAAGGAAACTGCAAGATTTCAGAGTGGAAGTCTGCCTGCAAGCCTTAGCTAGTCAGATCTTAAACACAAGGCTTCAGAGTCCACCAAGAGTGTGGCTTAGGAGTCCAAACGATCAGGAATGTGAGACATCTAGGGGCTTCAACAATGAGAATATCTTTTCCTGTCTTATGGTGCAGAGAAGGTAAGTCATTTGCTCAGATCACACAATCATCAATTGGAGAAATTGAGCCGTGTCAGTTCTGGTTTGAATGACATTTTTTTCCCCCTTGTACCAATATGCTTTAGAAACATAAGCCCTCTGGCCTTTATCTTCGTTTTCATAAAAATATTTTTACAATAATTTATATAACCATATCCTGTTTGATCAGTTGAAAAGACTCAGTGAAACATCTACGAAAGTGAGAAATGTAAATTTGGCTGTCTTTCAACACTGTCAGCCTCATTCTCCAGAAAGAGACAAGTGATAAGTGTGGGTAAATTACATGACATTTTCTTCCTAATAAAATTATTTATCTGGATACTGTGAATTCTTAACTGAAGCAAAAGGATTCAAAATACTTTTTGGCAGCTGGATTAAGAGATAGATTCTTAGATTTATGATCTACAGATTAAACCTTAACAGGATTAACAGATTTGTCCAAATAGTACTCTAGGCTTCTGGAATGGGGATGAGAATAGAATTAGAAAACTTTGCAGAAGTGAAGATATTTTCTTTGGGAAAAAGCATTGAATATTTAGAAAAGGGCAAGAAAGATTATTGGGTATCCTTTCAGAGGAGTGGGGACCCTCTGGGGATTATCTGATTCCATAGGATAAGCACCTTTGATTGTCTTTCAGTTGGCTTGTTTATACTCCTCTATAGTGGTAGGAGTTGTAGAAAACTGAATGTCATGCAAATAATTATTGTCCACAGCAATAAAAATGAATGTTGTCTAGTAAAGATAAAATCGATTTTCCAATCTGTAGAAAAGATGACTCCAAACATTACATTTTATCACCCAATAGCCTTTTAGCCAGTTTTGCACTTATTAAATTCATTTCTGCATTTCTGTTTGCCTGATTACATCTGTCTTCCAAATTCACCTGTGAACCCAGTTTTAGCATCTTCCTGGTTCCCCATTAATGTTACATACATCTTTGACAGGTTTTCATTTTACATATTTGTATAGGAGTCATGATATAACCTTCTTATAAATTATACTTTAAAATTTTATGCAATCACTTTAAAGTTGTTTAGTGATTTTTGAGTAGCATTTATTTTTATTCAACAGGTACTTATTGAGTGCCTGCTTTGTCCCAGCTAGTGAGACTCTGGGGACACAAACAGTGAAGAAGACAGCAAATATTCCAGCCTTAATAGATGTCACAGTCTACCGCAGATGATAGGCAGTGGAATAATTTTTTTTAAACGTACAAATAAAATTCTGGTATATGTCATGGAGGAAATAAATACTGACTTTTAAGGGCAAATAATAGAAGAACTAGACCTGGTAAGGCAGTTCAAAATGATGTTCCTACTGTTTTGAGCTGATATCTGGGGAAAAGTTTCTAAGCCACTGTGAGGTAAGGATGAGTATGAAGGAGGATATTTCCACATAGAGGATTTAATGCATGTAAAGACCTAGGCACGGAAAAGGAAAGTCACTTTTGAGCAGAAAGCCAAGAATAATGTGATGCCAGAAGGAAAAAACATAAAGGGCCTTGCTGCCCATGTTAAGTATTTTGGTCCTAAAAATACGAATTGTATATACATGCTTAAAACTCTACAGTAGATTCCCATTGCTCCTATGATTAAGAGAAAAATCTTTCTAGCAGTACAGGGAGGGTGGAACAGAAGGGAATAAAACAGATGTGGAAAGTGTGCTTTTGTTTCGTTTTGTTTAATGGGAACACTGAATTGGATTTCACATAGGATGAGTAAAAGACACTGAGATTTTCTAATGGGCACTGATGTAGGTCATTGTACAGAAAGGTCAGCCTGTTAAAATGAGCTAAGATGAAAACTGGATGTAACGAAAAGAAGGAATCCAGTGTAGACACATTCAGGAGCTCTGACAACTTCAATATTTGACCTATTAATCCTACATGTAGGCGATTCTTCACATATTTGAAAGATTTGACCAATTTAAGAGCTGAATTTGAAATTATTTGCTGTTATGTAAACAGTGAGGCAGAGAATGAACTCAGCTGCAAGGAAGCCTTGTGATATCAGCACTATCTTAAAGGGCACAGTACACACAAGCAGGAAGCGTGGACAGTGTAAGCATCCCCTGAGCAGTTTTAACGCAGGTTGGATGACGGAACGCAAGGTGACTTGGAAGTCTCTGTTAATACAAAGTTAGCTGTGGCATTCCTCAGTTTGAGGGAATGAGGATTATTCAATCTTCTAGTTTCTCACAGCTTCAAATTTTTATACCACATTAGAGCTTCAAAAAGTTATTTGGCCTGAGTTATGTTATACAAGTTCCCCCTAAGCATGCTTTTGCATTGTTTTAATAATCTTGGCCTTGGCCATGGCCACTATACACAAATATATATTCTTGATTACTGTTGATATAAAAAGGCTTTGACCAATATACTGGCACTGTTCCCAAGACCAATGTCAGTGACAACATGGTCCCCTTTGTGTAGAAATTTTCCTTCCTTTTTCTTTTTTTTTTTTTGGCCACAACATGCAGCTTGTGGGATCTTAGTTCCCTGACCAGGGATCGAACCCAGGCCCAGGCTGTGAAAACGCCAAGTCTTAACCACTGGACCACATGGGAATTCCCAAAATGGTCTCCTTTGAGAGGATATCTTAAGTTCTTTTCCAACTTCTTCTTCAGATAAATGTATGTCTGTCATTTCAAAGAATAAGGAGAACTACTGAAACTAAATTTTTTTACTTTCCCAAAACAAAAGTTTAAAGAAAAAACCAAATTACCATTATAGTTATTAACTTGTACTAAATGGTTTGTAAAACAATAATATAAAACATATCAATAATAATGACAGTTCTTAGTATAATACTGATTACTAGACATATGTTAAATAAGCTTTAATCTTTATTTGTATTTATTTACAAGTAAATACTGGTCTTGTTTATAATGTGATTTTACTAATTTATCAACATATTTATTGCATGCCTTCCATGTGGCAGGCTCTGACTTAGGTTCTGAGAATTTTTTAAAAAAGAAAAAAGGTCTGATCCATAGTTCCTAACTGCAAACATTTTTAAATTTAGAACTGAGTTCCAGCTGCTGGAAATAGGTGAAATAAAAATTAATATTTTGAAATATGATTTAAGGCCACTTCCTCTTCTTATAGTATATTACCCAGAAATTCCTAACCTTCTAAGAATTTCTGTTAGAACTCCAGATTTCCTTCTCTCCTGAATAAGGGCCAACTTATTAAAATAATTCAAGCAAGGAACAGAAATCAAAGAGAATTAAGAATTCCTTAAGTAGTGTATAGGAATTAAGAATTCCTTAAGTAGTGTATAGGACATATTGAAACCTTCTAAAAAAACAAAGCCTTTAGTGCAAATATTATCTATCTCTAAGTAAGGAAATGAAGATTCAGAAAGGCTAAGTTAATTGTCAAATGCCATGCAGCCTGTTAGTTCAAGAGCTAGAATGTAAAGCACATCATTTCTTTTCAAAGTCCGTCTTGCTTCTCCTACACCATGTGGTCTTATGTTGCTATGAAATTATTTTTTAGGGTTCTTTTGAGGAAGATAATGTGGAATCAACAAACATTTTAGTAAAAAGTGGCCAGCCGCCTGCTTTAATCTCATGTGTTATCTTTTCTTTCAGTTATAGCTCTGGTGATATTGCCTGGAGCTTCTGACCAAATAACACAACAGCTCCTAAAACAAATCACATTATAGGGAAGTCTGCCTGTTTTGAGAAAGCTGTTCAGATGATCCCTTACTAAAAGGAAAATTTACCATCATGGAATCCCCAGACACTGCAACTAAAAGCAGTGTCTACAGCCCTGTTATGGAGAACTATGGTTGTTTGAAGTGCACTGTTAACTGTGAAGATGAAATTGATCATGTCTTTTACTTTCCTGTGGCCTTTCCCATGTTTTTTTTTTTTTTTACAGGTTATGTAATTTGCTAGACCAGTCTCTCTCACACACATACCAATCTAAATGTGTTCATGCAAACACTCTTTATACTAATTTTTTCTTCCTTTTTTTCCAGTCCCATTATCTTAGATTATAATTGACTCATTAGTGGGGAATATAGACAAATTATCTGAAATCCCTCTGGTCTAGAATTGTGGTTTGCTCGTTAACATTTTTTTTTTTTTTTTTTGTACGGTACGCGGGCCTCTCACTGTTGTGGCCTCTCCCGTTGCAGAGCACAGGCTCCGGACGCGCAGGCTCAGCGGCCATGGCTCACGGGCCCAGCCGCTCCGCGGAATGTGGGATCTTCCCGGACTGGGGCACTAACCCGTGTCCCCTGCATCGGCAGGTGGACTCTCAACCACTGAGCCACCAGGGAAGCCCACTAACATTTTTTAAAAGCCTGAGATACTGAATAAATGTTAACTGAATGAAGAAATGAATGAATGCATCCTTTTGGATAATGTAACGTGCAATGCCAAGTCACTGAGCAATTTAAATCAAGGACAACATGATTTGATTTATGTTGTAATTATGCTATATTTTAAATTCACTTGAAGTGGGGTGACGACGGTAGGAGTGAAATACTAGAATATTATAATAGTCCAGGTGAGAGAAATAAGGAGCTTGAGGTAAAAATTCTTGTTACGTATAAAATTCATTATTAAGAATACATCTTATAGTGTCTGTGTGATATGTGTAAATTTATCTTCATGAGTACCACCAAGTATTTCATGGTAGATAATTATACCCCCGTTTTGCACAAGAGGCAAATGAGGCTCAAAAGTTTTAAATAATTGTCTCAAGGTCTCACAGCTAGACCTCTGATCAAATTCCAGCTCTGCTGCTTTCTGCTTCAATGCTGAAACCCTTGGCCTGTCAACTGTAGTTAAGTGCCTACAGTAATTACATAGGAATGCATACTAAACCCGAGGCCGGAGACCTCAGCAAGGGCTAGGTTCTGGTCCACGTAATGATACTCTTGATAATTTATTTAAACTACATATATTATCAACACTTTCAGACTTCCTTTATGCTAAACTCATTTTGAGGGACCATCTCAGATTACTTTTCAGTCCCCTGAGAAGCAGTTAGGTTGGCCTTGATGGGGCTATTATTCAAGGGACACTTTTACCTGACTGTGGCAAGCAGAATAATGGCCTCCCAAAGATGCCCAAGGAACCTAATCTCTGGATCCTGTGAATATGTTGCACTACGTGGAAAAGGGGAATCATGGCAGCAGATGGAGTTAAGGTGGCTACTTAGCTGCCATTTAAATAGAAAGATTATCCTGGATTATCTGGATGAGCCTCATCTAATCACAAGGGTCTGTTAAAAGTACAAGAGAGGCAGAAGACACAGAATGAAAGTGATATATTACAAGAAACACACAACTGGCTGTTGCTGGCTTTGAAGAGGGAAGGTGGCTACAAGCCAAGGAATGAAAGCAGCCTCTAGAAACTGGAAAATGTTAAGAAACAGAGTCTCCCTAGAGCATCCAGAAGGAACCAGCCCTGCTGGTACCTTGACTTCGGCCCAGTGAGACTAACTTTGGACTTCTGACTTTCGTAATTGTATGACAATAAATTTATTTTGTTAAAAAATGAGAGTTTGTGGTAATTTATTACAGCAGCAATAGGAGACTCAGACACTGACTCTGATAAAACTGTTGAAAATGAAAGATTTTTTTCCTAGGAAAAAGCACAATGCAACAGGCTCAGTCCCTTACAGGCCTGCATTCAGCCTATCTTCTACAATCCACCATCACCACCCCAACTTGCTGAAAAGTGACTAAGCTAAACTCAATGGTTAGTTTTTCTGGTATCAAATAAGAACATCTGGACACAGGTAAGGAGAGATTTTATTCACAAAAAGTATTCTAATAAGGAAAAGAGGATTATAGCAATAGGGAGAATGCTCTGGCCATAACATCTGCAAGGATCTCAAAGGTCAGACAGAAAAGGGTTTTTCTTTTATAGGGAGGAGTAAACAATTTTATTGATCATATCTTCCTATTCTGCATTTCTGATGCTTTGTTATCTTGAGGACTTGCTGATCTTGCAGAGACTGGCCCAACTAGGGCTAGCCAGTTCCTAGAGATAGTAAACCATTTGCCTGCTAGAGAGTGAATGCCTTTCATATGCAAACCAACCAACGTAGAGCAGAGAAGACCCTCGAAGGCTCTGGGGCTGGTGAGCAAACAAGTGTGGTACCCACAACTGAGCCTACTGTGCTCACTGCTTTTCTCATCAGTCATGGAATTTGAAGGTATGTTTTTTTCCTTGATCTGAGCTCACGCCCTCTTTGCATTTGAAGCTCTCCCCTTTATTTGGGCTCTATTTTAAGGTTTTGTTCTTGCTGGTTAGGGCTTTGCTCTGTAACCAAGTACTCATTTGACACGTTGGTCTTGCTTTTGAGATCAGCGTTTTAACCAAAGTTGTCTGAGAAGCCATCAGCCATTTCTTCAGGAACAAGGGCTGTTTCACTGAAACTGTGCTAGTTTTTCACCTTTCTGTCCATTCCTTTGGAATAGGGGCTGTTATCCAGATACTGGCTGAGAAGCCTTTAGCCTGGTTCCTCTCGGACCAACCTATTTCCTAAGAACTGGCTGGTGTTAGCTTGTGGGCTGCTTGAGTTGAAAGCTGTTTGAATTGAACTGCTTGATCTATAAGCTATTTGAAAATTATTCTTTGACGCTGGAGAAAAACCGCTTAAAAATATGATCCCAGCTATCTAAATATTTTAAGAGCCCCCCCCCCAACACACACACACACAGGGACTCTGGCTGATTTTATGTTTAAGAACTGCAGTCCTTCCTCATGCACATTTCTAACTAAATGGACCCACCTGACCTGTCCAAAGGCAATTTAACATATCAATGGTCATTATGGAGAACTTTTGAAATCTTCCAACTTAATTTTCTTAAACTCAAACTGGACTACAATTGCTCAAAATTTTCCAGCACTGAGTGGAATGCTTACTTTGATTAGTGTTTCGAGGCTTCCAAATGTTATCAGGGGCCAAAATTGTCTCTCCGCAAAATAAGATGTTAAGATGAACTGAGGCAAACAAATAATTAAAGATAAAATGGCTCCTGAGGGCTCAGCCTCTTCCTCCTCGACTTGTCTCGCACCCTGCCTGCAGTGCCACCTTCCTTCTTCCCTTCTGTGCTGCACATGCCTCCACTGTACCCTCAATTCCCCCCACGCTAATTCTCTTGCTAAACTCCCCCTGTTCTCCCAAACTCTCCCCACTCCTTTTTCCTCTGAATTTATCAGAAACTGTACCTTTAAAATTAGCTTTCTGAGGATCCAAAAGCGAATTCCTTTCATTTCTTATATTCTCTGGATAAAGCTGAACTGTGAGCCACTCAAAGGTTTTCCCAAAGTAACAAAAGGTCCTCAAAGATTTGCTGAGGAATTTAATAATATAATCATTCAAACTCATCAAGCTTGTTTCTCAGCTAGTTCGTATGCTTGTCCGTGAAGGACAGGGCCAGCAATTGAATGAAAACCATTAATTGGGTAAATACTGAAGGGTCCCTAGAATTACAACCAGAGGACCAGCCCACTACCTCATATGATCAGGCTTCACCGATCACCAGACGACTTCGCTGATCAATTCCTAGGGCTTTTCCAAAGTCTGTTGACTAGAAAAAAAAATTCAGGCTTGCACACACAAATCTGATAGACCTGTTCATGAGTATTACAATTGACCTCAGTTTGTAAAGTAAATTCTGGTCTTCCTTCAGATGTTCATTTATCCAGGCAGCTTTTAACTCTATGTTTATTAACGGGCTGAAACAAGAACTTTCCCTTCTAGTAAAAAAAAAAAAAAAAAAAAAAAAGGACCAGGATGGAATGGGAAACTGTCCACTGCAGAGTTAATGTAGCAAACCAGCTTTCTCACACTCTTGATGAATCACCTCAAAGGAAGATGGCTAAAATTCTTAATCTTATACTTCAACTCCAGTGACTAAAGGCTCCTAAATGAAAGTAAAACCCTCCTAGTTTCTGCTATTATTGCAAAGAGCCAGGAAATTAGAAAAGAGATTGTTACAAATTCAAGTGCTTCAGGTACCTCCAGCCCTCTAACTAGCTTTCCCAACATCCTCCCAATTCTCAATGATGGGGCTCCAGGAACAACAGGGGCTCTTCCCAATCCTCCCTCTTAATCAGCTCGGAGGAACATTTCTCCAGAGGGGATGAATCTCTTCCAGTCCTAATGGACCTGGAGTCATGCTTTCAGTGCCTGACCCCACTACTATAAAGCAGCCCCTGCCTCAGAGTACCAAAACAGCTCAAATAGTGGGGCTCTCTAACGGACCTCAAGAGGTTCCTGCCTCTGAATGTTTTCCCTTCTTTCTAGACCCTTTGATAGATACACACCCTTTTCTCCTTAGTTCCTATGCTCCTACCCATTGATTAGGCTGAGACTTAGAGAATTATGGAAGGTGAAAATAATTCGAGAATTTGATAATAGTCAAAGTAACCAGCCAGGTGAATAAATGTCCCTTTGATATCTTTCGTTTGTTTCATCTCTGACAGTACTAGAGCTGATTCTTGAAAAGCTATCATGTGTCCCTACTGAATCAGCTATCACCTTCCTTATGAGCAAAATCTACAACCGATATTGGCAAAATTCACAGCACGTCTCCCATCAAGATTCAAGTAGACCCCTCACCTCTTCCCACAATTAATCAATACCCTATAAGTAAAGAAGCTCTTTATGGCATAAAACCCATAATAGATTACAAGACTCAAGGCCTCACCATCCTTTATACAAGTCCCTGTAACATTCGTATTTTACCAGTGAGAATCTAAGGGCAAAGGATGGAGGTGTGTCCAGGACCTCTGAGCAATAAACAACATTGTTATCCCATGACACACTGTTGTTCCTAACCCTCACAAGTTACTAACATTCATTCCCACCAAAAGTAAATTCTTTACTGTAATTGATTTATGCAGTACATTCTTTAGTATTTCAGTTGATGAAGCTACCCAATATGTTTTTGCTTTCACTTGGGAAGAAAAATAATTCACCTGGATAGTAAAGCCTCAGGGTTTTACTGAGAGGCCTTCTTATTTCTTGTAAATCCTACAGGCTGATCTGGATGATATAAAGTTCCCTAGAGGTTCTATTTTGCTGCAATATGTGGATGATTTGCTTCTTTGCTCTCCTTCTCAAGCCTTCTCACGGGAAGAGAGTATCCACTTGCTAAAGCTTTAGCCTTAGAGGGACATAAAGCTCGCCAAAGAAAAACTGAAGTTTGCCCAAACCCAGATTCAATATTTAGGATATCTGAAACCAGAACAAGGCCTACTCTTAGATCCAGATAAGCTTCATGGTGTCCTAGGCTTCCCCAAACCCAAAACTAAGCACCAGCTGTGAGGTTTTCTTGGGCTAATTGGTCATTACTGAAAACTGGATCCCAAATTTCTCTCTTACAGCCAAACCTCTGTATGTTTTACTCATCAATAACAATCCCAACCCAATTTTATGGGAAGAACTGAATGACATAGCTTTTAAGGCCTCAAAGGAGAGTTTGATGAACCCACCTGCCGTTGGGCAGTCCAATGATCAGATCCCATTCTTCCCCGTTTATATCCGAAAAGGAAGGGAATGCTTTTGGGGTATTCACCCCAAACACAGAAACCACCATCAACTCATAGCCAGCAACTGGACCCTGTGGCATGGGGATACCATGCCCTTAACCACTGCCCTTTTGCTTAAGGCCACCAAGAAAGTGATCATGGGATCCCCTTTAACCAGCTGTGTCCCTCATACAGTAGAAGATCTTCTGAATTCTCAACACACTCAACATTTCTCCAGCTGCCTCATCTACCATGCAGTCCCTTGGTAAACTGGTCCTCACATAACTCTTTTACACCGTAGTAACCTTAACGCTACTACTCTTTCCTCCATCATGAACAAAGTCCCTCACGACTACTTAACACTGACAGACCACATGCTGACGCCACCTGGTATCTACAAGAAAGTCCTCTGGGTAACACTGACTTCTCATGGTTCTCTGACGGTTCCTATTTAAAATGTGGCAATGGCAAATACTGTGCTGGGTGTGCTAAACTGCCAGTATTTACATTGTTAGTATACGTGCTTTTGAAGGAGCTCATGATTTGGGGATGCTGTGGGAGCAACATGATTTTCTTACTTTCAGCAGAAATAAAATTTTAAATGGCCCCTATGTTTAGCAATTATAGCGTGCAATACTTTTACCTGCCACTTGAGCTATTATTAAGATTACGGGGCATTCTCAACTTCTCTCTGGAAGTTTAGAGAGATCATGTTGCTGCTATTTCCACAAGGAATGCTGCCCTTCAAGGGGCCAACAGCAGCCAAACCTCTGTCATGGTCCAAAGGGATATTTCCCCAAATGATAATTTAGAAAAACTGGCTAGAGAAGCCCAACAATTGGCTTCAGAAAAGGAAAAACAAGATTGGAAATTCAACAACAGTTGGTTTGATAAAAAGAGAAAGCTCTCGTTTGGACCAAATAACTCAGTCTTACTGGAGACTCTAAAATTCCCACTCCTCGCCACTGTACATGCATGAAACCATGGTCTACTAACTCATTCATGAGTTAATATTCGTGGGGAAAAATTAGCAAACCTACAAAAAGTGCCTACCTCACTTGTCCCACTTGTCTGAAGTACAACCCAGGGAAGCCTCTTCACATGCTCCCAAATATTTCAAACTGCCTAACTGACCATTTGAGTTCTGGTTAAGTGAATGTCATACAACTTCCTCCTCCATCTAATGGATAAACATGTTACAGTCACAGTTCATATGTTTTCACACTGGGCTCAAGAACCTTTCTTTGCAGATAGGCTACTGCCTCTTTTGTGGCTAATGTCCTTTTGGAAAAGATTATCCCCACCTGGGGAACGCCTCTCAAACTTCAAAGTTATTGAGGAACCCATTTTACTGGCCACGTGTTTCAACAAGTTTGTGCTGTTTGGCCAGTTTTACAACACTTGTACCGTGTTTACACCCTCCCTCAATCCTCTGGTTTAGTTGAACGCACTAACAGCATTATTAAGACTCAATTGGCAAGATTTGTAGAGGTCCTCCAAGTACCCTGGCCAAAAGCATTTCTGTTGTTCCTTCTAAATCTCAGATCCATTCCTTGTGGAAATCCAACTCTCCTCTCACCCTTCGAGATCGTCACAGGACACCTAATGCATTTGGTTCCTGCTTCTTTTCACCCACAACTGACAAAAGGAGAGATACTCCAATACTGCAAAGGCCTAATTGCTTCTATTAAAAATAACCATGTTTTGGTGGAGCTATCTTTTCACAGCATGCTCTCGGGGGACAAAGACCTTAAGCATCATACCTTGTAAACCTGGAGATTTTGTCTGGTGGAAAGGACACCTCCAGAAGAACCCTGCTCAGCCTTACTGGAGAGGCCCCTATCAGGTACTGCTAACCAATCCTTATCCCACCAAACTTCAAAGAATAGACTTTTGGATTCATGTGACACACCTGAAGAAAGCAGAGAACCCTGACTGGACCTGCAAATCACCTAGTGACCTGAAAATAAAGATTTCCTGGAATTGAAACAGATGATATCTGATGAGACAGCTTTCCCAAGATATCCAGACCAGGCATGTTGGAAGTTTGTTGCCAAACCTTTGATGATGACATAACACTTTAGATAACCTCTAATGCCTATGACCTTGATAAGATATGGACTTTAGATTAAAAGTGCTCAAGAGTTCTCCCTCCTACCCCCTCTTTTACTCAAATGTGACCTCAATAGGTTTACAATCTGTGTACTTTTTCTCTGATGTGAGACACTACACTTAGGAAAGGTCCTTCCTGGCACTGAGGGACAGAAGCTGCTGAAACCAGAAAACCTGACTCTTGATCAACAGTGCTTTCAGGGAAAGGTCTTGATCAAAAGGGGTAAATATAAAAAAAAAAATTAATAAACAGAAACCTCAACCAAATATAGTCAGGGGACCAGAAGGGGGAGATCTCATGCCCTGCAACAATAGCAGACCCCAAGGAGGAGAAGAAAGACCCCTCTTCCTTCCCAGCAAGGACTCAGCCAATTAAAAAAACATGGACTCTTTCTTTACTATAACCCTCCCAACTTTCTTTTTCCCTCTGTAAAAGAGCTATCCTTCCCTTGCCATGCAGGGACTTGCACATGGCTCACCATGGTTGCAGACACAAATAGCAATTCTCTGTTAATCCCCAATAAACCCATCTTTGCTGGAGAAATATCTGGCAGTTTATTTGCTGTAGGTCAATAAACCCATGTCCCAACCACCTCCTTCATCAGGCTCCCCTCATAGGACTTATACTCTGGGCCACCTACCCCAGGGCCAAGTACCAGACAACTAAGAACAGCCTCCATGCCCCAGAGCATGCCAAAATTATTCATACTAGCCAACTCTAAACCTGTTTACCTACTCCACCCATTCCTTCTTGCAGAAATCACTATAAAGTCTCTTGTTCACTCACTCTGCCTCCTGATTGACCCTGGGGCTTCTCTGCATGGCCCTGCATGGCATATCATGCTTTTTGTTTCCTGTTTCTAAGGAGCTGTAAGTATAAAAAACTTCTTGCAATGACAGTAAGTTACATGTCTGTGTGCCTCACCATACTTGATTAAAGCAAATGCTGGGCACTCTTTTAAGACAAGAAGGCTAGAAAGAATTGGATGTAAGGGAGTGATGAGTGTGTTGCATGACTGGACAGTTGATCAAGGACCATTTAAGTGGGGACCATTTAACTTCAACTAATCATTTATGAGACAAAGGATGGGAATTTAAAGGGTCTATAACTAGCCTTGTTATAGATACATAAAATTTGAAGATAACTTCTTGTTTAAATCATATGGGTAAGAGTGGATCTCTGTAATAAACAATGTCCAGAAACACAAAAAGGATGGGGGGAGATTTCTTGACTGTTCCTGTTTTCCAGGAGAACAGGGCTCAGGTAAAGTTCCACGATGTCACTAGCCTTTTTAGAACAGGATTCTTATCATGGCAGGTCATATTGTTTAACTTTTTTTTTTTTTTACTTTTTTCTCTACACTTGTGAGCTTTAACAGTGCTTTTGGAGTGGGACAATATAAAATTTGAGTGTCAATTATAAATATTGTTTGAGATTCCATTAGACTCAAAACCAACTTTGCTGAAACAAATAACTTAGGGTTAATACAAAACAAAATAAAAATTCCTTCATATAGTGATTATTGCGCTCTGTCTCAAAACACTTGTGGAATATTAACTCATTCTACATGTTATCAGACTGGGCTTCAAAATGTTAAAACAACCTAGATCATTACTGAGATTCTTCCAGGGTCTAATACAGATGATTCTAAGATAAAGATGCCTTTATGTTTCTAAGTCCCTGACCCATTAAATTCCACCGTGGTCTGTCTCCGTTCCATAGAACACTATGCCTCAACCCCTACCCTACTGAGAAAGGGACAGTTGGTGAAGGGGAAAAGGTTGAGAAAAGAGGATGTGCAAAGAATTAACTCTGATGTACGAATTTGCTTCCTACAGGGTCTCAATCACAGAACAGAGAGGAAATCATAACATAATAAAATTGCATTCATGCATATTCACTTAGAAAGAATTGTATTTAATATTAACAATATCTTAAGTCGTCATGATGTAGCTAATAAACCAGCAAACAGCAATTCATATTGGAATTGTTTGACTTCCTGTCAAATAGCAGCATTCTTGTACATGTAGAAAGAGTGAGATAAACAACTTAGCTGAGAATTAATGAATTAAGAAATACCTGAAAAGCTTTGTCTATGATCTGGGTTATTGGAAGAACTCCAAGGAGTAGTCTTGATTTTGATTAATATTATAATTTATCTAGTTAAGGAAGTACCTCATAAATACTAATGAAGCATTTTATTAGATGACTGTAAATACTTAAAATCTTATTTTGCAGTCCTTTTCATCACAAAGAAAGAGGAACAGTCTGTGAGCTGTATATCATTTAGCCTTGTTCATTGACAGCCAGTCACACTGTTTTAAAAACAAGATGTTTCAATACTCATGCTGCCTTTGCATAAAGTTGGTGTTCTTATAGATCTGCCCTTGTACTAATGTGATATATAGAACTTAATTCTGTGATGACACATGCTCTCCTACACCCTCTAGTGGCACATTTTCCCTAAGGCCATTCCAATGATGAGCTAAGGACAGATAGGGTCTATTTACAGCAACTCAGTGGACATTTGATAGCCCAATATATGCCAGCAGCTTGGAGAGAGAAGGGCTAAAAGCAGCATCTCAAACCTACCTCACAGGAAGTAAGGCTCTGCAAAACTTTTAAAACTTTCATCCATCTGCCCTTCTCCACTTTGCAATAACCATCCTCTCTCTGCTGTCCAAACCGTACCACCACTACAGCTAGTGCCCTCTGGTTTCTCCTCTCCATAGCTACACTCTCATCATAACAGTACACACACACCATAATACAAAAAAGCAAACACTTTCATTCATCTATCAAAGGGAAAGGAGTAATGACTTTCAGTGATGCCGCCCATCTACAGAACAGGTGCACTTTTGATATGCCAGGACTTACAGATCTTCCCAATCTCCATTTACAATCCCACTTCAATTTCATGGACATTTTCATGCCAGTGATACTTTTGTCCAACATCCATTTATAGACAAGCATGTATTAGTTGAAATTCATCTGAACCTTTTTTTTTTTTTAACTCAAGCCTTTTTGGGTCTTCCACACACTTTCCACATTTTCAAGCAAATATCCATAAAATCTCTGCTTTCTCAACTCAATCTGATCCACTAAGCCCTATAAGAAACCTGACCCTTCCACTCAATCCAATTTGTTCACTGTATGAAAAGTCTCTATAGGTTCTAGGACCGATTTGAGAAATTATCCAGAACATTCCTTCCATCTACAAGTTTCCCCAACTTGCTTTGTCCTAACCAGCAACTGAGAATGCTTATTCAAAATATAAATCCCAAGGATTGACATCCACAAGATGACAGGAATTGTTTTTTAAAAAAAGCCATCCTCAAATAGAACACTGATTTTAACATCCACCCCTACCTTTGTAGGAGTCAAGGAGTCCAGCGGAGAAGTTTCAGCACACCACCAAATCAAAAAAAACCCTGAAAATAAATGCATTGAAGAAAGTGAGAACAGTTTCAATTTATCCATATCAGTCCTCCCCCAAGGGGGCACATCTCAGTGCCAAGAGCAATTTCCTGGCCCCCAGCAATTTCTCCTACATGGGAAAGTAACAGTGTAGTGAGTGCCTTGCTTCCCTGGCTATGTGAGATGCTGCCCAAGAGGCACCCTTCTTTCTCACCCAAACCAGAACACTAAGGTGATCAGCACCACCAAGGGACTGAGAGAAGCTAGGAGCACAGTAACCAAGACACAGAACTCAAAGGACTTTGAGTCCTATGACAAACTCCATCAGGAAGATGCCCCATAAGCCACTTGGGACACCTTGCTTACAGGTCCCCCCAGCTGGCCCATGGATGCCCTTGAAGCTCTGTCTGCCTCACTCACCCGAATCCTCTTCCCCACCACCCACACGGCGGGCTCCCTGAGCATGCGCTGGTGGATTATGAATGCAAGTTTTTGCAGATGGCTTGTGAGCACGTGCATAAAGTCAACCTGACTGCAGGACTGGAAAAAGGCACAGTTAGGGCACCACCCCCAGGGAAAACAAATGGGGGGCTCTCAAGCATCTGGCCTGGCTTTCTAGAATTCAGAGAAGGCACACAATTTTAGTAATTCACTCCCAAGAGGGCAACAGATGTAGAGCGGGTGATTCCATCGAGAGCCTCAGAAGCCTTAGCCAGACTGGTGAAACTATTTTTCTCCTGAAGCCAGTCGTCAAAGAATAGAGAAGGTGACTGCTCCTTCAGCAGAAATCATAAAAAAGAACCAAATAAATTCTGGAACTAAAGAATACAAAGAGAGCAAGCTTAAGAGTCTGTGAATTCAAAGGTAAGTCATTTGAAATTATCCAGTCAGAGAAGAAAAAAAGATGGATGAATAAAACCCTGCAATTATTTACTCTCATTATTCCACGACCCCTGCCCTGTCAAGGTGATGACATTATTTTGGAACTACTGGTTCACACAAAAGTGTGGTTGCTTGTTGTTATCGTTTAAATAATTTTGGAAAACCCATCACACCAGACTTCCCTCTGGGATTGTGGTTTTCCATTTTTTTTTTTTTTTTGGTCTCATGAAAATTCTACATTCTTAAAAATAAATGAGGGGACTTCCCTGGTGGCGCAGTGGTTGAGAATTCGCCTGCCAATGCAGGGGACACGGGTTCAAGCCCTGGTCTGGGAAGATTCCACATGCCGCGGAGCAACTAAGCCCGTGTGCCACAACTACTGAGCCCTCATGCCGCAATGACTGAAGCCCGGGAGCCTAGAGCCTGTGCCCTGCAACAAGAGAAGCCACCAGAATGAGAAGCCCCCGCACAGCAATGAAGAGTAGCCCCCGCTCGCCGCAACTAGAGAAAGCCCGTGCGCAGCAACGAAGACCCAATGCAGCCAAAAATAAATAAATAAAATAAATTTATTTAAAAAAAAAAAAATAAAAAAATAAATGAGGACTCTCATGAGGTTTCGTTTATGGGGGATGTATCTGCTAATATTTAATGTATTAAAAATAAAATAGATTAAAAAATTTAATTTATTGATTCATTTAAAAATAATAAACCCATTACATGTTAACTTAAATAACAACCTTTATTTAAAAAGAAGAGTGAGAGATGTGGTATTGTTTTACATTTTTTCAAATCTCTTTAATGTCTCATTTAATAGAAGACGGCTGGATTGTCATATCTGTTTCTGCATTCAGTCCATTGTGTAAGTCATTCTAGTTGAAGTAAATGAACATTTGACCTCACAGAGATAGGTAGTTGAAAAGAGAGGGACCCCACTGACCTCCTGAAAAGGTCTCAGGGAACCCCAACCTTCCCCAGACCACTCTTTGAAAACCTCTAAAAACAAACAGACAGAACCTGTTTAATATCCTTTAACCAACCATTACTAAAGCTATTGGAATAACCACGGTTATTGAACTAAGGACATGCTATGTTGGGTTTGAATTTCAAAATCTTAATTAAGGTTTATTTGCCTTTGTTATTGTTTCCTAAATGGCTTTCCTCTTTAGGCTTGAGTTTGCTCCAGGACTAAGTCACTTAACTTCTCTAAATGCCATATAGTGTGTTCCTTTCCCCATCTCTACTTTCCTGGGTATAGCACAGGAGTCTAAAAAAGAATCGGTGCTGCCCCTCTATTGGTGCCACAAGTGGGATCTCCCCAGCCATTTTCTTTGCATCCTGTGACAGTTCATTTGTAGTACATTCATGCTTTTTAGTTCTCTCTTGGGGAAACATCTCAGCTAGAAACTGAAGCATAAGGTGCGTGTGCACAGACACAGACACTGTTGTTTGCTATTATCTTAGGAAGATGTAGTAGAAGTAAATAAGTTTTATGGTGCAAATATTTCACATTCTGATAAATACAAGTCACTTCCTACTTTATCCTTTTCACATCGACATTCTTACCTGAACACTCTTTCCATAACATAACTAATCCAGAAGTGGTGAGTATAAATTTTGTAGATTAAAACAACAGTATGTCTAATTACATATAATTACCCAAACCATTATCTGCCACAACTACCAACATCCTTTGAAGCACAATTTGGAAAATCTATTCTAGACTATACCTAGGAGAACTGCTATTAAGATAGTGTTGGAAATCTCTAGTGGGTCACTGAATGCTCCTGAAATCATCTCATTAGCAAGTTCTAAACTATCCCTCCAGATTCTACATTTCTACTTTAAAAAAATGTAGTGATCCATTTTATATAGACAAATTGGGTAAAAACTTACAATAATCTTGAAAAGCACGCAGAACATAGAATAGATAACAAATTACTAATTTGGTAATTCTTGCCAAAACAACACTCTTAATTTTGTTCAGTTTCTGATAATGTGTTTAAAAAATAAGCAAACAAAACTTAACAAAATTAGAAAAGATGCCCAATTCGCAAATAGGCATAAGAGGAAAGAAAAATATATTCCTCCTACTGAGAAAAATTTTCTTAGATACCTACATATGAATGACATATCAAAAAGAAACTATGAAAGACAGGAGAGCAAACTGAGATTAGTTCGATTAGTACGTTGATTATTTCATGCAAGGCACATGTGTACTGAGGGATTCAAAGCAAAATAAACTATGGCCTGTGACCACCTGGAGCTTATGATCTACTGAGTAATATAAGACTTTACACAACTCAAATTGCCAAATCAGATTACTACTATTATTGCAAATATTAAAGTATACTGAGTGAATAAAGAAGAAAAAATAAGTAATTCCAATGAGTTCTAAAATACAGTTTATAGAGAAAGTGACATTCAATTAGTTTTTTTATAAAACAGACTCAAGTGTGACCAGTGAATCTTCTAAGTTAAAAAAAAAAAAAAATAGGACCAGAGGTCAGAATGTAAGAAAACGCAGGGTATGCTTAGGTGTATTGGGGGAAGTTTCTGCTTCAAAGAATTGTTGATTATAGTCAATGCATCATAAAGCATATTTTCCCTTATGCCCTGTATTCACTCAGAATTAGATTAAGGTCTTTATAGGTCAGAAGTCATTCGAACTCAGTACGGATGAGCAGCTGCGGAAAGTTAATAACTTGCACAGATTATTTATGATCCCACTGAAGTTTCTTTAATTAAGCGAACTTTCATAATCCCTTTCTAATACCTTATCAACTTGATTTTTATCTATGTAACCACTGGCTGCCATAGACCAGGGGACCTGTTATGAGACTCAAGATGATACCAAAGAATTTTAGACTTAAATGAACAATTGATGGCTAGCTACCCACTCAGCAGTGGTTAGGGCAAGAATTGGTCTGACCAAAGCTTTCTATCCTGAGCTTCTGGTACATAATGTTCCACTCCTGAAACTGGATCAGTTGTCCTAACACTGCTAGACAATCCTTTGCCCCGTCCAATGCATGGACTTAGAAGAAATCGTCTTAACCTCTTGACTCGATCAGGCCATCATCTGTACATCCTTTTCAGACTTAGTATATTCTCCTCAGGAGGCCCAAGGATGTCCTCTATCATGAGTTTAGTAACCTTTGGCAAACTTTTTCTGTAAAGAGCCAGATAATATCAACATATATTTAGGCTTTCCAGATAATAAACAGTTGGTCTCTGTTGCAACTGCTCAGCTCTTCATTATAGCACAGAAGCAGCCACAGACACTATATAAATGAATGGATATAATCAGATTTCACCTGGGGGCTGGCTGTAGTTTCTGGTTCCTGCACTAAGGTGTCTGATTTATGAAGGGAAACCCTTATAAGATCCTGGTAAAGCAAAATTAAGAGGGAAAGAAAAAAAAAAAAAAACTATAAAGGTACAAAGAGGGGCTTCCCTGGTGGCGCAGTGGTTGAGCGTCCGCTGCCGAGGCAGGGGACACGGGTTTGTGCCCCGGTCCGGGAAGATCCCACATGCCGCGGAGCGGCTGGACCCGTGAGCCATGGCCGCTGAGCCTGCGCGTCCGGAGCCTGTGCTCCGCCATGGGAGAGGCCACAACAGTGAGAGGCCCGCGTACCTCAAAAGAAAAAAAAAAAGGTACAAAGAGGAGGTACAACAAAGAACTTTTAGCTGCAAGCAACTCATACTCGAGAGAGAAAAAGAAAATACAATTAATACGTGTTCGGCTGCAGCCCGCAGACCTGCAAGCCTTGTAGTTGCCCAACCCCGAGACTGAACAAAGAGCCCGAAGACAGTGACAGAGACATAAACGGTTTATGGACTGGGGGGCTCTTACATACCCGAAGGAAGGTCCCAGAGCTACACCCCACCGTGTGAGGCAGACTGCGAGCAGAACATGGCGTCAGCCTTCGTTACTCAAGGGAGGGGCCAGGGCAAGGAGGCTACCATTTATAGGGGGAATTGGCATCAGATGCGCTCAGTTACCAGGGATTAACTAGGCCCTATAATTAAGAGGATTGGATAGTCATGTGAGTGAAGCAGGGACTGGTCGAGCAGGGGACGTACAGAGAGCAAGAGAACAGCCACGTTGAACGGCCTGAGCATACAACAGGTAACACAAACAAAAGAGAAAAAGTCATTGTGCCTCATCACCTTCATTTCTATGCCTCAAAACAGAGTTTGCCAAATACCCCCATCTTAGATTTGCCTGGGAGTCTCTTGAGACATGTAATCCTCAGGCTCTAACGCAGGCCTCTTGAATTAGGGTCTCCAAGGTGGAAGATTACCATGTTTAACAAGATTCCAAGGTGATTCTCATATATGCTTAAGCAGAATTGTTGTATAGCTTCAAGAACTTTCTCTGCATTCTTTAGCTCCCTAATTAACTCTTCTCTTTATCACTGCATGAAGTCTCAGTGAAGAGGAGAATGTATTATCAGCTCCCTTTGAATTGATGCCTTGGTCTGTAGCTTCCTAAACTTACTCTCACCCCTTAGACATAGGTCTTTGATTCTATTCACTGTATTTAGGGATCACCCCCACTAGCAGACACACCTGATGCTGATCTCCAGACCCAATCAAGATCAGAAACCCGTGCTTTTCACTTAATAGGATTCCTCCTGTTATATGTGGGATGAGCATTAAGGAAACAACTTGTATCAAGATTCTTAATAACACTGCTTTCCTATGTAAGTCTCTTCAAAGTAATACAGTTTGGATTCTGGAAATGTTCCACTGGCTGAAAAAATATCAGGAAAAAATAAAACTTCTAGACAAACATGAACTGTAAAACATAACAAAATAAAATCCTTAGAAGGGAATGCTTTCAGTTTTAGGCTTGAGGCAAAAACAAATGTATATCTAGTAAAGAGACAGGAATTCTGTCTTATCCTACCTTTAAGTCAACAACAAACTTGCAATTTTGGACGACCTCAGATGTGTTATTTTTTTTTTAAATAGACAATCACCATGTAACTAGACACTGAGGATACCAATTTAGAGACTTGGCAATTTATAGAAAAGTGAAATTATCAAGTGGATGGAATCTTAGATAATATTTTTTGAAAGAATTGACAAAAGACTTATGAATAATGGTAAATTTTCTCATAATCTGGTATCTTCCTGCCAAAGTGAATTTATATATTCTTTTAAGCCAATTTATTCTTAGAAGCAAAGTTCAATACAAATTGGGCTGAAATTTAATTTCCTTTTGTCCTAGGGATGGATTTGAGAAGTGACTTTTGTTTTCTTTGATTTCAGAATAGCTTTGAATGATTTCCTCTTTAAGGATTCAGAAATGGCTTTGCAGTCTTCTGTTTCTTTGTTAATCCCTGAAGACTTGTGAATTCTATGTTTCTTTTTTTTTTTCGCTGTACACGGGCCTCTGACTTGTGGCCTCTCCCTGTTGCGGAGCACAGGCTCCGGACACGCAGGACCAGCGGCCATGGCTCACGGGCCCAGCCGCTCCGCAGCATGTGGGATCTTCCCGGACCGGGTCACGAACCCACGTCCCCTGCATCAGCAGGCAGACTCTCAACCACTGCACCATCAGGGAAGCCCGAATTCTATTATTTTTAATCTCATTTTTTTTCTTGTCCACTTTTCTCTGTTGGACTTTATGCAAATCTCATCAAAAGTGGACCATCCTGCTTAAGAATAACACTCCTTTTTTTTTTTTTTTCCCTACTTCTGTTTCAGCCCGTTTCTTGATCCAGTCACTTTTGGTCCAGAAGCTCAAGTTCATCTTGAAGAAAAGTTATTTATTTCTCAGGAGATATGATTATATTATTTTTCTCTCTCCTCAAATGACCTGTTGAAATAGATTTCTGGGGACTAATTTATATTAGTTCCAAAGTATGACTCTGAGAGCACGAGCATTAATTGAAAGACTATTTTTATCACCTTATGCTCTCCTTTAAAAAATAAATGACATTTTTCCTAGATTTAATTCAACTTTCACTTTTGACTAGGATATTAAATGTCAGGAATTATACTTCTCTATGTATGTATGTTTAATAATTCTCTAACGAATGCAATTAATATCAAGAGAATCAGGTTATAATGCATTTCCTTTAATACCACAAAATTAAAGAGTCACTTTTAATAAGGTAGAAGGTGCCTGGAAGTACGTTAGCCTTAAGCAATGAGTAGCTCACAAATACACATACCTATAAAAAGCAGACGTTTTTTGAAGGCCATGAAAGCAAACCTTTAATTTGGATTTACGGTATACGGCACAAATGCATCAAAGAATTATGACTGATATACAAACCTTTAGCTTCAACTAGAAAAAGTTATAACTGTTATGCTAACATTTGTCGAGTGATTACTAAGTGCCAAGCATGGTGCCCATTTGATTTAATAATTACAAAAACTTTATGTAGATATTATTATCCTTAATTTATGTAAACTGCCCAGAGTCACACATCTCATAAGTGGTCGAGCCAGAATTCAAATTCAAGTATTTTAATTCAAAAACTTCAATCTTTAGCCCCACATTATACTTCGATATATCACAAGGAAAAAAATTTTTTTCAATTAAACCAGTGTTCCTCACAGCTCTACCCGTCTCCAGAGCTGAACATGTTTGTCTGCAGGAAAGGATTCTGATGATGGCATCTATACCAGATCAAGGTTTGTCACATTCACACTTGGTTAGATAAAGAGTTCATTCTCACCAGGATTCTGCTTTGGAACAGTTTTTGCATTCTAAGATCCATTTTATCTGTAGAACTATGATGCTACTGCCTGCCCATCATCTTCTTTGGACTTCTCTTCCAAAAAAATCAATAAATTCAACAAATATTTATTCATGAACGATTGAAAAATGAACTCATGAAATAACCAATGACTACTCAAATGAAAATATCCAAAATGTATACACCCAAATCAAGGTAACTGGAGAAAAAATTCTGGGTAGGGTATAATCTTTTCTTGCTCAAAAAGTAAAACTACATTCTATCATTTCATAGCTCAAGAGCCCTTCTTTCTGCTCTCCTTATTCACACGCACATACATACCCACACACCTGTCCACACGCACGTGTCAACAGGTGCTCAATCTTAGGGGAAGTTCTATTCTATGAAGGGAACTGTGGCACACTATGTGCCACTGTAGGGCATGTTTCCAGTTTATATTTATGTATTTCTGGTGTGAGGAGTTCTAGCATCTACTTCCACCAAGAACACCACTATTAACCTCTGCCAGAGCAAGAGAGTAGTCATATTAGTAGAATTCTAGGATACAAAGCATTGAGATTTTCATTTCCTATTTTCTCCCCTGAAAGTGGTGGTATGTCAATTCTTTAAAGTCTCTTTGATATTTAAACATCTGATTTATCCTGATACATTTAAGAATTACAATAAAAGGTAAAGTTTCTTAAGAATCCTAGAAAATCACAAATAGTCTGTGTACCATTTAACCACTGAAGACATTTGGAAACTTAGGTGCAACCAACCATGTTAATTTGCTTCATGTTTATTTGTGAGATTTTATTAAAATTATCTGATAGACGAAAGCCTAAATTTATCAACCTCAGGGATTAATCTGGTGCCATTGGAGAGAAGGAAAAAAATTAGCCACGAATTCCATTCATACTCCTGTACGCAGAATTCCTGTGGGAACACATTCTGCACATCCAAGTCAACCAAACTCACTTTGAGGTCAAGGACTACTTCAGGTGAGTTTCAGCAGAAAGAATTTTGCCATCTGTTTGATATATTATTCATTTTAAATATTCAGAGAATTGCAAATGCCAACAGAGGACATTAGATTGAATGCAAGCCCTCCTATGCATATTCAAGCAGCTTTATATATCCTTCATGAGCCAAAACAAAGTGACTAAATGAGAAGGTACAGAGACTAGACCATGGTGAACAAAAGGATGCATGAAGTCTTCCATGTGAAATCTAAATAACATTAGGCCATGGCAAGATCTTCAAGGTCAGGTATAATAAAGAAATTTAATTTTGTACCAGGTGTACTATAATCGTCTAAAAAGTTTTTTTCTATATATGAGTTAAGCTATGACTTAAAATGTAATTTTTGTCAGGTCTTCAACTTGTAATGTGCCAAAGGATGCCTTAAATTTTTCAGTTTTAAGGCCTTCCAAGAGATTTTATATTTGGAAATATTTTCCGTCCTATATTATCCTCAATTCAATAACCTCAGATATCAGGTTAACAGAAGAATGAAGACTGGCCCAAGGATGCACTGCTATATATGTGTGTATATGTGTTTGTGTGTGTGCACGTATATTCATATGTGTATTTATATGCATATATATTTTATATGTTTTAGATTAATGTATGTGATTAATAGATAAAACCACAAATTCAATATAACTGGCAGAATAACTCTCTTAAAGACTGTCTTCATAAAATAGCCCGTTGTATATAAAATATGACAGTTGGATTGTATATTAATTAGCCACCTGTAAGGAGGATAATACATTTGTACGTACAAAGCTAAAGTGAACACTGGATCTTAAAAAAAAAACAGCATCCTTAAGCAATGAAATACGTATCTTAGTTTGTTTCCCTACTTAACTATTTTGCTCTCTGATTTCCTCATGAAAATTTCCAAGTCTACAGTTTGTACTTTTTTCACAAAGGGGCAGTAATGCCTGTAAAATCATTCCAGGTCAAAGTAGACCACTTTTTCTCACTTTCCTTACCAAATATCAACTTTCTTCTTTCAACTAAAGTGGTTTTACCATATTTTATTTACTTCCTTATCCAAATATTATTTGTCTAGCAGTCTCAAACCTATGGACCCACAAGAAGTAAAAAAATAAAACTATGGACAGTGAAAATAGTTGTCTCAAATCCCATGCAGATGGACTTTGATGTATTCATGCAGAAGCTTATGACGCATCTCAAACATTCTTTGGGCCAGCTGTGAATAATGGCAACTAAGAGCACCAGGAAACTAGAAATATCCAGCATGCTGTGCTCCCTGAGAATAGAAGCAAATCCACCCTACTGAGCTATAAACCCAACAGGTGTTCCAAATTATGGAATTAGAATTCGTAACAATGTTGACCCCAGTCTGTGAACAACTGAAAGAATTTACTGAGGAATTGTGTGTTTGATGCTGCACTGTAATCTCAACCTCTGGAATAGTAAGCATTCATTAATTTATTTAGCAAATATTTATTGACCTCCAGTAACAAATAAAAGACTCTGTCTTAGGTATATAAGACTCTGTCTTACATTAGAATGCAGAAGAGTGTGCATTTGTGCATGCATAAATGTGTTCATGTATATGTACATACATATTTACATATTACATGTACATCTATATATGTGTGCATGTATGTATACATATATTTGTGGGTCTGTTTGTTCTGTGATGTTAAATATTTCTTCTTCATATAGAATATAAAGAAGAGATAAACATCTGTCTCACAAAGAAAACACTGGTTTTTTTCTTTCCTTTCTGGTGTTTTGCTAATGCATTGAAATGATCAAAAAATCAGCAGCCAAACTCTTGTCTAATGTGAACCATTAGTATTACTTAAATTATTTCCTGAAGTTCCGTCTCCAGGATGATCAGTGATCTCTAGCTTGTTCCCTGCTTGCTTCTAGCTGGCAAGGTTTTTCATGATAATTACCCTCTTGCCTTTTTAGCTTTCAGCAATTTTAGAATTTCTGCACTAATTTATCTCTGTTTGGGATGTAAATTGCATGATATCAGTAATAGCTATGATTATAGATCTGATAGTACTTTCAAATCCAGTCTCAGGATTTGGTCTGATCTAGCCGGATTTCTGGGTGTCCTGCACTGTCTGCTTGACAAGTAGCCTATGTCTAAGCTGTCCTGGATCATGTTCTCTGATAGATGTATTATTATTCCTACAAATTGAAATAGACTTACTTCTTTCTTGCCAGAGAGACTTATTTTGAAGTGTCATGGCTTCTACAAAGGACCCATGTGCTCAGGGAATGAGACCTTCTGTTTAAACAGGAAAAAATATAATGCTTGCTATAATTGTCTTCCATTATGACTTATCTGCATTTTTTTTTTTAAATCATGGGTTCTTACACAGAATTTGAAGCTACAATTTCCTACCCAATGCCTGAATTTCCTCTGCTAATTCTCCAACCAAAGGTCATGCAGACTTCTGCTTGACCACCGTCTGTAATGGGGCAGCATTCTTTTCCTCGCAGGAGACAATCTGTTAGGCTATTTCCAAAGATGAAATCGTTAGGTTGTAATTCTTTAATCAAATGAAAATGTGCCTTCCTTTTTGACTCAGGTTTTTCATTCTAGTTCCACACAAAATACATCCTACCCCTCCATTCCAGAAAAAATCTTACTTCACTTGGTTAAGCACGACCTTCACTGAGAAACACCTATTGAATTGCACCCCAGTCCTCAGCAGGACAGGCAGACCCTCCTCAGAGATAGCTAACTGGGGAACAGGACCACAGTTTAGCACTTACGTTACAATTTAGTAGAGAAGCCATTGGTACTCTGATACTCTGTATGTCTGTTAAAACTCAGAGAAACATATAAAAGGCCTGATACTTGGAACTCTGGTTATACTCATTATCTCCTTTGTCAGAATTTTCCCTTCAGCAAGTTCTTAAGTGAGCATAAGAAAAAAAATTTAAATAAATAAACAAGAACATCCGTCATCTAGGTGGGCTATATCAGGTGCCCTAGTGAAGCCATCAGAGTTCTGTAGTCTTCATTTTTCACCTCGACTTCCTCAGTGTGTGAGTTCAATTACGTCAAGTGCCTCTTCCATGCAGTCAGGGAAGATGACCATTGGAAACTCCATGCTCACAGCCTGTGACCCCAGCAAATGCACTCTCTCTCCTATTGTCCAGATGTTACTACATTGCCTGAAAGGACCCTGATTAGCCCAGGCAAAGGACATGGAGCTACTGGACAGGCCCAACACAGCTGCATGGGATGGAGAGGGAAAATTCTCAAAAGGAAAGAAATCTGGGCAATCCACCTAGCTCCATTACAAAAGGGTGAAAAAGTTTAGAATACATGAATAAACAAGCAAAGAATGTCACCTGTATCTCATACAGTCCTGAAATCTGGCTTTGGTAAACTAGTGGGAAAAGTGAAACTGCCTTTTTCTTTTTGGAAAGTTTGACAATGGACAGCAGCTCAACATCTGTAGAAATCCCATTGTCCTTTAGTCTCCTGACATAATACCAATCTCATTTCTCGCACCTGAAAGACTTTCCATTCAATAAAGTCAAGGAGAGAATAAAGAGTAAAGCGGTCAGTCTCAAATAATAAAGGAGCTAGAAGATCACAATTTAGCAAGCCTCTGGCATGACAAAAATCAAGACCAGACGAGTGTGCAAGCAAGAATCTGGAGGTTAGTACAGGATTACACCAGAGGAGGTTTTAAAAAATTCCATGTATGGCATTAGGGCCATACATAACACATAGGTGTCCCTATTACATAGGGACAAAATTAGTTTCCACAGAAGGATTTCTAAATATTTTGTATTCTACCACAATATGTCTATCTTCCCCCATCCTAAACACTGGATTCTTTTAATCCATAAAAGGTGATTTGGGTTCATACACCACACTCTATTAAAGTACACAGAGCTAAGCCTAGGAGATAAGTGCCTTAGGTACCTGACCTGGTCTTTGCCATCAACAGTACTTCACTCAGCGATTGGCCCACAGTATTTGCTCAGAAAGTGTTAAAATAAGACTGAAAATCTTGGACTAGTTGACTTTGAAAATCCTGACCATTTCTTAGTATCTATAGTTCTATTTGTGCAATAGTAAATCAATCCATGAAATTTGTATCAGATCCTTTTTACTGTTTTGGTTTCTGCTTTGTTTTAGAAACAAAGCACATTTTCAGAGCTACAAATTGGTGAAATATATTCTAATGCCATGCTATGGCCATGTTTAATTTTTCAAAGAATTCCCATGACATTTCTTCCACGAAGCAATTCTATCTTTGTAGTGGATATTATTGTTGTGTTTTTCAGATGATGGAATGGGTTTACTATTGGGCCTTAGGAAAACTCGTAAACTACTGAATTTCAGTGATTCAGCTGGAACTTACTTCACTCTCCTCTTCCAATTTCTGACTGGGAACAATGTTCAAATGCCTTCTCTGCGTATAATATAGGGAAAAAGATACTGTTGACAGAAAAAATACTTCCTGTCTAAAACCAGTGCCAAACAGGAACAATGACAAAAAGAATGTCTAATTATGTAAAGTTTACTGCTTCGTTTAAAAGCCTTTCTATTGTACAGGATCCTTTTAATTACTGCGGTGAACTGCTATCTCCTGTGATCTTTCACGTACACTGCCATCTGTTTTTAAAATATCTTATGATATTGAAATAACATTGCATGTAATTTGCTGTCTTTTATTCGGTCTACCAGGACAATGTGAAGGACCCCACACAGTGTGACTGCGAATCTCAGGGCTTTCTATGAAAGAGGGAAAACGAAGTCAACTACAAAAACCCAGTATGTTCTCAAACTTCATCTGGACTGCAGCATCCGGATCAATAAATTATAAAAAACAGTCCTACCACTAATTAGCTATATGACATTAGGTAAGTTACTGTATTGTGCTGATTTTCAGTCTTCTCACTTGTGTAAAGAACAGATAGGCTAGATGAAAACCAAAGGACTTGTGGCCTCCAGTATCGTGGAGCGTCGCCTAATCATCTCTAGGAGCTCTTGCTCTGCCTGCAAACACACACAATTAAATCAAAGCTTTGTCATAATCACAAAATAATATCTTTGCTCAATACTTAATTCCAGGCTTGGTTTTACAACATCCAGACTTTCTTTGGCTGCTGAAATAATACTGTAGCAGAAAAACATGAACAAAAGTAATCCTAATGCATTGCACAAAAAAATACTCATGTGTGTTATTATGTTAGTATGTTATTGTACATGTTTATGTTATCTGGCATGATGGAGCATAGGGAATCATTAACTCAACAACAATGGAAACTCAAAACTCAACTATATTGAGTCCATAAGGTGAAGGAAGTTGGGCAAATCCAAGCTTATGTCTTATTAGAGCTTACAGCTTTGCCTTGCACATAGTAGATGATATATAAATATTTACATAGAATTTCTTTAGAATTTTATGATTTCATGATAATAATTATTTGAGTGGAAGAGGTAAGTTAATACATAACAAAACAGTGCAGTCTGCTCAGTACCTGATACATAGCAAAACTGAACTTTTAATTAATTAATCTATTTATTTGAAGAAAGAAAACTTGTCAAAATATTTTTCTAAAAGGCCTAAGTTTTTATTTCCATCTGAGATTATATTATGAACATTTAAAGGAAATAATTGAAAAATACGCAAAAGATATATAGGTAAGAATGATCAACCCAAGGATTAATAATAGCAAAATATTTGATACAGGTTGTTAAAAATTGGGTTGATTATGGTAATCATGGGGCATCTATAGGATGCATTCTTAAAAGGGTAATAATATACATAATAGTTAAGTAAAGGAAAACGTAGAATAGAAATTGTGTAGTTATTGCCTGACACTGATTTAAATTTATTTCTAGAAATATGACATAATTTGTTAAGATAAATACATTAATGTTTTATGTATAGTAAAATATTTGGTTATTTTATCATATAAATATATTTATTGCATTTAACAAAATTAATTTAATTAATATATTATATATAATAAATAATATATAATAAAATGAAACACTATGTGACAAACTAAAATTCTTTAATATTAACAGCTATCTCAGGTTCTAGAACCATGGGAAGATTTTATTTTTCATAAGCATTATAAATTTTCCCTGCATAAATATTTAAAAAAGATTTTTTCCCCTATTCTTTTTTTTTTACATACTTTTGTTTTAATTTTAGTACTACTACTCATTATTTGTGGGGCTTAAACAACTCAAGTTTTCTCCTGTTTCTTCTCCATAAAATGCAGGAGATGCTCAACTGAAAATTGCTTGGACCAATGATCTAATCAAAGATGTGAACCAGCCAAATGCAGCAGGCTCATCACCCAACCATTATACAATTCTTGTGGAAACACAGCCTGAAACACCGTATTAATTCCAGAAGAATGTTTGAGCTGCACAGGTAAACCATCCATTCATTATAAGGCCCTTTAATGCAGAAAGAACAAACTTAAATGTCAACAAAAAATGGAAAGCATTGCAAGGAATGCCGAAGATTGAAGCGAGCCCTAAAGCAAAAGAGAGGCCATAGAATTGATGAGGAGTGTGGACGACTGGAAAGTACACCTTCCTGGTGTCCAAATGGTACAGACCCACGTAGCTTCCATGACCTGTTGCCAAGTGGAAATGTGGGCTCTGCACTGACAAATCATTGACAAGAAATCCAGAATTTTTGGTAGTTTCTCAGTGCTGACCACCAACTATGTTGGTAACTTTTGTCTTTGCTGTTATTTTTAACACCCTGATGGCCATTATTTTGTGTTCAATAATGTAAGACTACTAACACCAGAAACATGGGAGGGGATGAGAAAGAGGATGTTTACTAGATATGGAAGCACAGAATCCTAAAGACTTGTTTTGACCAAAACAGGTACCTCCAACTGAGGGACAGTCACTCTCAGGAAACATCACAGGGAAGGAGTGAGTAGAATAATAACCCTGACCTCACTGCCCTCTCTCCCTCCATCCCCTGGACCTCCAGCCAGAACTCCCCATTAGCCAAGCCCAAAGATAAGCCAGAGATGGAGGGGGCCCATTGATGTGGTCATACAGGTCAGCCCGCTGGGCAGAGAGCAAAGTGAGTAAGAGAATCTTCATGTAGAGAGGATATGCAGGCCAAGAGAGGATGTTTGGCACAAATCCTAAATTACTATTCATAAAGTATTAAAGCCAGAGTTTATCTCAAGAGTGCTCTGTACCTTTCAGTTAGCCCACATTTTTTCATTCCATCCAGGATATTTGTAACCAAATACAATCATCTGCCGAAGTGTAACCAAAGATAAACTAATGTATGACTTTGTAGCACCACAATCTAACAGGCTGTTAAACAGCATGATCGAATTAGAGGTCCTGAAAATGGCATAACTAATGGCACTGTCTTGGAAAAAAAAAAAATAGTGCTAATGCAGAGGTTCATGAAATGTGTATGAACCGTATAACATATTCATGCCCTATTACTGAGAATTTCAAAGTGTCTCACTGCTCGAGATAATAGGCCTCGATTCAATTCAGTCTGATGTGGCATGAATTTCATGCGCTAATTAGTAAAGCATTTCTTAATGATTAAGGGGGAAAAATCAGATAACATTTGATTGGAAACACAACTGTCAGAGATAAAACATAGCTACAACTAAGGTTAGAAGGAATGCCATACATTTTGAATTCAGGTGTCTTAATTATGACAATTAATGATTGTATTCTCTCTATAAATGAATTCAACCAACATGGTAAGCATATGGTAATTAAAGTGCTTTTGTAGTGCAAGAAATTTAAACAAATGACATCAATAATAATCGTGTCCTTTCTTGCATTTTAAGTTTAGTTTCCTATCAAATCTGTTTTCTCCGTCAGTCATTTATGAGTTTTATATACTGTTAGTACTTTAATAACAAGTATACTTCCAGGAGTTGATATCTGTTAACATTGGATTTCTGGCAAGAATGTAAATTATTTCCCATTCATTGAAGTTATAGATAGTGAATCCTGCTTTCTATCAGTGCTATGGAAGTTTGTTAAAAATAGCGTCGGATTATCAGACTACAGTGCCTAGAGTTAATAAAAAATAGACCATTGACCCAGTAGATATAGGTTAATATGGATAGCATTACATAAGGATAACTACATAAAATTTGATAGGTCATTTAAATTCTGAATATTCTGAGTGTAGTCTAATCACAGGAGATGGTTTTAAAGGCTCACATTGTTATTGAAAGCGTTTTCACGCTGACACATTATTGATCCAGACTTCATCACCTCTTGCCTGGCCTGCTGCAATAACTGCCCTGCCTCCATGACCTCACAACTCCATTCCTACACACGTTACCTAAGACTTTTTCCTCACTTCAGTAGATAGTAAAGAGCCTCCATGATAAGACGCCAACCTCTTTTCCAGCCTCATCTTCCACTTTTCTTCTGTTCGTGCCTTACTCTTCTGGTCAATTCACTTGGTCATCTGTAAGTCTTTCACTCTTCTGCCACCTTGGAAGTCCCTTCCTCCTCCACCTGATTTGCCCCCATCCTCTGGAAAGATGTTTGCAGACCTTCAGAAAGACCGTTCAGAAATCTCTCTCTGGAATCGAGATATCTCTGACTTGAGTAGCACAGTAAACATTTTCACACTGTGCTTCCACACAAGACTATGACACTTGAGTATAGGTGTCCTTTTCTCTCCTCAATGCTTGGAACATGTTTTGACATAAAATAGATGTTCAAACAATATCCTCAGCAGTAAGATGGGTCAATCAATTGCCTATAACTTGATAAAACAAGAAAAGCACCTTTAAGGAATTGTATTATTCACTAGTCAAGAATACATGCTGAGGTTTATTCGTTTATATTGAGAACAGTATGAAACTCATTGCATATTGCTCCCATGTGTTGTTGGACAACCATCAACTACTAATCCACTAAGAAGAGAAGAGAATTAATTGCTATGGGAGGGGGAGGGGAGAGCAGGTGACAAGGTGATGATGATAAAGAGATTATGCCCCCAAGCCCCAAAACAAATTTATCTGTAAAAACAAAGAAAAAGTCTAGCTCACAAACCGTCTGTCTGAAACAAGAAAAACGGAAAGACTAAAATTTTATTTGTTTGCTCTTTTGCAAAGAGATCCATTCTTGATTCTGGGTGGCCCAAAAACAGTCATAGAGAAATAGAAGCTGATCAAAGGAATGGAGAGACTGTTCCAAAGCTGAAGAGAAAGGATGCTGTGACCCTATTTCCTGATGCAGAGCTAAAATGTAAGTAACCACATAATCAAATGAACATATTCCTCAGTTCAAAGTGTAAATTCATTCATTCTTCAACAGAACTTTCGTTGATTATCTAAAACCCTGAGTTGAAGAAAGTGTTTCTCTCCTGAAAATGTATCAGGCAAATAACCAATCAGGGTGGATCCCAATGTACAGTGAGAGCCAAAGTTCCAGTATATTCTATGTGTGAAAAATGGACTCACGTAGATATTCGAGTAGCCATAAGGGGTAGAACTGCAATTTCTCCATTTTCTTTCTATTCCACAGTAAATGTTATCTATTATTAGAATGTTTTCATATGCAAACCACACTAGTCTGTTACTTCAGTCAGGCTGGCCTAAGCCACTGCTAAATCCATAATTCCTAAGTCTTGACGTTCAGTAACTATACTTGTTTTTAGCATGTTTCACATGCCTTTACCATAATCGTGTACGAGAGAATAATATTTCTAACTCGATTTTGGAAAACCAGTATAGTGTGCACAAACAGTAACTTATAGAATAGCCCACTTACTCACTTTCAATACAAAGTCTACAGAGAGTCAATACTGATCACTATCCTTATATGGCATGATGATTCTCACTGGGAGAGCAGTAATGGAGACGGGGGGTAGCTGCGATTTATCTTTCAACTGTTCCAGTAAAGTACCTGTTTATTTAAATCTACTTCTTTCTTGTCATTCTGTCTGAATGCAGTACAATTTAACCATAGTAGCAATAAGTTCCGGATTTTTGCCACAAACATTTCATTTTATACTATATTATTCATTAAATGAATAACTTTAAGGTGATAGACATTTCTTCTATTTGTAAGACTTTTCATAAAGCTAAATCTACAAAGCAAAACTGGGCCATCAGATATGCATGTTGGAATATATGGCTACTGTTACTGTTACATAATTTTAATACAATGGAAGACATGTCTATGAGCACGCAGAATCCAGAACCTTTTAGCAAAGATGCTTCCAATTCAGAAACAAAAACAAATGCTGATCTGTACCGTGTGGCACTGAGGCCAAAGCTAATGCAGCTCAAAAGCCACCCGTGTCATACAGGGAAGCAAGGATACGCACTTCTTCAGGCTTTTGTGACAAGACTGCCAGTATCCTGACCTCATATGCATGAATCCTATCAAACTGATCACTGAATACATTTTTTTTCTTAATAGTAGAAAAATTCATAAACCACAGAATTCTAAAAGTTAAGATGCATCGGTCTGCTGTCTTTTTCTGAAAATAAAAAATAAAAAGAAACAGGAGGAGAGACAAAACCAAAGTCCTAAAACAAAGACACAAAAAATTGTTGTTTTCTTTCTTTCCTATGAAGCAGCTTCTATCTATTGAGGTTGTTTTGCAAAGAGAAAAGTATGAGTTAGGGGCCAATAAATTGTGTGTTTTCCCAACTCAGTTCCTCTGCCTTTGCAGTAGGAGTATCCCCTGATAGCTAAAGCCTTCTAGAGGCCATAATTCTTGTTTTTCCACCCCTACACACTTTTACATAAAACAAGAAAGACTGCCACTGCATGCACTTCGGAGCAGTCAAAACGTAGTCCTGGGGAAGTTATTCTGTAGTTTTCTAACTTTCCCTTATCTCTCCTCTGCCGAATCACAAAGTACACATGTTCGGAATTATCGATCTATCGCAACATCTATCTGAGGCAATGTGGGTGGAAGAGGTCGGTGTTGCCTTGCATGTTTCACTTTGTGATCATTAGTGACACCATCTTCCTCACTTTCATTTGCTTCCATAATGCAATTGAAATCTTGTGCCCTTTCTTGCCTGAAAAATAACTTTAAGAAATGCTTTGGGAAGATTGGTCCAAGATGGCAGAGTAGAAGAATGTGCACTCACACCCTCTTGTGAGAGCACCAGAATCACAACTAACTGCTGAACAATCATCGAAGGAAGACATTGGAACTCACCAAATACGATACCCCGCATCCAAAGACACAGGAGAAGCCACGGTGAGATGATAGGAGGAGCACAATCACAGTAAAGTCAAATCCCATGACCACTGGGTACGTGACTCACAAATTGGAGAAAATTATACCACAGAAGTCCACCCACTGGAGTGAAGGTTCTGAGCCCCACATCAGGCTTCCCAACTTGGGATTCAAAAATGGGAGGAGGAATTCCCAGAGAATCTGGGAAAACATTAAACACACCAACATTTGCATTATAGGGGTCCCAGAAGGAGAAGAGAGAGAGAAAGAACCCAAGAAAATATCTGAAGAGATTAAAGTCAAAACTTCCCTAACATGGGAAAGGAAATAGCCACCCAAGTTCAGGAAGAGCAGAGAGTCCCAGGCAGGATAAACCCAAGGATAAACACGCCGAGACACATAGTAATCAAACTGACAAAAATTAAAGACAAAGAAAAATTATTAAAAGCAACAAGGGAAAAATGACAAATAACATACAATGGAACTCCCATAAGGTTAACAGCTGATTTCTCAGCAGAAACTCTACAAGCCAGAAGGGAGTGGCTGAATATATTTAAAGTGATGAAAAGGAATAAGATAAAACCAAGATTACTCTACCTGGCAAGGATTTCATTCAGATTCAACAGAGAAATCAAAAGCTTTACAGACAAGCAAAAGCTAAGAGAATTCAGGACCACCAAACCAGCTCTACAACAAATGCTAAAGGAACTTCTCTAAGTGGGAAACACAAGAGAAGAAAAGGGCCTACAAAAACAAGCCCAAAACAATTAAGAAAATGGTCATAGGAACATACATATCAATAATTACCTTAAATGTGAATAGATTAAATGCTCCAAACAAAAGACACAGGCTCATTGAATGGATACAAAAACAAGACCCATATATATGCTGTCTACAAGAGACCCACTTCAGACCTAGGGACACATACAGACTGAAAGTGAGGGGATGGAAAAAGATAGTCCATGCAAATGGAAATCAAAAGAAAGCTGGAGTAGCAATACTCATATCAGATAAAATAGACTTCAAAATAATGTTACAATAAGGGCTTCCCTGGTGGCGCAGTGGTTGAGAGTCCACCTGCCGATGCAGGAGACACAGGTTTGTGCCCCAGTCCGGGAGGATCCCACATGCTGCAGAGCGGCTGGGCCCTTGAGCCATGGCGCTGAGCCTGCGTGTCCGGAGCCTGTGCTCCGCAACGGAGGAGGCCACAGCAGTGAGAGGCCTGCATGCCACACAAAAAAAGAAAAAAATAATAATGTTACAAGAGACAAGGAAGGACACTACATAATGATCAAGGGATCAATCCAACAAGAAGATATAACATTTATAAATATATATACACCCAACATAGGAGAACCTCAATATATAAGGCAAATGCTAACAGCTATTAAAGAGGAAGTCAGCAGTAACACAACAATAGTGGGGGACTTTAACACCTCACTTACACCAATGGACAGATCATGCAGATAGAAAATTAATAAGGAAACACAAGCTTTCAATGACATAAGGCCAGATAGATTTAATTGATATTTATAGGACATTCCATCCAAAAACAGCATTTTACACTTTCTTTTCAAGTCCACATGGAACATTCTCCAGGATGGATCATATCTCAGGCCACAAATCATGCCTCGGTAAATTTAAGAAAATTGAAATATCAAGCATCTTTTCCGACTACAACACTATGAGATTAGAAACCAGTTACAGGGAAAAAAAACTAAAAAAGAGAAACACATGGAGGCTAAACAATACATTACTAAATAACCGAGATCACTGAAGAAATCAAAGAGGAAATCAAAAACTACCTAGAGACAAATGACAATGAAAACATGATGATCCAAAACCTATGGGATGCAGCAAAAGCAGTCCTAAGAGAGAAGTTTATAGCAATACAATCTTACATCAAGAAACAAGAAAAATCTCAAATAAACAATCTAACCTTACACCTAAAGGAACTAGAGAAAGAAGAACAAACAAAATCCAAAGTTAGCAGAAGGAAAGAAATCATAAAGATCAGAGCAGAAATAAATGAAATAGAAACAAAGAAAACAATAGCAAAGATCAATAAAACTGAAAGCTGGTTCTTTGAGAAGGTAAACAAAATTGATAAACCTTTAGCCAGACTCATCAAGAAAAAGAGGGAGAGGACTCAAATCAATAAAATTAGAAATGAAAAAGAAGTTACAATGGACACTGCAGAAATTCAAAGCATCATAAGAGACCACTACAAGCAACTCTATGCCAATAAATTGGGAAACCTGGAAGAAATGGAAAAATTCTTAGAAAGGTATAACCTTCGAAGACTGAAACAGGAAGAAATAGAAAATGTGAACAGACCAATCACAAGTAATAAAATTGAAACTGTGATTAAAAATCTTCCAACAAACAAACGCCCAGGACCAGATGGCTTCACAGGTGAATTCTATCAGACATTTAGAGAAAAGCTAACACCCATCCTTCTCAAATATCTTCCAAAAAATTGCAGAGGAAGGAACACTCCCAAACTCATTCTACAAGGCCACCATTACCCTGATACTAAAACCAGACAGAGATACTACAAAAAAAAAAAGAAAATTACAGATCAATATCACTGATTAATATAGATGGAAAAATCCTCAACAAAATACTAGCAAACAGAATCAAACAACACATTAAAAGGATCATACACCATGATCAAGTGGGATTTACCCCAGGGATGCAAGGATTCTTCAATATATGCCAGTTAATCAATGTGACACACCATATTAAAAATTTAAGGATAAAAAACATATGATCATCTCAATAGATGCAGAAAAACCTTTTGACAAAATTCAACACCGATTTATGATAAAAACGCACCAGAAAGTGGGCACAGAGGGAACCTACCCCAACTTAATAAAGGCTATATATGACAAACCCATAGCAAACATCATTCTCAATGGTGAAAAACTGAAAGCATTTCCTCTAAGATCAGGAACAAGACAAGGATGTCCACTCTCACCACTATTATTCAACATAGTTTTGGAAGTACTAACCATGGCAATCAGAGAAGAAAAATAAATAAAAGGAATACAAATTGAAAAAGAAGTAAAACTGTCACTGTTGGCAGATGACATGATACTATACATAGAGAATCCTAAAGACGCCACCAGAAAACTACTAGAGCTAATCAATGAATTTCGTAAAGTTGCAGGATACAAAATTAATGCACAGAAATCTCCTGCATTCCTATATACTAACAATGAAAGACCAGAAAGAGAAATTAAGGAAACAATCCCATTCACCAATGCAACAAAAAGAATAAAATAGCAAACCTACCTAAGGAGGTAAAAGACCTGTACTCCGAAAAGTATAAGACACTGATGAAAGAAATCAAAGATGACACAAACAGATGGAGAGATATACTATATTCTTGGATTGGAAGAATCAGTATTGTGAAAATGACTATAATACCCAAAGCAATCTACAGATTCAATGCAATCCCTATCAAACTATCAATGGCATTTTTCACAGCACTAGAACAAAAAATTTCACAATTTGTATGGAAACACAAAAGACCCCGAATAGCCAATGCAATCTTAAGAAAGAAAAACGGAGCTGGAGGAATCAGGCTTCCTGACTTCAGACTATACTACAAAGCTACAGTAATCAAGACAATATGGTACTGGCACAAAAGCAGAAACACAGATCAATGGAACAGGATAGAAAGCATAGAGATAAACCCACACACCTATGGTCAACTAATCTATGACAAAGGAGGCAAGGATATACAATGGAGAAAAGACAGTCTCTTCAATAAGTGGTGCTGGGAAAACTGGACAGCCATATGTAAAAGAATGAAATTAGAACACTCCCTAACACCATACACAAAAATAAACTCAAAATGGATTAAAGATCTAAATGTAAGACTGGACACTATAAAACTCTTAGAGGAAAACACTCTTTGATGTAAATTACAAAAGATCTTTTTTGACCCACCTCCTAGAGTAATGGAAATAAAAACAAAAATAAACAAATGGGACCTAATGAAACTTGAAAGCTTTTGCACAGCAAAGGAAACTATAAACAAGACGAAAAGACAACCCTCAGAATGGAGAAAATATTTGCAAACGAATCAATGGACAAAGGATTAATCTCCAAAATATATAAACAGCACATGTAGCTCAATATTAAAAAAACAAACAACCCAATCAAAAAATGGGCAGAAGACCTAAGTAGACATATCTCCAAAGAATACATACAGATGGCCAAGAGGAACATGAAAAGCTGCTCAACATCACTAATTATTAGAGAAATGCAAATCAAAACTACAATGAGGTATCACATCATACCAGTTAGAATGGGCATCATCAGAAAATCTATACACAACAAATGCTGGAGAGGGTGTGGAGAAAAAGGAACCCTCTTGCACTGTTGTTGGGAATGTAAATTGATACAGCCACTATGGAGAACAGTATGGATGTTCCTTAGAAAATTAAAAATAGAATTACCATATAACCCAGCAATCCCACTACTGGGCATATACCCAGCGAAAACCATAATTCAAAAAGACACATGCACCCCAATGTTCATTGCTGCACCATTTACAGTAGCCAGGTCATGGAAGCAACCTAAATGCTCACTGAGAGACAAAAGGATAAAGAAGATGTGGTACATATATACAGTGGAATATTACTCAGCCATAAAAAGGAATGAAATTGGGTCATTTGTAGAGACGTGGATGGATCTAGAGACTGTCATACAGAGTGAAGTAAGTCAGAAAGAGAAAAACAAATATCATATATTAATACATATATGTGGAATCTAGAAAAATGGTACAGATGAACCTCTATTTCAAGGCAGAAATAGAGGCACAGATATAGAGAACAAATGTATGGACACCAAGGGGGAAGTGGGGGAGGGGTGGTGGGATGAATTGGGAGATTGGGATTGACGTGTATACACTAGTATGTATAAAATGGATGACTAATAAGAACCTGCTGTATAAAAAAATAAATTAAATAAAATTCAAAAAGAAAAAGAAAGAAATGCTTTGGGGACATCTAGCAAGGAGTTCACTGTTTTCCTATTCATTTCCTAGAGATTACTTCTATCATGTGCTTAAGATGCTTCTAGCAATGCTAACTGCACAAGGTTGAAATATACTGGCCAATGGACTAAATTACAGCACAGCCCATTTTCGAAAGGGTAGCTTATCACTTCACTGGGCAAAAATACAATTTAAACATCTTAGAAGTGTGGTTTTCAGTAACATCAGCACCAAATGGGGTGTTGGGAAATGTAACTGAACCACTTGAATCTTTTTTGTTGAAAAGTAACTTGAATGCCAAGCTTTAGGAAGATTACATTTTACTATTCTCTCAATGTGAGTAAGAATATACAGCAACTGCTGTTATTACAGCAAATAATAAACATTAGTCTTCAAGAACGTAAAAATAAGCACAAACCAAAGCAACGTTAACCATGCATAGAGTTTATCTCATCCCTTCCTATGTATAATTCCCTGCAGCTTTTTTTTTTTTTTTTTTTTTTCCGATACGCGGGCTTCTCACTGTTGTGGCCTCTCCCGTTGTGGAACACAGGCCCCGGACGCGCAGGCTCAGCGGCCATGGCTCACGGGCCCAGCCGCTCCGCAGCACGTGGTATCCTCCCGGACCGGGGCACGAACCCGCGCCCCCTGCATCGGCAGGCGGTCTCCCAACCACTGCGCCACCAGGGAAGCCCTCCCTGCAGCTTTTGAATAATAATGGGGACTATGATGGTAGAAAGTGCTAGCAAGTAGTAGTGTCTACACAGGCTTTATACAAAAAGTTGTGTGTGCACTATTTTTTTCAATGATCACTTTACAAAATCAGAGAGCTGTTGATATAATGCTAAGAGATACAAGAAAGAGGAGTAATGGGCATTGTCCAGTGATTGAAGGCTTTATTCTCTATTCAATAACTGAGCATGGCTTTGAGTCATTTTGGTTCGGGGAAGAGGCATGCATTTTCATCTTTATGTGAGCTAGTCATAATATAAATATGTTAAGCAGAAGCACTATGTTATGGGAATTCTGCCAGTTGCTGAGTATGTCTATTCCAATTATGCATTCCAGAACTGGAGAAATAATGTCATCATGGGTTCAGAGAACCACTGAACCCACTATGAGATAGATCTAAGCTAACACTCCATTGATCACTTGGCCTCCACAAGCACCAGTTCCAACGGATGGACCAAGTGATATCCTAGGTCTCCTGGGATTAGTGTCAGTTTAGAACCAGCACCCTTTAATCCCTGAAGAATCTGATTATTTCCTTTTCCCCAATGCCTGACAAAAAGCCATATAGGTCCCTTTGGGGAAGGCTGGGAGTGATACTAACAGTATACACTTTTGGCGGTGTAACAGGGTCCTTCCTCCAGGGCATTCAGCCTCTCCTTTATTCAAGGGATTCTAGGTTTATAAACTGGTTCGAGTCTGGGAATTGATCGAGGGGCTGTGACACTGTTTTGATGATTCAAGTTAGAATTTAGTTCATTTGACTTAGGATACTTCTTTTTAGACAGTTCAAGCAAAAATTTAGTAGGCTACCCATCTATTTCTTTTCTAGAGACACAATGATAAACTAGTTGATGCCACAGGTCTTTGCAAGTCAGACTATTGTGATTACTGTTTGGACTCTGCTGTCCATTATGATAACCACACCCACCTTGTCCTTGGCGATTAAGTGCTACCTCTTGGCCCCTGCCACCGTGGAATCCAATTATCTCTATTGCATTTAAGGATCCCAGTTCAGTGACAGTGGTTCCCACTGACCTACAGAGAAGAGTGACCACAATGCTCTGCAATGACGCTGGGCTCCCCTCACAAATTTATTTCTCACAGTCGTGGTAAAAGGTGTGTCCTCTGGACCCTCCCAGGGTGGGTGAGCAGGTCTGACATGATAAATCCACTCTAACATTCCAATCTCCCTAAGCCTTCGGATCCTTTCTACCACAGTATACCAGGGCAGTTCTGGAATTTCAACTTCATTTAGTATTGGCCACTTTTTGATCCACGTTTCAGCCGAACCACCAAATAAATGTTAGCATTCTTCCTCACCCTTTGAGCTACATCGAATCTTAAATTTCTGCTTAGTGGACCCATATCAGTAAGTTCAGCCTGATCCAACTTTTTGTTCCTTAACTATTATCCTACATCCTTACTATCCATCTCCACCCATATTCTCCAGATCTGTGCACTAAAAGAAGCTTGTGTGTATATGTTTAGTGTACATGTACATGCTGCTCAGTTAAGAAATGAAATATAGTGACAGTCTTTTTAAAAAATTCCCCTTTGTGTTTTGTGATGATTCTTAATATTTTCTATTCTTATGTCCTTTTAAGATGAAAATATTGGGAAGATTTATATCTGACAGGTGTAGTTTGGTTTGAAAACCCATCTCTCCATGTGTGTGTACCTGGGGGGTTTAAATAAGTTTTATTGAGAACACTAATCTTATCCTTTTCATAATTAGCTCTCCTCTGCTTTACGAATTCTTGATGAAACTTTTCTTTTTCTTTTAATACTTAACAAATTAATTCATAAAAGTAAAAAGTACAAATAGCCAATAAGATATGAAAAAATTAAAGTAATTCTCAACCTTACTAACAAACATGTTAATACCTATGAATAAATATAGACACCATTTTTTCCTTCAGATTACACACACGCACACACAGAATAACAAAGTGTAGCAAAGGGAGAACTCTCAGGCACCAATGGCTGAAATATAAAGTAATACAAAATTCCCAGCAGAAAGGTGGCTCTTTTGTCACTATTTTATTTTGGTATTTCTGTAAATATTTTATTCAATGATAATCTTTGCAAATGTATGGATAACGTCCAAAACTTAGGGAAGAGTAAAAAAA
Source organism: Globicephala melas (assembly GCF_963455315.2). Lineage (NCBI taxonomy): Eukaryota > Metazoa > Chordata > Mammalia > Artiodactyla > Delphinidae > Globicephala > Globicephala melas. Next base: position 37,160,467 of record NC_083332.1, on the reverse strand, counting down.
TGTCAAGTAAATCCATATGGTGTAATATAATGCTTCAAATATAAAGCCTATCTTAAAAGTTTATACAAGGAAATGTACAAATCTTCATGTACAAAAATAAAATCATATATTTCATGCAGCTTTCCAAAGAAAATATATTAATATGCATGAAAATACTGGATGATATATATCAACATATTAATAGCTGTTGCTTCTGGGAATTGAAAATATTAGTAAGTTTCTTTTTCTTTTTAAAGAAATCCATAGTTTTTAATCTTAATGTTTTGCAATGAGCATATATTGGAAACAAAGAACTAAAAGCAACCTTATATTGGAGACTTCTGTTATTTATGTTGTGTTTCAGAATTTTTATCCTAAACTCTTCTTTTAAAATTTTCTATCCATTTGAATTTAATACACAAATTATCCATGTTTTAGCTTAGGTTCCACCAAAAAGCAAAGTTTTCATATGGGTAGTTTAATTTTGGAAATTACCCCAAGGAACAGGATTTAGGGAATTGAAAGAGGAAAACAGGAAGGAGGAAAAACAAATTCGTAAGTGTGATATGGATCTGGTTACCAATGTGAGCAACTAGGACACACACACTAAAAAGAGCTATGGGGAATGCACCTCGGAACTCCCCCCAGTGTAAAGAAGAGAGTGTTTATATACTAGTACCTAGTCAGGAGTTATCTCATGCAGAGTTAATTCCCTCAAATTTCCAGGTTTGGATACTCAACAGAATTACCATGTGTAGCTGTTTGCTACAGCAACGTCTGTAAAAAAGCTGGGCCAAGGTCCTGAAAGGTGGAGCATGAGATCATTTTCAAAGATCCCTCTAGTCTATTGCTATTACTAGCTATGTGAATTTAGGCCTATTATATCTGTTTCTGAGATTTAAACACTAATATCAGTTGGTTATTTTACTTACCTTGTATGGGTTGTTGTGAAGATAAACTTTTATCAATTTTTATTAAAGAACTGAACCATGCTTTACAAGCATTTCCTTACGCTGTTAATTAGCATATTCTTCAAGATGACAGATGATAATTATTAAAGATCTTGTAGTTAAACATGGTTACTTCTACACCTTGGGAAAGAACAAGTCTGCCTCTGTGAGACAGGTTCAATAGGGCACGACGGTCAAGGAAAACTTACAAAGAGTAGTGAGGGAGAAGAGAACCTTCCCACTGACCATCAACCAGATAAACCCTTCAATCAATGTTAATCAGATGCCACAAAAGGATGCTCTTAAAGCAAATCATCAGTGTTCCCCAACGATGCAAAAAAATTCAGAAAGGCTATCTGTAACTCCTCTATAAGTGCAGTTTGAGTACCTACACACACACACAAAAGAATATGACCCAAGAATCACTTTCCTGGTAGCTTTTTCTAAGGAAATAATACAAAGTAAAGCTTTAGCTATAACAACATCAAGTTAGCAATAACTTCAAAGTTCAAGGATAAGGGAATTAATTAAGTTATTCTTCCATATGATAAAATTTTAAGCAAACATTAAAAATTATGATTTCCAAAATAATATTTATATCACAGACACTGTGTTTTCACAGACACATGAAAAGAAACTATAAAATGACACATGTGATACTATTTCAAATATGCATAAATCTTTCCTATATACAGGAAAATGATGAGAAAAAATGAAGAATTGAAATCAAGAAACAGGGCTGATCGAGGGTGTATTTTTTTAGTTTTTGTTTTAATATTTTACCATTATTCATTTTTATAGGCATTATAGCATAGTTGTTAACATGGGATGTAAAACCAACTACCTGAATTAGAATTTTTTTTTCCATTCACTAAATATATGAACTTGGGCAAATCAATTTCTCTGAGTTTCTATTAGTTCCTCTGTAAAGCAAAAATAATAAGACTACCTTACACATAGGGTAGGGAGAGCACTGAATGAGCTAATGCACGATAAATGCTTGGCACAATACCTAACCCATAATAAGTGCTCAGTGAACATCATCTATATTTATTACGTTGGAAGGTGAATTCATTGTAATTGTTTCCATGAACACCTTCAGCCAAGCATAAAAATTATAGTGATAATTTCCAAAGATTATTGCATCGTAGCCTTCTTTTCTTAAAAATTCACTTTGAAACAGAAATGTATGTATGCTGGTAAAGAAAAACTAATTAACACCTTTTGTTAAATGACGAGGTAATAAAAATATTGAGAGTTAGCTATGAGGGAAACAATGTAAATATTTGAGATGATTTAACCTTCCCTAATCAGAGTACAAATTTGCAAATTTGCACTGCAAATGTTCTTAGCTATAGATTTTGATCTGATGAATTGAAAATTTTCATCTTACTGTTAGCTGAGCGATTTTAGTTCAGGAATATTGTGACCCCCTTTTTTTTAAGATGTTGGGGTTAGGAGTTGAGTAATTTATTTATTTATTTTTGCTGTGTTTGGTCTTCGTTTCTGTGCGAGGGCTTTCTCTAGTTGTGGCAAGCAGGGGCCACTCTTCATCACGGTGCGCGGGCCTCTCACTATTGCGGCCTCTCTTGTTGCGGAGCACAGGCTCCAGACGTGCAGGCTCAGTAGCTGTGGCTCATGGGCCCAGTTGCTCCGCGGCATGTGGGATCCTCCCAGACCAGGGCTCGAACCCGTGTCCCCTGCATTAGCAGGCAGATCCTCAACCACTGTGCCACCAAGGGAAGCCCTTGTGACCTTTTTGTAGGTACACATGACAGGATGAGGTAGGACAAGAGCCTTGCTTCCAGAGGTATCAGCTACTTTAAGTTATTGTTTATTGTATTTTCTTCATCTAGTCAGAGCATGTGCCAGACATGGATAGCAGAGTCAATATAGAGGAAAGCAGGATCTCACAAAGGCGCCAAACTCAGAAAGGTGAACGTAAGTTGCTTCGTCTCAGCTACATACGTGGCTCCTCATCTGACTCAGTTTCCCTAACACTTTGTCCTTAAGCTGATAGTAGTTGGTAGGCAGAACCCACTGGATCTGAATGCCACGGACTGATTCCCCAAAGTACAGGTTATGCTGAGCTCTCCTGTATGGTAGGTGGCATGCTGATACTAAGTGTGCTGAGATTTCATTATGAGTACCCATGCAAAGCAAAAGGACGTTTCCTAAGGCATGGAAACATCCTTCTTCTCACTTCTTGATACAGAATAATGCACTATCTCTCTCATTTTGTTGGTGGCTCAATTTTGTTCTACCTTCACCCCAAATTCATTTATCTTTGGTTGACTAAATAACAAAAAAAAAGATCTGAGTGTTACTAGGATATACCGTATGAAAAATAAAAGCATCCAAAATAAAGGCTCTGGAATACCTAGTTTGGTTTACCACTAACTTAAGCACTTAATAGTTTGGCAAGTTTATCAAAATTCCCTTTGCCTCAGTTTGAGCATCTGTGAAATGGTGAATCATATTTACCAAGAGGCTGTCATGTGTATTAAATGAGATAATATAAATACAAAACTGGTATGCCTACATTATATTCATTACTAAGTAAATTAATACTATTTCTTTATAGTATTGTTGATTATTTATACCAGTGAGTGTTGGAAAAGCATGGACCATTCTACACAGCTCATAAATAAAATGCATTAAATAGTAACACCAAAATAATTTATTATAGACAAAAGTCATAAACAGTCTACTATTTGTGGTATTAGGATAAGAGGGAAATGGAAGAAAGCAAGCTTGCTAGAAAAGCATTTCCTTCATATAAATCCTAGGGGAAAATAATCCATCTACCAAAGAAATGTACTCCATTTATTAGGAAAAAAGATAAACTGATTTCTTTAGAAAAGTATTTTTGCAAACTGTTGCTTCATCAAATTAAAACCTACAAACGCTTGTTTATAAAAGAGTACCTAACAGAATAGCTTCTATCTCAATATTTTAAACAGTTCCTTTCTAAGTGAAATGAGCCATTCACAGAAAAACAAACACTGCATGATTCCAGTTACTTGAGGTATCCAAAGTCAAATTCACGGAATCAAAGAATGGAATGGTCCTTGCCAGTGGCTGGGGAGAACGGGAAATGGAAGGTTACTAAACAAAGGGCAAAAAGTTGCAGTCAAGGGACTTCCCTGGTGGTCCAGTGGTTAAGAATCTGCCTTCCAATGCTGGAAACTCGGGTTCAATCCCTGGTCGAGGAACTAAGATCCCACATGCCACGGGGCAACTAAGCCCACGCGCCTCAACTAGAGAGAGAAAACCCGCACACCACAACTAGAGAGAAGCCGGTGTGCCGCAATGAAGAGCCCATGTGCTGAGTCCACGCGCCACAATGAAAGATCCCACATGCCGCAACAAGGATCCCGTGTGCCACAACTAAGACGTGATGCAGCCAAAAAATAAAAAATAAAATAAAATAAATAAATATTAAAAAAGCAAGTCAAGCAAGATGAATAAGCTCTAGAGATCTGCTGTACAACATTGTACCTATAGTTAACAAAATATTATACATTTAAAAATTTATTATGAGGCTCGATCTCATATTAAGTGTTCTTGCCACAATGAATTGTTTTCAAAAATTAAAAAGGTGTACTAACATAGCTGCCAAATCAATAAAATTTTGTCCCAAAGTCAAGCATCTGTAAAAAAAATCTCCCTCTCTTATCCTATTCTTATCAGCTTGTCATCAAATTATGTATAGTATTTATGTTTTAAAAATTTTTAAATCTGATGTTATAGATACACAGATTTATTGCATAATTTTTACATACAGCTGTAGTGAAGTTCTCTGTTTTGCCTAATATTTTAAAATATTCTTTAAGTTTCTTCAACAGTCTGGCCAATGAATGGTATATTTTGTTAGTCTTTTCAAAGAAGCAACTTTTTCTGATGATGCTCTCTATTGGTTTGATTATTTTTCACTATACAGTTATGCTCTTAACTTTAATTTTTCTTTTCTTCTACATCTTTAATTTACTTTGTAGCTGCTATTATAATTTCTTGAGTTGGATATATTAGAAAAAAAGAAAGTTTGAAAATCAGTGAGCTGAATATTTAAGGCTACATATTTTTTTCTCAGAATCACCTTTACTGAATCTCTTTCTCTCTTTTTTTTTTCCACTGTTCCAGGAAACACAGTGGACAATTGCCATATCTCCAATAGGGCTCATACAGTAAGTCTAGGTCAGAGACACCTCCTGTTCAAGGAGTTCTTGGACCCACAGTGACCCTTGTAAAAAGGATTAAAGAGCATCAGAATAAAGAGAATGTTAGTAGTATGTGACCTAAGCAAGCTTTACTGTAGTTGACAACAATAAATTCTTTTAACCACATGGGTGTTCTCTTCCCGTTTTAACCATTAGAATGGCAAGAGCTACATGAAAGAGTTCAGGGCATATTGGAAATAGCCAAAAAGTAGTATTTTAGGTTGTTTTCATCTAGAACTTAGAATAGAAGGATCAAATGATCAATGTTGAGATTTATAGCCATATTAGTCTCTGCCTTTTTGATCTGCCCCCATGTGCCAGGTGCTACCCGACCCCTTAAACTGACTAAAGTTTATCATCTGTACTACTGTGTTCGGTTCTTAGTGACCCCGTTGACTCCACATGCTTACTGGCAAAGTGTGGGCATTTGTGTACATGCCTTATATAAATTATCATTTTGTAAAGTTTACTGAATTATAAATTTCATGACTGGCGCTAAGTAAACTGAGACTGTGCTTTCACTAATCTGGACATTTAGAAGCGTCACCTGAGATAACAACCCTGTCAGGCAAAATGTCTAGAACAGCTGTTGCTGCAACTGATATTTTGAAATTTCATGGTTCCTGGCTGACTGAAACATATATTACAATATTTCCAGGCAAAATGTACAAAAGATTAAAATACATTGGCATAGACTAAAACAACCCGCTACCATTGAATGAAACATTCCTCTCCCAGCTTTGTGTAACTTACAAATTTACTGACAAGGCTTCCTAAACCATCCTCCACATTATTGATTATATTGTAATGAAGACAAAGTGTCTGTTACTTGCTTGGTGTGTGTCACTTAGGAAGTGTTTCAGTATTCATCAGTTTTCAGAATTCATCACATATTTTTGAATAACTGCAATTACTGTTCCAGAGAATACAGTGAAAAGTCTTCCTTTTACTAAATTTCATATCTCCTGAATACATTCTTGTTTCCATACTAAATAAGTTTGTTTCATATTAACTTTCCCTTAGTTTGTTTCATATTAACTTTCCCTTATGTGAATGAATTCCAACACATTCACTATACAGGTGTGTGTTATTGAATGCCCCTTGAATTTGCAGTGACTTACATGGTTTGGAGCTATGGCAGGACCAAATCACCCCCAATACAGATTTCCAAGGGACTATGAATATCTTTATGCTAGAAATTTTTTTAACAATAATAGTATATGCTTAGTTTATAATTGGCTCATGTCTAAAATAAAAAATCTGTGTAGGTGCTACTACACAGATTCTGTCAAATCAAAGTTTTATCTACATTTTATTTGAGTAAATTGTATTATATGATATAAATGGAAGGTTTATTCATCTTGATGGCATCTTATTCACATACAGGCTAAATACTGCTATACATAATTACTGATTACAAATGCCTTTATACTTTAGTAGTAGATGCAATTTAGAGGTTCATATTATCCACAACATTAAAAGGCTAAGTACTCAAGGACTTAGTAACTTAACTTCAATTTCTTCATCTATAAAATGGGCTAGTAATAATTTACTTACACCAAAAGGTGATCTTGAGTAAAATAATTCATGGATACAAAATTTTAATAAGAATATAAATGAGGTAAGCTGTAAAGTTTAAATATTTTTTAAAACATTATTCTAAATCAAGAGTTAGGGAGCTTTTCTCTGCAAAGGGTCAAAAAATAAATATTTTAGGTTTTGTAGGCCATATACATATATTATTTTTTTTAACCCTAAAAAATGTTACAAGTATTCTTTACTTCCAGGCAGTCCAATTTGGCCTGGGAAATGTAGTTTGCTGACCCCTCTGCTCTAGGTTACCTCCTCTATACATTGCTTTTTCATTAAACCATATTATTCTGAGTTCTTTAAATACTAAGCAAAACAAGTTATATTATATACTTTTTATTGTAAAATATTTACACATAGTCTTTATAATATGCAGCTTTACTATAACCAGAGCAAAAAGAACTGAGTTTAGAGCGTGTTTTTCTTAACAACATCTATTCACATGAAAAAATGCCACACAATCCCCAAAGAGCCAAATGCCTATAGCTTTTGCTCTCAAGAAAAAAACTGGTCCTAAGGGAATCAATAGATTGAGCATTCAGAGTGGGATCTGAATATGAAAACCTTCAGTAGAGCTTCTCTTTCCTGCTGTGTTTTTTGTTTGTTTTGACTTTCAGAAAACTATCCAAGATACTGAATTACATCCATCTATTTCCTTCTCTAAATTAGGGAAGCAACTTTTCTCTCTCTGCCTGGTAGGTTATAGTTGACTGCCTAAATCCTTGCTAAGAGTTAGTAGAACTCTGGATATAGAAAACAAACTTATGGTTACCAGGGGATAAGGTGAGGGAGGGATAAACTGGAAGACTGGGACTGACACATACACACTACTATACATAAAACAGATAACTAATAAGAACCTGCTGTACATCACAGGAAACTCTATTCAATAAATACTCTGTAATAGCCTATATAGGAACAGAATCTAAAAAAAGAGTGTATATGTATATGTATAACTGATTCACTGTGCTAACACAACTGAAACTAGCACATTGTAAATCAACTATACTCTGATAAAAATTTAAAAATTTAAAAATAAATAAAATTCCAACCCCCCCTCAAAAAAAAAGTTAGTAGAACTCTTTCTAACAGTTTACCATCTATTTGATCTATCTAAACCCCCTTCCTCCCTTGTTTGGTTCTAGTCTGAATAAGAATAATTTAAGCTTCTCTGCCTGAATCCATTAAACTCATTTCCAAGTATGTACTGCATTATATTAAAATCAAAACAATAAAGATACTATAAGTATATCTTTATGGTGACATCAAGAAGCTCATATCATTATTTTCAAGCAACAATTAAATTTCACAATTTTGTGAATGGTCATTTCTTATTTAGGCATTAGAGAAAGTCAAAGGAATTGCATTTCCTGCTATTCTCATGGTTTTAGAGCTATGACAGGACAGAATCATCAGTACAGATTGCAGCAGCTTAAAAACTATTCAAACATGCAGAATTTACACACCCAGAATGACTCACAACAAAACTATAGCAGTACTAGTTCAAAGAAATTATTCTTGCCTTCTGGGAGGAAAATGAGGATGAAAGAACTTGATGGGCATTATAAAATGTAACAAATAATGAGTGACATAATATATCCTCTAGTTCAACTGCTTAACATTTCAAATTTAACTAAAAATTTAAACTTAAACTTTCCAAAGTGTTTTATCTAAAGAGCCTTTTAGTCAAACCAATATGGTTCTGCTCTCACTCTTGGGAAGTCAAGTAACCTCTGACCTCAGCATCCCTGTCTGCCTCTGCCACATCATGATTTGGGGAGGATTAAAAGGCAGAATTGACTCATCTAAAACACACACAAAATATATTCTCAATCAATGTAAACACTCCCCCCTATTTCTCTTGATGTCATCATCTGCAAACTCATAGAATAAGCACCCTCCATACTGGGGGAAAAAGGAAAACTATAATATAATGCTGAGAAAAAAATCTCTCTCTAGTGAGAAGAGTATTAGTTTGGTAGCTAGGAATTCTGATTGTCTATTTCTAGGGCTGATGTTTGCTGGCCTTGGGAAAATAAACCTTTCTCTTTCTTTGGAACTGAGTGACTTCATTGGTAAAATTAAGGTGTTTCACAAAATACTATCTGAAATAGACTTTACTGATTTTAATGTTATTATGGCATTTTGTCCTCTGTATATTCAGAGATAGGCTTTGGAACAGTAAGAGGCAGGTTCAAATTCTGGAGCTGTTGATTTGTTCATAAATGATCTTATGCAAATTAAAAAACTTCTTTGAACATCAGCTACTTATTTTCTCTTAACTACTGTTTTCTCACTGATATAACTGAACTAATATTCCATTACTGTTTAATAGGTATATTATTTTCAAAGACAATAGTATATATAGCAGAGTGTTTGGAAGACAGTAGATGCCTAATAAATGATATATATGATGAATCTCAAGACAGAACCCAGGTATTCACCCTAGACTCCTCCCACATCCTAACCCCCCCCAACACATTATAGAGGAGCAACCATTCTCATCATTATGCCAAGACACCTGGCACCTAGAAAAAGTCTAGCAGTTAGCATGATCTGCAAGAAAGGTAATACGTGGCATGTAATTCCACCCTTGCTGGCCTCACAAACAGATGATAGTGTCCTGTACTGGGGTGAACTCTCACAATACCCCTCCACACAGTATACCAGAGGCTGTTAAAATACAAGTCATAAAGAAAGGAAACTCACATTTTACTCCCACTTCACAGCCTACCTGGCTGGCCAGGGTAAGGAATACCCTAGTGATGGAAGTAAACTGAAGTTCTCTAGCCATGAAGTAATCTGGCACAAGAACCTCATTTACTACTGTGGGAACTGGGGTCCAGTGATTTCGAGTAATTTACTCAAGCTCTCCTAAACACTGGAACTCATACTAGAATTCAGCTGTCTGTATTTTCAGTCTAGGGATCACTTCATAGTGTACATAATTTGCTCTTATTGTAGTAATAACACTGTCCCATGTCCTTCAATATAGCAATGCAAGGGAATAACAGAGAAACATTGCCTCTGTGGCCAATAAAAGGAAAAGCCCTGGTCCTGGTGCCCATTAACACCACGATATAATAAGCAATTAGTGAAATGTTCTTGTATTTCAAGGACCTGCAACTATAATTATATTCACAATGAAAATAATTCAACTTATAAATGTCATCTGCTCAACATCTTTAGTTATAATTCTTATCATTCAGTCAACTGTTAATGATAAATTCAAGGAGTTATCAACTGTTCTTTTGATGTGAAAGTACCTGGAGAACATTGACAAAACCAAGGTTCAGGGAGAAGATGTAATGTACCCAAAATCACATAGTTTATAAGAGGCAAATCAGTACCAAAACCCTTTCCTCCAAAGTTGTGTCAGCTTTTGTAAATAAACACATGTCAACCTTCATTTAGACCTCCACTGATGCTCCTGAGACCATTTTGGCCATCGGCAGGAAGCTGATAACTTCAAGACATCCCATTGAATCCGTACAGCAGCTAATAAGCTATTAGAAATGGAAGAAATTAAACCCATTAATAGGTGGCATTGGAATAAAGTCCAGTTTTTGGTTAATATTCTTGACATATACATCTCTATCTACCCAGTGCCTAGCACTAATATATTTCCTCTATGGCATCAGTAATATTTTAAAAGCTAAGGGATTCCTTCATTCATTCAAAAATGGTAAGTGAATTAAAAAAGATCCTATTCTGTGAAATAGCCAGGAATCCTAGAATTCATATCAACTTCTCTTTGGAAAAATGAGTAAAACTAACAAATAAACTTGGATAGTTCTTTCTGATAGTGACGTGTGGACACCTGGCATGTATTCCTGGCTTAAGTCTACTCCACCTTTCAGCATATAATTCACTTATGCTCTCTGGGCCTCAATATCCCCATCAGTGAAGTAAACAGTTTTTTTGAGCAGATGACTTATAAAGCCCACTGGCCCTTTCTTTCTAGATGCATGGAATTGCAGGGCAAGGAAGATAAACTACAACTCATGTATTCTGAGAAACGCCTAATAGATATTCTTTGTCGTGACCTATGGCCTTAAAAAATGAATCAAAGTCCTCCTCCAAGCTAGTCAGTTTGGGATTGTTTATTTCTACCTACTATCAATATTTAATTTGGCATTTGCTGGATTTGGGGTGTCCTGGTCCTCAATCTTTGCCAATCCTAATGATTACACAGAGGAAAGATTATGGAAGCCTGGAATGTCATTAAATAAAATCAGAGAGAATTCAAAGAGACTCAAGGATGTCAACTTCATGCCTCTTCAAATATGAAAAGCACTTAAACTTGAATCTTTCCACTCCAATGACAGTCTCATTTAATTCTACAAACCTCTGATGAATAGTATTTTACCACCATGTCCGTTGCCATTTTAATTTTGTTTTATGTCTGCTTTTTTTCTAAGGTCAGACCTAGAGCTTCCACTCTGGTTGGTCTTCTAACTTATGATCCTCAGAGTTCAGAAAGGTGTTGGTCAGGCCGCATAGATCACTGGAATTGTCTAGCCACATTTATGAGCTCTGGAGCCTCTCCTTGTACAAAATCCTAGAGTAGTGATAAATGACTTGTAGTTTATCTGCTGAGTACTTTGGTTTTATATTCCCAGTTCTAGCTTTACAGAGTTTCTTTCTTTTATAAAAAGAATGTGTCACTTTGCTTCTTGTAAGTCATTGCGTTTATGGTGCAACTTGCTACAAGGTAATGTGCAGAGGCAAAAGAGAAGTCATGGTCAGACATAGCAAGCCTCAAATGAAGTTCATATTCTGTTTCTGCAGCCTGAGTTCCCCAAGAAACATCACTGACTCATGAAACGTTGTTCTCTCTCATGTTCTTTTTAAATCTTCATCTTATGTTAACTGCCTGGAGACACTGACACTATATAGTGTTGTTGTTTTCTTCTTTTGTAGAAATGCCTAGAGGAGAAACATTCTTTGTCTTCAACCACTGTACATTGATTTCACATCTGCCTACAAACACACTATACCCCCAAATGTTATAATCCTAATTATGACTTCCAGCTATTATAAATATTTCTCTTTTAAAACTAGTGATGAGTGACATTTTAATTTTTTTTTCCAATAAATTTGTATTTTACCAAACACTTTTTCAAAGACTGGGCATGCTACGGTATGCTATGTATACATGAAGGTGGAAATGCCACACAAATATGTCTAGCTTGTTGCTGGGCTACACAGGTATTATTTAGAGAAAAGTTTACTCTAGAGATGTCATCCAGAGAATTTACAATTCTTGGTGAATTTGACCAGTTGCAAACGACTACTCCAGGGAATTCATTTACCCCTAAGGGTGGAGATACTAAAAGAGGTCCAAGAGGTTAATGCTATTCTGGGTGATTTCCCCTGCTCAATTCCAATGAATGGTATGGCTATAAAAACCTTTGGGTGACTATTAATATCTAATGATGGAAGAAGAACAGCAATTCATGACAAGGTTTAGTTGATGGCACTTTTCACATAGAAGGATAGGAATCTTTAACAAAATGAAATTCTTTAACACAAAATGGCAATAATGCTTAATAGTTTTGTGGCTATTTTAATTCATGGATATAGATAATAATGAAATTTCAATGTAATATTTTCTTCCCATTATACTTCACTGTCTACAACTGATAATAACATTTAGCATATATATTACTTTTCCTAATTAAATTGAATTGAATTTATTGAGCAGCCACCATGTAAGAGACTCTGCTGGAGGAGGGAGATTCAAAGATGAAATGACCAAATTCTAATTTTCCGGAGACTCAAAGTTAGAGATGCAAATAGACATTTTTACAATAAAAATCATTTGATATTTATTTCACAATAAAAATTATTGAATGCCTTTATACCATGTGAGAGGTGCTATAATAGACACACCTTTGCCCTTAAGGGTCTCTCTTTCTGGGCTACGGAGCTAATAGTAGGGACACCACAGCAGTATCAATGAGTCATTGAAGGCTTCTGGTAGAAAATATATCTAACAGAAGCTTGAGGCATGTGTAGGGCTTTCTTCCACTACCCTCCATGCCCTATTCACCTAGTTTAAAATGTCTAGAAGGAGAAAGCGCTGTTAATGAAAAAGTTTTGAGAGGTAGGAAATAGTGTATTCAAGCCAAAAGACTCTGTGAAAAAGCTTAACGGTAGAAAATGTTTTGAAGAATAACCAAAAGTCTGTTGTTGTAGTCACACAGGTTAGACATAGAGTTGAGCATTGTGGGAAATAAGGCCTTCAATATCAGGCTAAGGAATCAGTGCACCACTCTGATTGAAGAACCTTCCAAGGAAAAGCAAGAACTACATTTAACGATGGAAATCATCACAGCAACAAAAGCCTATGCTGTATCACACCCATGGGCTTTTCTTTTAACCTGGGGATCAGGATGCAGGTAAAACTAGAGCATATGGAATGAAGATAACGGCAGTTCTGCCAGGAAGATACACGCTGACGCTTCTGTTGAAAAAAATCCAAATCGAGCACAAAAATATATTTCTATAACAAGCCCTTTTGAACTGAACATGTGCAAATCTAAGTTTACCAAAAAATAAATAAATAAAAGAAGTATGTCCAAAGTGATTACGGCAGTTCAAAATGATATTTCACTACAAAATGAACCACAATAGCTTCCTTCTGAACACTAAATTATTTTTAAGGACACAGATACTCTATTCAGAAAGGAACTTAAATCCCACTTTCACCATTGCCAGCTTTGTGAAAATAGGCAAAACAACTAACCTTCCTTTTCTTCTGTGTTATTTTTGATTGTTATTTTTCCAGAGGTGTGATCTCACTCTGGTCTGGCTGTGTTCCGACAGGTCTACCAGGGAAAACAGATGATAGACTAAGAAGTTAAGGGACTTGTTTGGAGAGTTCCTCAAAGTTACAGTCCTCTAAATAAGGAATCACTTGGACTGCCTGTTGAAATAAAAATAGTATTCATACCACAGACCTGCTGAGTTGAACCCACAGGGCTGGAGCCTCAAGTCATTCATGTGCTGCTCCTCAGCTAGTAAATGATCCACTTGAGATGTGAGCCTTTTCTGGCCACATTGCCAGAGTAAAGTGTGATTGAAAATAAGCCCCACTGTTTAATACCTGTTTTTGAAGACTACATATGTAACAACTATAGTCAGTTTGGATATTCCAGAAGGCAGATGCCAAGATATTTGGGGGGAGGGGAGTTGATGCCCCTGTAAGGTACAAGAGAGAAGGAGCTGGAATGGGCTAGGAGAGCTTTCGGACTACAACATGAAAGGAATGAGGGAAGGGGAAAAGATGGGAGGAGACTCAGAGGATGGTGCAGCTCTGAGAATGTTTTGTCAGCTCCTCAGGGAACCTTGGCACAAGGACAGCCCAAGAGCAGTCCTGCACCGAGCAGAAATGACCATGCTCTACTACCTGACTATGTGCCATTACTGACTGGGAGCTGCTGGGATGGGTGTGGCCTGGGCTAGAGTGCTACAGTGGATCCCAGAAGCTATCAGCTAACTGCACTCTTCACGGCAGGTTGTTATTATTATCATCATAATCCACACAGTTTGGATCAAATCACACAACCAAATTGCACACAGTGATTTGGAATCATGTTGCTCTTACAATGACCTAAAGGTCCAGTGCACATCTTGCTTAAATGCACGTATATCTTCCTGCCAGTTCATTTTAAAATTATATTACTTGATAAGGGAATTATGTAAGCTTCCTTCTCTATTGGGTCTTTTAAAAAATATGTTGTATTGTCTCTTTCATTAACTTTTTCCCAAGCCCTCTCCTAAATATAGACAGCACTTCTCTAGTGCCTCACCTGAGTCATGCATCACTTTCTACCTTAAAATGGTAGATCGGTCCTTCTTGGCTGTAAGTTATATAAAAGCAGAATCCAGTTCAAAAATATCTCTGTAATTCTCACCAACCATTACAGGGTGCCTGGCCACAGTAGAAGCTCAGTAAACACCTGCTGAAGAAATGAAGATTGTTATTTTTCCAGAGATGTGATCTCACTCTGGTCTGGCTGTGTTCCGACAGCAATAAACCATGTTTAACCAGGTTCTTGTGAGGATGTTTGTGTAGACAGTATATAGTAAGTTGACACAGCCATCCCTGAATAAAACATTCAGGCCTTTTGATGTTTCTTTATACATATGTTTTTTATATTTAGTATTTTGGACTACACTTCTTTTCTTTTTTTTTTTAAATTTCACTGCATTTAGGACTTTATAATGATACTTTGCAAAAAGTGAAAGATGAACTGCTCTCCAGCCATAAAAGACAATGAAGATTTCCCTTAGGGATTTCTCATTATGGAGAGTGAAATGCAGACCTGTTGCAATACTCCCATGCTGTAATACATACTTGACAAGCCCAGAAGTAAGTAAAATATGATAGAAAAGAGGCTTAGCGCAAGTTGGTACATTAGGGCTGACTTGCCTATCTTGGCTCTCAAGCAGATTAGTCATGAGAAGTGAATGGTGCCACGCCTGCATGAATATTTCAGGAATGTTTCTGCATCTAAACATAGATGTTTAAATATGCCAGTAATTATCAAGACTCTGCATGTGTGGAGCCCTCTTCTCCTCTGCTCCCAAGCAAATAGTACTACTTCAAGGATACGGAAAATAAATTAATCCAACAAGGACTTTAACCTTCAAACGAACTCCTCACCATTAAATTTCTGCCCAAGAAAGACAGTCATAACCTTCACAAACACGGCTTTTCATAAAATATTCTCTGCCAAGGATTTCACATCTCCTAATCCTTCAATTAAGGATCTTTGTAAATAGAGACGTCCCCCATATTTTGGCTAGAAATACAGAGATTTAAATGCAGACCTCTTTTAAGTTCACTCTCTTGTGTACAAGTAGTGAGAAGGAAAGAAACACATTGGAATACGATTTAACAAGTGAGGGGAAGTGTTTCTCTCATTTCTTAAAGTTTTAGTTTAGGAATTCTGAGAGCTCATCGAAAAAGAAACCAACAATGAGAAATTGTGAAGCAAGAAAAGTTTTTATTGCCACCTTAAAGATCATTTTAGTTATGCTTTCTGTTGTTATTCTCCGAGAAGAGGAAGGGCTGAGCTGACACAGACTCTTTTTTTTTTTTTTTTGCGGTACGCGGGCCTCTCACTGTTGTGGCCTCTCCCGCTTCAGAGCACGGCCTCCGGACGCGCAGGCCCAGCGGCCATGGCTCACGGGCCCAGCCGTTCCGCAGCATGTGGGATCTTCCCGGACCGGGGCACAAACCCGCGTCCACCGCATCGGCAGGCGGACTCCCAACCACTGCGCCACCAGGGAAGCCCGACATAGATTCTTTAATGCAGACATTATCCCAGAGATAAGATCTTGTAACACCCCGTAGTTTAAGTACACCCTAATGATATTTTTTTTCTTTCGCTGTTTATCTCTAGTTATTTTTATTTTTTCTAACATTTTTATTGGAGTATAATTGCTTTACAATGGTGTGTTAGTTTCTACTTTATAAAAAAGTGAATCAGCTATACATATACATATGTTACCATATCTCTTCCCACTTGCGTCTCCCTCCCTCCCACCCTCCCTATCCCACCCTCCAGGCGGTCACAAAGCACCGAGCAGATATACCTGTGCCATGTGGCTGTTTCCCACTAGCTATCTATTTTACGTTTGGTAGTGTATATATGTCCATGCCTCTCTCTCGCCCTGTCACAGCTCACCCTTCCCCCTCCCCATATCCTCAAGTCCGTTCTCCAGTAGGTCTGTGTCTTTATTCCTGTCTTACCCCTAGGTTCTTCATGACATTTTTTTTTTCTTAGATTCCATATATATGTGTTAGCATACGGTATTTGTCTTTCTCTTTCTGACTTACCTCACTCTGTATGACACACTCTAGGTCCATCCACCTCAATACAAACAACTCAGCTTCGTTCCTTTTTATGGCTGAGTAATATTCCATTGTATATATGTGCCACATCTTCTTTATCCATTCATCTGATGATGGGCACTTAGGTTGTTTCCATCTCCGGGCTATTGTAAATACAGCTGCAATGAACATTTTGGTACATGACTCTTTTTGAATTTTGGTTTTCTCAGGGTATATGCCCAGCAGTGGGATTGCAGGGTCATATGGTAGTTCTATTTGTAGTTTCTTAAGGAACCTCCATACTGTTCTCCATAGTGGCTGTATCAATTTACATTCCCACCAGCAGTGCAAGAGTGTTCCCTTTTCTCCACACCCTCTCCAGCATTTATTGTTTCTAGATTTTTTGATGATGGACATTCTGACTGGTGTGAGATGATATCTCATTGTAGTTTTGATTTGCATTTCTCTAATGATTAATGATGTTGAGCATCCTTTCATGTGTTTGTTGGCAATCTGTATATCTTCTTTGGAGAAATGTCTATTTAGGTCTTCTGCCCATTTTTGGATTGAGTTGTTCGTTTTTTGTTATTGAGCCGCATGAGCTGCTTGTAAATTTTGGAGATTAATCCTTTGTCAGTTGCTTCATTTGCAAATATTTTCTCCCATTCTGAGGGTTGTCTTTTCGTCTTGTTTATGGTTTCCTTTGCTGTGCAAAAGCTTTTAAGTTTCATTAGGTCCCATTTGTTTACTTTTGTTTTTATTTCCATTTCTCTAGGAAGTGGATCAAAAAGGATCTTGCTGTGATTTATGTCACAGAGTGTTCTGCCTACGTTTTCCTCTAAGAGTTTGATAGTTTCTGGCCTTACATTTAGATCTTTAATCCATTTTGAGCTTATTTTTTGTATGGTGTTAGGGATTGTTCTAATCTCACACTTTTACATGTACCTGTCCAGTTTCCCGAGCACCACTTATCGAAGAGGCTGTCTTTTCTCCACTGTATACTCTTGCCTCCTTTATCAAAGATAAGGTGAACATACATGCATGGGTTTATCTCTGGGCTTTCTATCCCGTTCCATTGACCTATATTTCTGTTTTTGTGCCAGTGCCATACTGTCTTGATTACTGTAGCTTTATAGTATAGCCTGAAGTCAGAGAGCCTGATTCCTCCAGCTCCATTTTTCGTTCTCAAGATTGCTTTGGCTATTCAGGGTCTTTTGTGTTTCCATACAAATTGTGAAATTTTTTGTTCTAGTTCTGTGAAAAATGTCAGTGGTAGTTTGATAGGGATTGCACTGAATCTGTAGATTGCTTTGGGTAGTAGAGTCATTTTCACAATGTTGAGTCTTCCAATCCAAGAACATAGTATATCTCCCCATCTATTTGTATCATCTTTAATTTCTTTCATCAGTGTCTTATAATTTTCTGCATACAGGTCTTTTGTCTCCTTAGGTAGGTTTATTCCTAGATATCTTATTCTTTTCATTGCAATGGTAAATGGGACTGTTTCCTTAATTTCTCTTTCTGATTTTTCATCATTAGTGTATAGGAATGCCAGAGATTTCTGTGCATTAATTTTGTATCTTGCTACTTTACCAAATTCATTGATTAGCTCTAGTAGTTTTCTGGTAGCATCTTTAGGATTCTCTATGTATAGTATCATGTCATCTGCAAACAGTGACAGTTTTACTTCTTCTTTTCCGATTTGGATTCCTTTTATTTCTTTTTCTTCTCTGATTGTTGTGGCTAAAACTTCCAAAACTATGTTGAATAAGAGTGGTGAGAGTGGGCAACCTTGTCTTGTTCCTGATCTTAGTGGAAATGCTTTCAGTTTTTCACCATTGAGGACCCCCCCCAATGATACTGAAACTGCATTTTTGTAATATTTCTTGAATAATAGGAGGAAAAAGAAATTCTCAAGTCCTTGATTCTGGTGTTGTAATGAAATGTCACACAGAGAAGTAGCCATTTCATTAAATGAGGAGTTGCACTGAATTCTTTCCAAGTGAGATTATAATTCATTATCTATTATCAGAATATCAAACACAATTTAGAGTGACATTATAGTTCCCAATCTAATAACTATCATTTCTTTATCATTAGAATTTTAATAGTTAACTTCGTGTTCTAAGCAAAAAAATATCTACAATTAGAAACGTGATGAAATATGAGGATATTCTGGTGCTTTAGAAGTAAAGAGCTTTGGGTTATAATAGAAAAAAATGTCAGTGAATGGCAACATATCTTAAGGTAAGTGTAGGGAGCTTAGAACACGATACCTAAGTTGAAGTCTTGGCTCACCCACTCACTAGCTACATAACTTTGATGCTTGGAGATATTAAATATGTTTCTCATTGTCTAATTTATAAAATGGCTGCATTTCTACTTTATTCAATGGTTACTGCTAAGTTTGGATGACATGATTATTAACATGCCCGAGGCAAAATAAATATCTAATTAAATGAGTGTGTTCTCCAAGCACTTTTCCTATAATGAGCTTTATAGTTAATAACACACAGTTTATCACATCATAAAACAAACATTCAGTTCAATCTGTGATTTTCCATAGAGGACCTGGTTTTCACAAAAGCAAGAGGAAATTGTTTAATGTCATGAAATGAGTGAGTGGCCAAATGAGCATTAGGAAACAGACACCACAATCACTGTTTTGGGGCTCCCATTCCTCACTAAGCTACACCTTTCAAATCATCCTTCAGGACTGAGAACCACTAGAGAAGGGGTTACTTTTCAGGCAGAGACTACACAAAGAATGGCGAGCCTTGTTTCAGCACAGAACGCTGATTGTCACATAAAAGAGAATGTCTCTGCCCCTTCATACTTATTAACTGTGGACTATCAATAGGTAACTTAGTAAGACGATTAATTCTTTTTAAAAGTATTCTTTATACTGTACTTTAATTCTTTAGTTTGACTATGCATAATAGAACATAGTAATCAGGTGGGAATCTTTTGTAACACCAATAACTCAATCAACATGACAATACAGTCATAAAATTTTTGGAGTGAGGAAACCCTGGAATGATCATTACATGGTGTATCATGGAGATAGATACAACACAATTAAGTGAACTAACTGCAAGGCTAGAAGTAAAACTCAGTTCCCACATTTCTAAATTTGGTGATTCCCTGCCAAAACCTCCAGCTTTCACAACATCTGGATATTAATATAAATAAAAATATGGCAATAACCCCCCCCAAAAAAAAATCCTGAAAGGGCATTTCTCTTACCTGTGAAATTTTTGAAAAAAAAGGTGTATTATTTTACATTGGTGTTTTTAAGTATAAATCACCT
This sequence comes from Globicephala melas, assembly GCF_963455315.2. Lineage (NCBI taxonomy): Eukaryota > Metazoa > Chordata > Mammalia > Artiodactyla > Delphinidae > Globicephala > Globicephala melas. The sequence continues at coordinate 37,140,571 of NC_083332.1, read as the reverse complement.
TTCTTTGTAGTTCTACTCATATTATTACCCTCAGACACATTTGTTCCCCTGTTTCTATTTGTTGGATTGTTAAAAGTCATTACTAAGTGTTGGTAGCCTTTGTATATATTTTCCACAACCAGAGGCAAGGGAGGTGTGAGAGTCTTTTAGGTAGTTACCTCTTCTTTCCAGACTTAGTAATTGGAATATCTGTTAGATCAGGTGGGTCTTGATTTCTCTGGCCAAGAAATCTTAGCCAAATTTTTACACAGACAATGGGTAGCAGTAACTTTGAAATAATTATACTGAGGCTTAAATGAAGAACATGATACCAAGTTATGGCACTCAATATTTTATAATCTGTACAAATAATTCAGCCAAATCAGTATAAAGTTACATATTTGACTACATCTTGTTGCTCCTCCATCCCTACCCACTCTTACAGAGTGGCAAAATAGTGCCTTACACTGAAATCTAATTTAATATGATACCATCAGCTTTTACAGAAGAATGCTACAAAGAACTGCTTTAAGGAACTCACCACGGTTGTTATCTCAAGTTGGTTGAGAACATGGATGGCAATGCATTTCCTGAGACCTGTCAAGAGAATATCCCACCTCTTTTGACCATCTCTTCCGAACAGTTCATTTTTTTACAGCCTAAATATTGTCAGTGTAATAACCTACCAAATTCCTTCAACATGGGTTGCTTAAAATCTTAGAAACAATAGTAAATGTGTAAAATTTTCACTAAACGATACTTTTATTGTATTTTTTTCTATTTCTGGTTTGACTTTAGGTTGCTAGTCTTGTTATTTTTCTACTTTCTCACCTATTTCTAATTATGTTGCTTTGATATATTTTAAATATCCTCATAAGCTCTCCTAAATCCTTTTTAGAACAAAGTGAGGAATAAATAACTAAAACTATGAGCAACTTCACATGTGCAGAATACGATGGGAGGGTGAATATTCATAACATAAAATTAGGTTTTCTTTAAATAGAGTCTATGTCAAATAAATTGGGCTTTTTACTTTTCTGTTGGCTTAGCTGCCACCTCTCTTTCCTCATTAGTTCAGTGAGGCCCTTACTTTACATCTTTCTCTTGTAACTATCCCAGTGTTGATTAAATAGTAGATATCTATCTCTGCTTAGTATCAACATATCCCTGAAAATTAAATCATCTAAAATATCACAAATTCATCTACTGAGAAATTCAGCACAATCTTGGATAACAAGTAAAAATAGTAAGAATGTCACTATTTTTGATGTCCACATAATTTTGATTGGACTAAGATCATGTGAGATGTAGAAAAATAACAGAGAAGACTTTAGGTAAATATTTTAGCGAGCTAATCAGACTGTGTGTGTGTGTGTATGTGTGTGTCTGTGTCTGTGTATGTGTGAGAGAGAGAAAGAGAGAGAGAGAGTAGAATCTGCACAGGTTTGAAATGGCAAATTAGGAAGGAAGAAAAGTAAGAATAGTACAGTAGAGGAGAAATAATTAAAGAAAAGGAGATGAGTAAGAAGTAATGGGACTTCCTTCCTTTCTTTCTTATAAATTATGGAAACAGAAGTGAGGAATTATGAACATAATTATTCTTTGGAGTTTTACCACACTCGACTAGGACTGACAATCAATGTGGATAATTATATTTTCCATAATTTCACTTTATTGCTGGAAAGACATTTTCTATGCCTTTTCATATATTAAATCATTTTCAGCAGTTATATTCTCTTGGCACACAGATAGTTGCTCAGGCAAATATAAAAATAAAACTATTGCCATCTATTTATCTGTTTACATTTTGTCCTGTCTTTTAGATTCTGAACGCCCTGCGATCAGACCTTTTCATTATTCATACTTATCCAAACATAGTGCCTGGCTCAAGGTAAAGCTTCTGCTGAATACCATAAATAATTTACTCAAAATAGTCCCTGTTTTCAAAGATTACACTTGGAAAAGAAATATTTAGGCAATAAAACAAGAGGAAGAAAAGGGTGCTAAAAATGGGTGGTGATCAAATGGGGGGTGTACTCTAAGAGAACACCTCAAAATGACAGAATTGTGTGGGTTATAATCATACAGAAGGCTTCATGGAAGCGATGGGATATGTACTGGGATGAGAAAGTATTTAGAGAAAGAGGAACAGACTTCCACATCATGGGGAACATATTTTGATTCAACACCCTGCTGTGTTCCCTTTGTGTGTCAGAGCTTGTGATTGCCAGTAAGAACACACAGGAATGAGACAGACTGAGTCAGTGCTTACAGCTTAGTGGGGTGTGTAAAGAAGCAACTAGGCAATGAAAATACAGTGTAATGAGAGTTACTGAGGAGGAAGTCCAGTATCCCCTATGAGTATATGGGAAGGGTCTCAACCTGGAGATAAGAACAATCTTCCATGAGTAACTACCTGTTTGGTGGAGACCTACAGATAAGGAGTTTGCAAAATAAAGGTGGGAAACTGTGTCAGTTGTTCCAGCCTGGAAAAAAAAAACATAAAGAGAAGACTGGCAGAAGATGTGGCTGAAGAAAGCCAGAACATAAAGGATTCATTAAGCCCTATAAAGAAGTTTATGGTAGAAACAATAATGAATCATTGAAAGACTGTGATCAAAAGAATAACACAGTAAAAATAAAACAAAATAATAATAATATTAGATATAGTAAAATATAGAAGAATTTGAATAGATTAAATTATCTAGAGTAGAGATTATCTGGAGTTCTATGAAATCAGTAAAGTGGAGTTTGATTCTGAAAGACTTTGAGAGACAAGTTAAACAACGTTTCAATCTCTTACCAAAAGGCTCTAGAGAGCCGTAATTGCTCATTAGCCGAGACAGGCTAGTGTATTCTCTATATGTGAGGCACTTAACAAAGCAGATAGTTTTAAAATTTTGTTTCTCCTTTATTATGTGCTGTCGTGTACTGGGCAAGGTCATTCAGGGAACCAGGCTCCCCATCTTGAACAGGTATCATCTAGAAAAGGGACAGATGATGTTGGCTGTGGGTCTGTCGTATATGGCCTTTATTATGTTGAGGTAGGTTCCCCCTATGCCCACTTTCTGGAGAGTTTTTGTCATAAATGGGTGTTTAATTTTGCCAAAAGCTTTTTCTGCATCTATTGAAAGGATCATATGCTTTTTATTCTTCAATTTGTTGATGTAGTATATCACAAGGATTTTTGATACTGAAAAATCCTTGCATCCCTGGGATAAATCCCACTTGATTGTGGTGTATGATCCTTTTAATGTATTTTTGGATTTGGTTTGCTACTATTTTGTTGAGAATTTTTGTGTCTACAATTGGTTCTGGGAAAACTGGACAGCTACATTTAAGAGAATGAAATTAGAACATTCTCTAACACCATACACAAAAATAAACTCAAAATGTATTAAAGACCTAAATGTAAGACCGGGTACTGTAAAACTCTTAGAGGAAAACATAGAACACTCTTTGACATAAATCGCAGCAATATCTTTTTGAATCCACCTCTTAGAGTAATGAAAATAAAAACAAAAATAAACAAATGGCACCTAAATAAACTCAAAAGCTTTTGCACAGCAAAGGAAACCATAAACAAAACAAAAAGATAACCCACATAATGGGAGAAAATATTTGCAAACGATACTACCGACAAGGGATTAATCTCCAAAATATATATACAGCTTGTGCAGCTCAGTATCAAAAAAACAAACGGCCCAATTAAGAAATGGGCAGAAGACCTAAAAAGACACTTCTCTAAAGAAGATATACAGATGGCCAAAAAGCACAGGGAAAGATACTCAAAATCGCTAATTATCAGAGAAATGCAAATCAAAACTACAATGAGGTATCACCTCACACCGGTACGGCCATCATCAGAAAGTCTACAAACAAAAAATGCTGGAGAGGGTGTGGAGAAAAGGGAACCCTCCTACACTGTGGGAATATAAACTGGTACAGCCGCTATGGAGAACAGTATGGAGGTTTAAAATACTAAAAATAGAGCTACCATATGACCCAGCAATCCCACTCCTGAGCATATATCTGGAGAAAACCATAATTTGAAAAGATACATAGTTCAATGCAGCACTATTTACAATAGCCAAGACATGGAAGCAACCTAGATATCCACTGGCAGAGGAATGGATAAAGATGTGGTACGTATATACAATGGAATATTACTCAGCCATAAAAAGAATAAAATAATGCCATTTGCAGCAACATGGATGGACCTAGAGATTATCATACTAAGTGAAGTAAGCCAGACAAAGACAAATATCATATAATATCGCTTATATGTGGAATCTAAAACAAAAAAAAAAAACATAGATACAAATGAACCTATTTACAAAACAGAAACAGACTCACAGACTTAGGAAACAAACTTATGGTTACCAAAGGGGAAAAGTGTGTGTGTGGGGATACATTAGGAGTTTGGTATTAACAGATACACACTACTATATATAAAACAGATAATCAACAAGGACCTACTGTATAGCACAGGGAACTCTACTCAATATTCTGTAATAACCTAAATGGAAAAATAATCTGAAAAAGGATATATGTATAACTGAAGCACTTTGCTGTACGCCTGAAACTAACACAACATTCTAAATCAACTATACTCCAATATAAAATATATTTTTTTTAAATATTTGGAATACACAGCCAAAAAGAAAAAGAGAGAGAGAAAGAAAGAAAAGGGACAAATGTAGGGTAAGGAACTGGCCTCTTCCGTGCTTCCATTGAAGTACCCTCTGTTACTTTCATGGGTAGCCCATTAGCCAGAACTAGTCATGAGGACCTACCTACATGCAATATAGGTCTGTTTATATACGTGTTAACTTGCCCCGCTTCCTTCTTAGTGTATATAACATTTAAGTTTCTGATCACATAGCTCTATTTACAATTTTGCATTTCAAATGTGGGGCAGCAAATGGAATGTTCGCTGAACACCACTGTCCCTGTTGCAGCAAAGGATGAAGATGTCAAGGGTTAGCTTCGGATGTAGGAAAGCAAAAAAAAAAATGTAAAGAGATTGATTAGAAGCAAGACATTGTCCAGAAAATATGTGCAACAGCACAAGTGGGAGATGAGAAGAAACCGAACTAGAAATGGAGCATAAGAAAAATGAGAACGGTGCCTATTCTTACCATTAGAAAGTCTATTCAACAACGCACTGAAATTAGGAAGTTTGCTAAATAAGCAGTACTCTAGTACATCCTGACTTATATTTTTTTAATGCAGATCTCTAGAGATACAGATTTTTATTCCGTGAAGCAAATGCCCATTTTCTGAAATGACTGAATGTCAAAACAGAACATTTCATATTAATGGCATGAAGTGAGAGCACTGAATGAGTCTATCAGAGAACAGCAACCTGAAGCATGTCAGAATTGAAAGTTTGAGAATCTAGCCTCCTCTAAGAAAAACAGTGCAGCGTTTGTAATATATAAAAGCTTTTTGCTCTGTGGGAAACAGTTATTAGCGAGGGCAGTCTGAAAACACTGTTAGGAGATTTGGGAGTCGCAGTCCTTGAAGGGAAGATTTACTCTGGTCAATTTTACAATTTATGCATTTTTGGTGGTTGTGATGTATGAGTCACAAGGGTAATAAACTTCTAATAGGTTGAAGTAAAGTTAAGCATTTCCCAGTATTTCTATTAATTATCTGTGAAAGAGAAAAAAGAAAATTAATGCAGAGACATAAGCTGGTCTTTGAACAAAGAGGGATATGTTTTATTATGATGGTTTTGGCTACAGTCCTTTTCAAAATGGGCAAAGGACCAAGAAATATTTAAGCAGATTAAAATTATAAATAGAGCAATGTGATCAGTAACTTAAATGTTATATACACTAAGAAGGAAGGGTAGCAAGTTAACATGTAAATAAACTGAGCCAGAATAAGATACAGAAAACGTCTAGCTAACCATAAGTACTGAAACGGCTTCTCTAAATAGGAGAATTTATATTGTTAACAGCTAGAAAATGCATTTGTTTCACAATTTTTTCAAAAGAAATACAAGTCCCAGTAATTTAAAAAGTATTCTTAATTTCCATATGCTTACGTACGGAAAAAGAAAACTAGAGCTTAGAAAATAATCATTGTGTATTCACTGTAGCATTCTTTGAAACAATGAAACATAGCAATAGTTGAAATGTATATTAACTGGAAATGGATAAATATTATACAACATATCCGTATGACAGAATATTTGGCATCAGTTAAATAAAATCAATAGATCTGATCTATTACCAAATATCAACATGCACTAGAGGTATCAGTAGAAGTGAAGAGACCTCATTTCACTCAAGCAGATCATAGTATAGGAAATAGAAAATTAAGTTTATGGCTACAGTATGGCATCAGTCATAGAAGTATGTCAGGGATGTGTGGTGGTAGCACATGAGAGCATGAGGACAAGACACAGGAAAGATAATTATAGGGATATAGTGAGTTGAGTCTTGAAATGTGAATATGGGTGTATTGAACACCTCTTGTATAAAACTTCATATGCTCTCTTTTTCCAGCCCCTGCTGGGTGACAAGCCTATCCCAGGTAAAATCGGAGAGCACCTTGCTCAGGCCTCCGCTACAAAATTTTTTTTCCTGCCCTTTGTTTATCAGCAACCCCAGCACCTTCTCTGACTCCTTCAGGTGTGTTGCTGCCATAAATCTGCATGGCACTCCCACACGAGCCACTCAAAAGGACCGTAAGTAATGCACGTGGGCCATACTTGACTAATGGAAGCTGGGAGACAATTGATAAATGCTTCTCCTTTCTGTCTGTTATGAGAACAGACACAGATGAGCAAAGGGGAAAAAACAGTACATCCAAAGAGCTGCAAATCATTCACTTTCCTTGAATCTAGAATATGATAAAAGTGTGATAAGAGACTCATTCAAGTGCCTGATCATGAAGAGCCTTGTGTATACAACAAAACTAGGAGTCTCTCTCATCAGCATGGGATTACTACTGAATGGTTGAAATCTGTGTGACAATATGAAATGTCAATTTTTTAAAATTCTTTTAGTTATGTGGAGGTGAATTTGAAAGTAACATCACCAAAGATAAGAGACAAGTTAGATACAATTCTTGATCCAGAAATGAAATCATTAAAACTTAAAAAAAACCCCTCAAATCTACAGCTATTATTGGATCCAAAAAAATGACAGTTCTTAGTACTCATGACATTAAGGATAAAGGAAAAATTTATCACTGCTGTTTTTGTTTCCTGAAAGATGCCATAAACTCATCTGGGAAGATCCACTTTCGTTAGGAGATACAAACACATTCACACATACATACACACATACATTTGCAAGTTTGAGTTAGAGGTAACCATGGCTACTCTGGTTAAGATTGCAAGTAGGCTGACACAAATAACATGGAGTTGGACTGCAGAAGAGAAGTCTGCTTTGGAAATATGAGTTAAAGCATTTTTGTTGTGTTTCACTATCAACAGGCAGTTTGACTAGATGGAATTGACTCCTGCCAAGAATATGTAAAGGGAGAAGAGGAGCCTGACATGGGGAAAAAGATGGAGATTTCCTACTAGGTGAGTAGGTGGAAGAGGAATCTCCACCTTTTGAGACTTATGGATAAGTCTCAAAATACATAGTCACAAGAGAACAGAATGGTGTGTTAAAGAAGCATAGTTCAGAAAATTTTGTAAGTCACTGAGAAAAATCAGTGTCAAAGACCACAGGGAGGTCAGCTGAGAGAAAGTCTGAAACTGATTCACTAAACTATACCAAGAAGAGTCCACAATGAGTGTAGACTCATTTTAAGTAGATTGTAAGGAAAGTAGAGAGGTAAGCCTAGGCTTGGTTACACTTTTCTGAAAATTCTTATAGAGTTAAGTTACATTTGTAAAATACTTGTTGCTAAATGTAAGAAAAGATTGGATGATTGAACTGGGAATAAGAATGTCTTTCTTACTGTTAGAAGCTGCTAGTGAAAAGTCGAACACATACTCGGGTATAGTAAATGTATTCTTTTAAATTAATGTGCAAAACTTTTTGCGCTTAAACCCTGTGCCTAATTTCACCTGCAAGAAGAGAATAGGCTGAACCTAAAAGCAGCATTTATTTTTATCAATCACAATCTGTAATTACTATACACAAGTAAATTTTTTTTTGTTTGCTTGCTAACTTGCTTTAGGAAACACACAGAAATGCAAACACCAAGATGAAAGAAGGTGATAACTATTGAAGAAACAAGAAGGTAATTCACTTTTTTTTAACACAGAAGCCAAACAGTCAATATATTCTGAATGTACCTTGGAGGGAAAAAATTTTTCTCAGGCATCAGATAATCTGAGATTTATTTGAATATCTTAACTGCCTAGTAGAAAATCAATGATTTTCAGAAGAGAAGTAAAAACTTTGTGTTTATGTAACCAAACAAATTGCAGCCCAATGGTTGTGATTAACTCAGGCCACAGTTTTAGCATTCTTGTGGCTTACTATCAGTTAATCGGCTCCAGGATTCACATGTGTTAAAAAACGAAGAATGTATGAAAGTGAGATGATAAAAATATTTTAGGGAAAAAAATTAAATTGCGTAATTGAGTAATGGTGCAGGACAATTACATTTTACTATCTGCTAGAGAAAGAGAGTGCAGCTACCCAATTAAGGGCTGAATAGCTGGATAAAGGCAGCCTGAGATTTAGACACTACCTCTGACAGAATCTGTGAGATGCTGGGCAAATCCTTCACACCATCACTCCATGGAAGATATTGTTAACATCTTCATTATACACATGAGGATGCATCTATAAAAGGTAGTGTGGTAAAAATTAATATTGGTACTGTTTATCGTTATTATTGTGGTGGTAGTGTACCAGCTTTCAGTTAGCATCTGGAGTCCAGCACACATGATGATATAACATCAGGGTTTAATTGGAACTAACTTTTTGGAATTACACATATTCTGTTATAAGTATTTTAAACTGCAAACGTCTACAATGGTTTCATAACTTTTTCAAGAAAAACTAGAAAAATGGCATGTAATTTCCTTTGGGCTCTGGCTCTACCTACTCTCCTATCATTTCTATCACCATATTTCATATGTGGAGACCTTTGTGGAAGTACAAGAAAACAATGAAAATGGAGTACAGTGTCTCCCCTGCATCTGCCTGGATTTTCTGCACTGGAATGACTGTCTCTACTTCCTGAAAGCCATTCAGCCCTGCCTGCCAGCTGGCCTTGGCCAGTTGAGCTACTTTTGCACTAAATGCTCAGCGACAGAATGGAGTGTCACAGGTGAAAGTAAGTTTTTAAAAGGAGGAAAAAGAGAAAGATTCATAGAGAAAGAAAAATGAAGAAAGTAAAGGAGGGAGGTATGAAGGAAAGAAGGAAGGAGGGATGAGGGGAGGGAGGAAGGAAGAAAAAAGGGAAGTGGGAAGAAGGAGAAAGGAGCAAGGGGGGAAAAAGGATGTGAATCAACTAACTTGAGCCATAGCGTGAAGGTGAAGACCACATAGCTTCAGATGAAGATTGATTGCACTTGGATCCAAGCCAAGGCCTTTTTGCCATCCTAAATGCCTCTCCATTATCCATGCTAAGCAACTTCCTTTTCTGAATTACTCAGAGCGAAGTGAGAATGTGCTTCAAACTTACCAGCCATAGAAAACATGCAGTTGAAATATATTAAAAGGGAGACAGTATGGAAGAGAGCAGTGCAGTCGAATACTAAATTGACACAATTGTTACCATGCTTCTTTTTAAAGCAGTTATTTTAGATCTATTTCCATTACCACCTCCATCAATTAAAAATTATGTATACATCAATTTTCAAGTAACCTCTGCTTTCGAGGAACAAAGAAGATTAATTATACCATGCCACCACATCCCACTACCCTGTCGTCTCCTTACCACAGCAAATGAACACTAAACAGCCCAAGATTAAAATCAGAAATAAAATATATCAGAAACACCTTCTTTTAAGTCAGGACACAAAATAAAGATTTCTGTTGTGTTGGGAGATGTAAATGCCAGTTTTCTTGCTATTTACAAAAAAAAAAAAAATGCCCATGAAATATTTTGTGAGCATTATACTGGGAGCCAGGAGACCTCGCTAGGCACTATTCTCCATTCTGTCATTTGTTCCATTTTATTTTTATTGTACTTATACTTGAGTGAATGTGTTACTCTAAATATATAATCACTCAATATTTTCAATACATTTTGCCCTCAATTAGTTTCCTCAAACCTCTGTGGAAAATTACGTTAAAGTTTAGCTTCATCCAAATTAGCGTCTTCCTAATAGAAGAAACTTGGCTTTAGAGTACATGCTGCATGGACATCCCAGGGGAAGCAAAGTTTATGAAATTTATCTTATTCTCATTAATAGCCATGCTGGGATATGGAATCTACATACATTTTTAAAAATAGCAAATTTTCAGAATCCTTAAACCACTTATCAGGAAATCCCTCTTCTTTTTTGTGGCTCAGTGGTCATCTAGCAAGTAGGTTTTTAATTGTTGTTCATGTTTATTTGTTTGTCTTTCCACATCTCTGTCTAATGTAACCATCATCTCCATAGATAACTTGGCACAGAAAAACTGGGACAGAGAATAATCTTCTTAGAGGATAATCTCACTGTAGTATCATAAAGTAGTTGAATAATAACATTAAGATATGGTCTTATCTGAGGTTTCCTTTCTGGAAATAGTCATCCTAAACCATGTAAAAATTGAGAAAAAAAAATCATTACCAAGGAGCTTTCAAAGGGGTCTAAGAGGCACGCTAGTCTAAGGAGTTTGCACTATACGCAAGGCTTACAGAATTGTCACAGACTCGAATGCCCATTCATTGTTCAATCCTAGTCTTAGATGATGCCTTCCATACACATGCTTTCCAATTCAAAATTAATTATGTTTTCTATTTCCTTGATTTCCTTACTTATTTGAAATCATTTGAGGACAAGCAAATCGAATGGACAGCAGATTGAAATGAGTGCCAGAATATTGTTTAAATTAGGATATTCCATGTGGAAGGGACAGCCATTTATTCAGACTTCTATTCCCTATTCAAATTGAAGTCATTTGGAAAATTGCCCTCTCCCTTTATTTTCCTCCTAGTTATGTATGGGAAAAGCATAACCTCAGTAACATCATCCACTTCCCAACTGTGTTAGAGAAATTTTGGTAGAACTTTTAATGACAAAACAATGAACTCAGTTATCTATAATCCTGAAAATATTCAAAAATTGTTCCACTATCATGATGGCAACATATGCACACACCTCAATATGCACTTACACATGAATACAGCATCAATATCTTAATGTGATAATGAAACCAAAGTGGGGAAAATCAAAGAAATTAGCTTACCAGATATAAAATTGTTAAAATAGCTCAATTTACTCATTTTATCACTATGGAAACGAAGGCACAAAGGTGAAATTGCTTACTCATGTTTCAGTTCACTGTCAGAGAGTCAGGATAATAAAAGTAATCAAAATACTGCCACAAAGCAGGTTTAGAAAGTTGCAAAGCTATGAAAGGTATTTTGACATCGTTCTCTCATTTGTCAGTGCCAATCATACTGGTACAAATTGTAACAAATTGTAAAGATCTTTAAGGAAAAGATTAGATTATCAGGTTTCTAGAAGTTTTAGAATATAATACAACCACTGGTAGCTCTTAGGTAAATTACCTAAATTAGTGATTAAATAAAAAGTTGTATTTCTTATGCTTATCAAAACTGCAGAATTGTTCTAAGATCTACATTCTGCTAGGAAGTTTTCTGCTATTAGCTCCATAGAAATTTGCAGTTTGAGATTTTTTTTGTTTTCTCTCTGGCTTTTAATGTTTACAGAACTCCTCCACTTTTTAATTTAAAACATTTTATGAATAGAAAAATAAAATAAAAATACAACAAACATGTATATATAGATTAATAATGTAAATGTATAAGACTATGTAATAAAAGAGGTATAATACAATTATGGTAATTACCTATCTGAGAGTTTTGAGATATGATTTTCCTAGAAGAAATATAATTTTATTTGCAAAGAAGCTGAATTTAGATCTTATCAAAAAATGTAATTTTTAAAAGATAAAAAAGGTTGAAGAACTTGTCTACACTGGATACAGTTTTGCGGGGTATTTTTTAATTTGGAAATTCCAACCTTTGTAGTATATATGGCATTCACTGAGTTCTCCCAGTCTGTCTTCGGCAATGAAACAAGCAAAACTGCATCCTGCTATCAAACAGAAAAAACTTCAAAAAAGAAATTAACATTCCAAACAGAAGAAAGGGGAAGTGTTTACTGAGACTTGTTTTTGAATTATTTATATTTCATGATTTGTGCATCCCATGAGGGGATTCAGAGCATTGCCAAGAAAATATGGGAACACCTGCCCCAAGAGCTGTGGACAATGATTCACTAAACTTAATGATAAAATGTTCCGAGACTCAGGATCAAATGCCATTTCCTATAATTTCTGGTTCACAGTTTTGCTTTAGCAGTATATGTTTTATCCTTCAATGAAGTGGAGGCTTAGAAAAAGCAAACTGACTCTTACAAAGAGAAATGTATCCTCAGAAATTTCTGCTCAACATATTATCAGCCTAAACATTTTCATCCAGCCCTCAAGGCTGGGGACTCTTCTTAGTAACTGAGAAGACGAGTCCATAAATATGTATTTATTTGTATACCCCTTATTATATATCTCCTACACCAGAATCAACATATGGTTGCTAAAGTTAAGAATCCTGTCTTATTTATTGGGCTTCCCTGGTGGCGCAGTGGTTGAGAGTCCGCCTGCCGATGCAGGGAACACGGGTTCGTGCCCCGGTCTGGGAATATCCCACATGCCACGGAGCGGCTGGGCCCGTGAGCCATGGTCGCTGAGCCTGTGCGTCCGGAGTCTGTGCTCCGCAACGGGAGAGGCCACAACAGTGAGAGGCCCACGTACCACACACACACACACACACACACACACACACACACACACACACACACACAATCCTGTCTTATTTATCTTGGTAGTGTCTGAAACTAGAAAAGTTGGTATTCAAAAATATTTGTTGAATGAATGAGCAAACGTCATGTTTACCTGGATAAGCTAGCTATCCAAACACCTCTAACAAT